>NC_141991.1:153549677-153906724 GCF_049901715.1 Pseudonaja textilis | reverse complement strand
ACAATCAGGGCCTGGGGTTTGGACATCTCTTTTCTGCTACTTCTTCAGTGAGGGAATTGCCTGAGGGGGCATGCCCCCACCCCCATGGAATTGGCAGTACATGAGATTGACTTTAAAAATACCAGAACTATCACCAAAATCAAACACTTCAACAACAGAATAATCAGAGAAGCCATAGAGATAGAAAAACGCCCACACAGCATGAATAAACGAGATGACACCTCCCGCCTACCAGCCATTTGGAAACCCGCCCTCATGAACAGACGAGTACCTAACATGAAGAATGACACCAGACCCACACCCACGAGGGCCACACAAGATGCCACCACCACACCTCCATGTAGAAAGCAGACTCACACCCACACAGAAGATGAGACACGACCACGGACCAGAAGCCGCACTGCAGCTGCATCACTACCCACTTCAAACCCCTCCGAGCCATACATGAAGCGAACTGACACCCACCATGAAGATGCGGCACGACCATGAACTTGAAGCCAAACAGCAGGATCACAGCCCACCAGCTCAAATCCCCCAGCAACTAAGACTAACCTGAGCACAACCAAGCCCCCACCTGAACAGAACACACCTCCAGCCAATCAGAACATGGCCAACCCCTCAACCAATCAGAACACAGCCAAACCCCCAACCAATGAGAACACCCCCCCACCCAATCAGAACACAGCCAAGCCCCCACCCAATCAAGTCACACCCCACTAGCAGTTAAAAGGAAGAAGCAGCTGCAAGCTCACATCACTCTGAGAAGCAAAGAGCCGAAGACACAAGCCTGAAGATGATGAATGAGACTTCATCGAAACGTTGCCTAGATACTTCCAATCTTACGTGGGAGAAAACCCGAATAACCAAAGATCCACATACTAATACCCGCGAGAACAGAGCCGAAGACAGAAGCCTGAAGATGATGAATGAGACTTCATCGAAACATTGCCTAGATACTTCCAATCTTACACGGGAGAAAACCCGAATAACCAAAGATCCACCTACTAATACCCGCGAGAAACAGAGCCGAAGACAGAAGCCTGAAGATGATGAATGAGACTTCATCGAAACGTTGCCTAGATACTTCCAATCTTACGTGGGAGAAAACCCGAATAACCAAAGGTCCACATACTAATACCCGCAAGAACAGAGCCGAAGACAGAAGCCTGAAGATGATGAATGAGACTTCATCGAAACGTTGCCTAGATACTTCCAATCTTACGCAGGAGAAAACCCGAATAACCAAAGATCCACATACTAATACCCATGAGAACCTCAGAAAACAAATATATATATATATATATATATATATATGTGTGTGTGTGTGTGTGTGTGTGTTTTCTTAAGTTTTCAGCGGTACTTACATGTATGGCATTCGGCTTTGTTGGGTATTTTCCCATGTCATAATAGTTGTGCTTTTAAAGTTGTAGCGGCGTTTCAGCAGAATCTCATCTGCCATCTACAGAAGCCTGATGATGGCAGATGAGATTCTGCTGAAACATCGCTACAACTTTAAAAGCACAAGTACTATGACATGGGAAAATATCCGAACAAAGAGCCGAATGGCATATATTGGTTTAAAATGTTAAATATCCTATATGAAGTGGTGGAACAAATAGTTATTGTTAAATGAAAGAACCATAATGATAATACACCACACCCACACCCACACCCACACCACACCCACACATATACATACACACATTATATATATATATATATAATATATATATATATATGTGTGTATGTATATGTGTGGGTGTGGGTGTGGGTGTGGTGTATTATCATTATGGTTCTTTCATTTAACAATAACTATTTGTTCCACCACTTCATATAGGATATTTAACATTTTAAACCAATATGTAATGTAACTTCCATTGCCACTTCATCTAATAAAAAATATATTCTTATATCATTTTCTCTTAAATTCTATTATTTTTATATTGTAATCTATAAAATATATCATTTCCACACTTTTTTCTAACCATTGATAAAATAAATCCCATATCTTATAATAATTATTTTCTTCTTGTTCTCTAATTTCAAATGTCAATTTACTAATTTCAGCACATTCCACTATTTTCTTGATAACTTCCTCCTGTGTTGATATTTTCTCATTTTTCCAATTCTTTGCAAATACAATTCTAGCTGCTGTTAGTACATTCACAATCAAATATATCAGTTCTCTACTATATATCTCTGGTACAATAACCAATAAAAATATTTCTGGTTTAAAATCAGTATGACTTTTTGTCATTTTTTCCAACCATGTGTGGATTGTAGTCCAATATTTTTTCACCTCTGCGCATGTCCACCACATATGGTAAAATGAGCCGGGTATCTGATGACATTTCCAACATTTTTCGGATTTATTCTTAAACATTCTTGCTATTCTCGTTGGGGGAAGATGCCACCTTATACAAATTTTCTTTATATGCAGTTGACATTGTCATTTTATAATTTTGAGACCATAGTTTTTGCCATCTCTCTAAGTCAATCCCATATCCAAAATTTTCCCCCCATGCAATCATTGTTTCTTTAACTTGTTCTTCTTCTAATTTAACCTCTAATAAATATCCGTATAATTTCTTAATCACCTTTTCATCAGTACTTGTTAAAATTTTATCTAAAACAGTCAATTTATCATAAAAACCTGTTTTGAGATCTTTATCATATCTAGAATGTATTTGCACATCTGAAAAACCAATTCATCCTTATACCTCATTGCTCCAGTTCTTGCATAGATTTAAGTTCACCCTTTTCATTCATAATTTCACCATATCTAACTGTTTGTTCCATTTTATATATCACTGGATATGAAAACGCTTCTATAGTTGAAAGCCAGACTGGAATTTTCAAATAGTGTTGCCTTTTAATCTCCCAATTTAATAATAATTAAGCCTCTCGTATATAGTGTCTTCTAAAATATCCATGTGTTTTAGTTCCCTTGTACCATAGGAAAGCATGCCAACCCAACAACAAATCATGTCCTTCAAGTGTCAATAGTCTAGTATTTCTCAATGTAATCCATTCCTTGGACCACATCAGAGTTGTCGCTTGATAATATAACTCCCAATTTGGCAGACCGAACCCACCTCTTATTCTAGCATCTTGTAATAACTTTAATTTTATTCTTGCTTTTTTCCCCTGCCAGATATATTTCAGCACTATTTTATTCAACTCATCAAAATACTCTTTCCCTAATCTAATTGGAATTGTCTGGAACAAATATAAAATTCTTGGTAAAATATTCATTTTAATTGTTGATATTCTCCCTATTAATGATAATTGTAAGTTTTCCCATTTTGCCAAGTCTGTCACAATATGTTGCTTGAGTTTATTATAATTATTCTCTTTAAGTGTGCCACATCTTGCTGTCAAATATATTCCCAGGTATTTAACCTTATTTGTGACCTGGATTTCCCAAACTTCCGCCAATTCTTCCCTCTGTTTTACTAGCATATTCTTCGCCAGAATCTTTGTTTTATCTTTATTTATTTTTAAACCAGCTACCACTCCATATTCCTCTATCTTTTCTATCAACCTAGTCGCTGTTGCCAATGGGTCTTCTAATATAAAAACCAGGTCATCTGCAAATGCTTGTAATTTGTATTCTTCTTTCTTAATTTTCATTCCTTTTATTTCTTTTGCTTCTCCTATATCTTTAGTTAGCACTTCTAATGTTAACACAAACAACAGAGGTGACAGCGGGCAACCTTGTCTTGTACCTTTCTTTATAGCAATAGAATCTGTTAATTCCTCATTAATCATTACCTTTGCTGTTTGATCATGATATATAGCTTCTATGGCTTGAATAAATTTCTTACCAAAGCCCATCTGTTCCAATTGTAATAACATAAATCACCAATTTACGTTATCAAAGGCTTTCTGTGCATCTAGGAATATCAAGGCCATTTGTTTTTCAGGATGTGCCTCGTAGTATTCCAGTGTGTCCAGGATAGTTCTCATATTATCTTTAATATGTCTCTTTGGTAGAAATCCATTTTGATCGGGGTGAATAAAATTATTTAAATATTGTTTGAGTCTTTCCGCCATTATTGAAGCAAAAATTTTATAGTCTGAGTTCAATAAGGAAATGGATCAATAGTTCTTAATTAGTTGTGGGTCCACTTCCTCCTTTGGCATGTGTAATATATGCTTCTGACCATGATTTAGATCTTTTTTAACATAACTTATGTTAGGTATAACATTGGTCACCTAACTAGTTTGGGTAAGATAAAATAATATATAAGCTATGATTCTTAGTTTAAAGTATGTGTTACTTTAAATGCTGAGCATGTATTTTGGGTGTGGTGTGAAAAACACCATAAGAGGCAGCAAGAGACGCTGATGAGAAGCTGACATTCCCTGACGCTTTGCTGGCAATTACTGGAGTTGCAGACGGAAGAGAGGAGTTTCTGAGTTTGTTGCATATCTCTCTCTACTGCGAGGAGATAAATTACCGGACTGTTATTTTGTAAGTGTACCGACCTCTCATTTTGGACATTGGAATTTTGCAACTGGATAATCCCTGGATGGACTGAAATAAGTGTATGATATATGGACTGTTTTGACTATGCTTAAACTATTGCTGGAATAAAACTACTTTAATTGGCACTGTATCTGCTTTTACTGAGTGTAAGCTACACAACACTTGTCTCACATATTTTGCCTGCCTGCCTGACTGCCCTGAAGATTCTTGCTAGGGGTATATCCCTAACACTGGTTATGGGCCCAGCTGCACAGTCAGACTAACCAGGATATAACAGGCTTATATAAAGTGAGAGTTAGTGTAGTTACACAATACTGTAAACAGACAGCTGTGTTTAATTATAGTTTAATATCCAGAAAAAGATGGCACAAGTCAATTTACCAAGTTTGTCTCTAATATCCAAACTGGATGGAACAAACTATGTTTCATGGTCTATGAAATGCAGCCTACTTCTACGCAGAGAAGGTTTGTGGAATATAATACAAAACCCACCAGAGGCAGATGCTTGGGATCCAGAGGATGAAGATGATGCCCAGAAGTTACAAGAATGGAAACTGAAAAATGAGCAAGCTCTCTGTATAATAGGTCTGACACTCAGTGACCAGCAGCTTGTCCATATTCGTGGAGAAGAAACAGCTGCTAAGTGCTGGGAGAATTTAAAGAAGATTTATGTTCGAGACAGTGTAGGAGCTCATATAAATCTTACACGGAAGCTGTTCAGAACACATCTTCAAAAGAATGGAGACATGTTGACTCATATAAACACTATGAAGAGGATTTTTCAGGAGCTGCATGAAAAAGAGCTTATCTTCACTGAACTGCATCAGGTTTATATAATTTTGTCTTCTTTGGATCAGAGTTATGATGATTACGTAACTTCATTGGAAGTGCTGCCCAAGGACAACCTCACATTAACAGACATTACTGGCAGATTAATTGAAGAAGCCAGGAGAAGGCTTGAAAGGGATCAACTCAGAAGGGAACAGCCACAAGAAGAGGAATTATCTTCGTCAGCCTACACAATTACAAAATGTTTTAATTGTGGAAGAAAAGGACATTTGGCCAGATTCTGCAAGAAAGAAAAAAGCCAAAATGCCAGCCAGAATGCAAAAAAGCATCAAAAGGATAAAAAATGCTTAGAGTTAGCCATGTATAGCAACCAAACTGTGAACAATAATAATTTTTGGGCTGTAGATAGTGGAGCATCGCACTGCATAACAAAAGATAAGAAAAGATTTATTAAGATGTCCACGAGTTCACAGCAGATATCATTAGCTGGAAACTGAAAGCAAAAGCTGCAGGTACTGCATATTGTCCTTGCATAAAAGAAAATGTAAAAATGTTATATGTACCACAACTTAAGTTTAATTTGCTTTCAGTTAGAGTTTTGATTAAACTAGGTTATGTAGTTACCTTTAGGGGAGAAAACTGCATAATAGAAAAGGAAGGTAAAAAAGTGACTGCAACTTTAAAAGGTGAATTGTATGTGTTAAATGATGATCAGTTAGAGGTAGCTAACATAGTGTATAATAACGTTAAACCTCATGATGAATGCATACATTTGTTACACAGACGTTTAGGGCATATAAATTTTAAAATGCTCAAGCAAACTGTTGACCTGTCTAAAGGTATAAAACTGAAGCCTTGCAGTAAGTATTTGCACTGCAATGCTTGCAGTCAAGAAAAAAGCAAGGTAATACCAGCAAATAGGGTTAATGGATTTACGACTAAGGAGCCTCTAGAGGTCGTATTTGCTGATATTATAGGTCCTAAAAAACAAAGTGTGGGAGGTGCTCGTTATATATTAAGTATAATGGATCATTATTCTAGATATGGTTTCTGTTATTTAATGAAAAGTAAAATGGAAACATATCAAAATTTCTTTAATTGGTTGAAGTTTGCAGAGAGGAAAACTAAAAGGAAACTAGTAACTCTTGTAACTGATAATGGTACGGAATTTATAAATAATAAATTCCAAAATAGACTGAAGATGGCAGGTGTAGAACATAAAAAGTCTGCACCATATAGGCCACAACATAATTCCTTTATAGAAAGGCGAGGCCAAACACTGCAGGCAATGGCTCGTACTATGTTGTCAGATTCAGGATTACCTGAGAATTTGTGGGGAGAAGCAACAATGTGTGGTAATCATATACTGAATAATGTTGTTAACTCAACAACAGGTGAATTACCATTCACACGGTGGCATGGTAGAAAACCTGACTTAAGCTATATGCACACATTTGGAGCACCAGCATGGGTGCATATTCCCACACAACTGAGACATAAGGGACAGCATAGGGCTAAAAGATTATATTTTGTAGGTTACGAATCAAACCATAGATCTTACAGGTTCTGGGAAGAGGGCACAACTAAAATTTACTGTAGTGCTAGTGCTAAATTCCTGGAACATGTGGGATGGCACAAATTGGAACACGATTCGAATGGGAGTGTAATTATTGAAACCTACAAGGGCCCGAGCCACCATACTAGTAAAAATTCAATTAAAGAGCAAGTAAAGGAAGTGAAAATAGAACCAATTAAGGAAGAAATAAGTGAAGAGGAAATAGATGACCAGGAACAGGTGATAGATAAAAGTCCACCTGTGAGTCCTGTTCTACCTAGAAGGTCAACACGAGTTAGTAGACCACCTGATAGGTATCAGGCAAGTATGGTGTGCCAGATTAGCAAAATTCCAACCACTGTGGAGGAACTAAAATTGTATCCTGTGAAGGATCAGGATCAGGAGAACTGGCATATAGCAATGAAAAAGGAACTGAATTCATTAAAACAGATGGGAGTGTATGAGAATGTAAGATTACCTCCAGGTGAAAAGTCCATTGGCTGTAAATGGATATTCAAATTAAAAACAGGTACAAATGGGACTGTTACCCATAAGGCTAGGTTGGAAGCTCAAGGATTTAATCAAACTGCATGTGATTATGATGAAGTGTTTGCACCAAGTTTAAAGGCAACAACCTTGAGAGCAGCTTTAGTGTGGGCAGCTAAGAAAAACTATATCATAAATCATTTAGATGTAGAAACTGCCTATCTGCATGCACCATTGCAGCACACTATATACCTAAAGAAACCTGTAGGGATTAAGGATGATAAAAATAATAATGACTGTTGGAAGCTTAAAAAGAGTCTCTATGGATTAAAACAATCTGGTTACGAATGGAACCAATATATTGTTAAGGAGTTAAACAATATAGGGTTTAAAGCAGGTTTAGCTGATCCATGTTTATTTAAAAGAGAGAAAAATGGAATAGTGTCATTATTATTGTTGTTTACAGATGATATTGCATTAATTACAAAAACTAATAATGAAGCTACTGAAATAATATCATTATTAGGTAAGAGGATAAAATTAAAGCAATTAGGAGAGATAAAACAGTATCTCGGATTGACAATAAATAAAACCAATAGTGGCTATAAGATATCTCAAGAGGATAAGATTTATCAATTACTAAAAACATATAAGATGGAACTTTGTAAACCAGCAAAAACTCCAATGAGTCAGGAATTTTGCCGGACTGATGCTCAGAGTTCAAAATTTGATAAGACTATCTATCAGTCGTTAATTGGTAGTCTATCATACATTAGTAATTGGTCAAGGCCAGATATTGCCTATAGCACTAATCAATTGGCTAGATTCAATGCTGAACCCGATGAACGACATTGGCAAGCAGCAAAACGTATCTTAAGATATCTTAAAAGGACAATGCATTATGCATTGTATTTGGAGCCAAAAGATGATTTGATTTTAAGTGCATATGCTGATGCAAGTTTTGCAACAGATATAAACACTAGGAAATCAACTTCAGGAATGGCTATACTATTAGGAAAAGCATTAATTGGTTGGAGGTCAATTAGACAGCAACACATAAGTATGTCCACAATGGAAGCAGAATTTTCATGTCTATCTTTGTTATGTACTGATTTAATTCTGTATAAACAGTTGTTGTTAGATATGGGATTAACTGTTAATGATTCCATTGTTGTGTATGAGGACAATCAAGCAGCCATACAGATGGCTACAAATATTGCTGTAAAAACGAGATCTAAGCATACAGATCTTAGATATCTGAATGTAAGACAATCTGTAAAAGATGGTTTAATAAGATTGGAGTATTGTATGACTGAGCAAAATATTGCTGATCAGTTTACAAAAGCCCAAGGTGCAGTGAAACACAAAGAGAGTTGTGATGACTATGGGTTAAGATTGTAAATAGCTATATATATTATTATATTACCCAAAAGGGGAGAATGTTAGGTATAACATTGGTCACCTAACTAGTTTGGGTAAGATAAAATAATATATAAGCTATGATTCTTAGTTTAAAGTATGTGTTACTTTAAATGCTGAGCATGTATTTTGGGTGTGGTGTGAAAAACACCATAAGAGGCAGCAAGAGACGCTGATGAGAAGCTGACATTCCCTGACGCTTTGCTGGCAATTACTGGAGTTGCAGACGGAAGAGAGGAGTTTCTGAGTTTGTTGCATATCTCTCTCTACTGCGAGGAGATAAATTACCGGACTGTTATTTTGTAAGTGTACCGACCTCTCATTTTGGACATTGGAATTTTGCAACTGGATAATCCCTGGATGGACTGAAATAAGTGTATGATATATGGACTGTTTTGACTATGCTTAAACTATTGCTGGAATAAAACTACTTTAATTGGCACTGTATCTGCTTTTACTGAGTGTAAGCTACACAACACTTGTCTCACATATTTTGCCTGCCTGCCTGACTGCCCTGAAGATTCTTGCTAGGGGTATATCCCTAACAACTTCATTCATAACTTCCAGAAGCAAAAGGTTCAACTGCTCCTGAAATGTCTTATAAAATTCAGCTGGCAATCCGTCCGGGCCCGATGCTTTTCCATTATTTTGTTTTTTAATTGCTTCCGTTAGTTCCATCATCGTTATGTTTCCTTCTAACATCATTTGAATATCTTTTGGTATCTGGGGCAAATTCGCTTTCTGTAGATATTGTTTAATCTTCCCTTCCTCTATTATCTCTTGTTCATATAACCTCCAATAAAAGTTCTGTAAAATTTCTTTCTTCTCTGTGTTTCCATAGCAGATTTGCCCTTGGTCATCTATCAATTGAGCTATTTTTCTTTATTCTTTCTCCTTTTTCAATTTATGTGCTAACCATCTGCCTGGTTTATTTGCATCTTCAAAATAGTTTTGCGTAGCATTTCTAATTTTCTGTGCTAGTTCCTCTTTTTCCATTAGTCCCATTTTGTGTTTAACTATGTCCATTTGTATTTTCACATCTTTTTAAATGGTGATTTTTGTAGTTCTTTCTCAAGTCTCTTGTGATCATCCTCTAACATTTTCAACGCTTGTCTTTTCTTTTTGTTTCTTATCTTTGTATAGTCTATTATCAAACCCCTAGAGTAAGCCTTCATTGTATCACACAAGTTTTGTATTGTTGTATCTTCTGTTCTATTCTCCTTGAAAAAGAAATCCAATTCTTTCTCCATTTTCTGTATAAAGTCCTTTTCTTTTAATAAAGCATTATTTAAAGTCCATCTAGATCTTTGTCCTTTCCATTTAATTGTCATTGGATTGTGGTCTGCCCAGGTCCCAGTTTCTATCTCAATTTCCTGTATGTTAATAATCAATTCTGCTGACATCCATATCATATCTATTCTGGAGCATGATGAGTGTCTGTTTGAATAAAAAATATATTGTCTATTTTTAATATTTCTTTCTCTCCAAGCATCCTTTAGGTTTAGTTCATCTGTCATTTTAAAAAAAGATTTTGGCAAGATCTTTCTATTTTGTTTTTTTGTTTTCTGTGTTTTATAGTCCATCTTCTTGTTAATTATTCCATTAAAGTCCCCAGATACATATATTGTCGTATTCTAAGTCAATTATTGTCCTGTGTAATTTTTTTATAAAATCCTTCTTGATTGTCATTTGGAGCATAAATTGCAATTAAAAGTAATTTAATGTTATTGTCTGTTATCTCCACCATCAAGACTCTTCCATCATCATCCATGTAAATTTGTTTTGCTGGAATTGTATCTTTAATGTATAAGACTACTCCTCTTTTCTTAACTCGTGTCAGTGAAGGAAATATTTTCCCTAATTTTGGCTATACCAGTAGTTGTTCATATTGTTTTTTTGATGTGTACTTCTTGTAGGCAAATTATATCAAATTTCAATTTTTCTAATTTATGAAATTCTTTTAATAGCAGAATTGACTCCATTTATTTTATTTTTTATTTTTTTATTTTTATTGGTTTTTAAGACAAACATAGACAAACAAAACATAAAAACATCAAGCCATCTTCCATATATATACATACAGTGTGCCGGTTGGTTTACAAATTGTTTTGTGCTTCCATTTTGTAGTCTTCAATTACAATTACATTGCATATATTCTCATATTTTCAATCAAATATTAAATACATTAATATCATTGTTAATCAATCATTTGACTATACTTTTATTCATTTATGGTTTATGAAATAATCCATATTTTACTTAATTTGTTTTATAACAGTTCATATTATCATCTCAAATCTATCCTACAATCATTTTGTAGATGTAATAAGAAAAGAATACATCTTTATATATTTATTATTTTCTAAAAATCTACATATTTCATTACCATGTTTTATTGTCTAACCATTGATAGAATAGATCCCAAATTTTATGAAATTGTTTATCATCTTGTTCTCTGATTTTAAATGTCAATCTACTCATTTCAGCACATTCCAATATTTTCTTAATGATTTCCTCCTGTAATGGTATTTTCTCGTTTTTCCAGTTTTTAGCAAATACAATCCTAGCCACTGTTAATACATTTATGATCAAGTATTTCAATTCTTTACTATATATTTCAGGTAAAATTCCCAATAAAAATATCTCTGGTTTCAAATCTTTATGCTTTTTTGTGATTTTTTGTCATATGAGCCTGGTGTCTGATGACATTTCCAACATTTTTCAGATTTGTTCTTGAACATTCTTGCTATTCTTGTCGGGGGGAAATGCCACCTGTAAAACATCTTATACAAATTTTCTTTATATGCTGTTGACATTGTCATTTTAAAATTTTGAGACCACAATTTTTGCCATTTCTCCAGATTAATCCCATATCCGAAGTTCTTCCCCCAAGCACCTTTTCATCAGTACCTGTCAAAATCTTATCTAAGTCAGTCAATTTGTCACAGAAACCTTCTGTTTCAGAGTCTTTATCATTCCTTGAATGTATTTGCACATATGAAAACCAATTCATCTTTATACCTTGTTCCTCTTATTTTTGCATAGATTTAAGTTCACCCTTTTCATTCAATATTTCACCATATCTAACTGTTTGTCCCTTTTTATATATTATAGGATAAGAAAATGCTTCAATAGTCGATAGCCAGACTGGAATTTTCAAATAACATTGTCTTTTAGTCTTCTCCCAGTTTAACCACAGAGACTCCCGTATATAATGTCTTCTAAAATACCCCTGTGTTTTAGTTCCTTTATATCATAGAAAAGCATGCCATCCCAACAACAGATCATGTCCTTCTAATGTCAACAATCTAGTATTTCTTAATGTTATCCATTCCTTAGCCCACATCAAATTTGTAGCTTGGTAATACAACTCCCAATTAGGCAAACCAAATCTTCCTCTCATTCTGGCATCTTGCAAAAGTTTTAACTTTATTCTCGCTTTCTTACTGTGCCATATATATTTCAACACAATTTTATTTAAATCTTCAAAGTAATCTTTTCCAAGCCTAATTGGAATTGTTTGGAACAAATATAAAATTCTGGGTAATATATTCATCTTGATTGTTGATATTCTCCCTATAAATGACAGTTGTAAATTTTCCCATTTCACCAAATCTAGTGCTATCTGCTGCTTAAGTTTGATATAATTATTCTCTTTTAGTGTACTGCATTTTGCTGTCAAATGTATCCTCAAGTACTTGATCTTATTCGTGACCTGAATTTTCAATAGATCTGCCAGTTCTTCCTTTTGTCTTGATAGCATATTCTTTGTCAAAATCTTTGTCTTATCTTTATTTATTTTCAAACCAGCCACCTTTCCATATGTCTTTTCTATCAATTTTGATGCTGTTTCTAGTGGGTCTTCTAAAATGAAAACCAGATTATCTGCAAATGCTTGCAACTTAAATTCTTCCTTTTTAATTTTCATCCCTTTTATATCTTTTTCTTCTTTAATATTTCTGTTTAGCACTTCCAAGGTTAACACAAACAACAGAGATGATAGTGGGCACCCTCATCTTGTTCCTTTTCTTATATCAATAGAGTCTGTCAGTTCTCCCTCTATCATTACCTTTGCCGTTTGCTTGTGATATATAGCTTCTATTGCTTGAATAAATTTTTTAGCAAAGCCCATCTGTTCCAGCTGTAATAACATGAATCGCCAATTCACATTATCAAAGGCCTTCTGTGCATCTAGAAATATCAAAGCCATTTGTTTTTCAGGGTGTGCCTCGTAGTATTCCAAAGTGTCCAAGATTACTCTCATATTATCTTTAATTTGTTTCTTTGGCAGAAATCCATTTTGATCAGGATGGATAAAATTGTTTAAGTATTTTAAGTCTTTCTGCCAATATTGAAGCAAAAATTTTATAATCTGCATTTAGTAAGGAAATAGGTCTATAGTTCTTGATTTGCAATGGATTGGCCTCCTCTTTTGGAACAAGTGTAATATAAGCTTCTGACCATGATTTGGGTATCTTCTTCTTTAACATAACTTCATAACTTCTAGCAATGGAAGGTTCAACGATTCTTGTAGAGTTTTATAAAATTCTGCTGGAAGTCCATCTGGGCCTCGTGCCTTTCCATTGCTTTGCTTCTTGAGTGCTTCAGTTAACTCCATCATTGTTATATTGCTTTCTAACATTGTTTCAATCTCTTTAGATATCTGGGGTAGATTAGCATTCTGTAAGTACTATTTAACTGTTTCCTCATCAATATTCTCTTAAAAATTAAACTTCAAAAGATAAAAAGAAAGACAAAAACAAGTTCCAAAAGGCCAAAAATCCAAATAGCTATTACAAAAAGTAAACTAGTAAGGAGTGGGTTTATTAAAGTAAGAAATAGCCCAGCTTAAAAAAATAAATAAAAAGAGCATACTGCACCTTGTTTGATTATCCAAGGCTTTTTAAAAAATTTATAACTCTCTTCTCCAGAGTCTTATCACCTTTTTTTTCTATAAGCTTCAACACCAGACTCCAGCTATTGATAGAAACCCAGAAGAGCACCTGCAATAATACTCTCCCGTGTTCTTCCTTTTATCTTATTCAAACAGGCAATGTCCTTGAAAAGAAGTCTCAGTTCTTTCTCAGCTTTGTCTGGTCAAGAAAAAGAGATAGAATATTCCCAAGCCTCTAGTTGGCAGTGTTACAAAGTTTCTTTTGCTTTCACTTTCCCTCTCCTTTTCCAAACAAAATATAATAAAAATTAATTAAAAAGGGAAAAAGATATTTAAAAAGATGACTAAAAGGGAGTCTCTAGCCTAGAATATTATAAAGTCAAAAAGGAGAGAAAGAATAGGTAAAAGAAGAAAAAAAAACAGTCCAGTTTCAAAATATAAAATCGTGTAGAAAATCCAGCAATGAGAAAAAAATGTAAAAATATTACTTTGACATTCCTGTTTAAAATCGCCGCTTAACCACTTCTGTCAAAACTTTTACAGATTCTTTCTTTTCCTTAGGTTGTCCTTTCAAATCTTAAAGTAAAGAAAAAGTTCTCACCAAACCGGCACACTTTCTCTTTCCGTTCTCTTTCGTTTCGGAGCTGTCCCAATTTCAGCAGCTTTAATGGCTGCCTCTTTGCTGCTGACAAAAAGAGCTTCTCCTGGATCTACCAGGGACTTTGTGGTATCCCTGGGATCAACAGGATGCACTCTTTACATTCATCGTCTCTTCGGGATGGTTTAGATCCAATTGGACTGTCCAGGAGCAAAGATATTGGCAGTGATCTGAGTCCTCCAAGATCACATGCCATATCGTTGCGACGTCAGCTCCACCCTCCAGAATTATTTATATTAATTGTAATCAATTTTTTCTCTTCCATGTTTTATACTTTATAGGAGGGATTAGCAGCTCTGGTTGATCTCACCTTTCGTTGTTCTTTAGGTTCCCCATTGCCTCCTACAGCTCCTTGTTCTTTTTGAATCACTTCAAGGCACTCCTCTTGTAGTTTGAGTATTGCTTCTTGTCTTTCCCTCTCATCTTCCTTATCTCTGAAATATTCTGCATAAAATAATTCTACTTTCTCAATTGAATCAATTCTATGTCTTTGCTGTTGCCATGAAAACTGAAGGCCTTCTGGTATCAGCCATCTGTAGCTCACACTTTTCTTCAAAATAATTTTAGTCAGGAATTGATATTCTCTTCTCATTTCTCTTATTTTTCTAGGTACTTGTTTCAAGACCACAATCTCCTTGCCTTTATATTTCAGTGTTTTCTCTCTTGCTATCTGTAATATTGTGTTTTAATGGCCCTCTTCATAAATCTTATATGTACTTCTCTTGGTAGATTATTTCTCACTGCATATCTTGTAAAGATTCAAAAAATTTCATCTACTCCATCCATCATTTTCTCTTTAGTTATTTCCAGTGCTTCTGCCAGAATTTCTATCATTATTTCTGCCAAGTTTTCTCCCTTTTCTTCCTCTATATTTTGAAATCTAAGATAGAATTCAGATCTATCTATTTCCCATCTCAGCATACTCTTGTCCTGTTCAATCACGTTCAATCTGTTGTCAATATCGCCAATCTTCTTATCTCTTTCTTCTTCTCTTTCTTCAATTTTTTGAATTCTTTCTTCATACTTCATCATCATCTGGTGGATATTCTCAACTTTATCATCTGTTTTTTCTGTTCTTAACTTTATATCTTGAACTCCTTGACAAATCATCTGTAAGGTGACCTCTTTTTCTTGTTGTGACATCGCCGTTGTTGATCGTTGTCCTCCAGATGTTGAAAAGCTGTAGATGGTATTGAAGAACCAGTAATTAATAGTCTTCTACTAATTTTTACAAAGCAGAAGCAAGGAGAAAGAAAAATCTTCAGGTTCTTGTACACCCCTCCAATTAAATCCAATTGATTAAAAAGAAAACCATAACAATGCAAAAATTATAATAAGAAAAAAAAATAAAAGAAAAAATCTTCAGGTTCAATACCTTAATCCAAGTAATCAATATGGAAAAAGCCAAACAATATCATAAAAATAGTGTTCCAAATCCCCAAAAAGGAGAAGAAAAAAAAGGAAAATAAAATAAAAATAAGTAGATCAATATACTTTGAGGTAAAAAGGAATCCAAAGGGAAAAAGAAAAAGCAAAGTACTGAGGATTAAAAAATTGAAGATTAAAAATTAAAAAGGAAAAACCATTTAACAGGCCACTGTCACATATCAGCAAAAAAAAAAAAAAGATTATTAAGGGGGGAAGATAAAAAAAAACAAAGAAAGAAAAAAAGCCAGCCACACACTGCCACAGTATAGTGTCCAAGGCTCTCTTGATAAGTTAAGTTCCAAAAAAGCTTTAAAATTTTCTTCTCAAGATCCTCTCAGTCTTCTTTCTTTTTACTTCTTGATTTCTCTCACTATCTGAAAGCAATCACAGATAGTAACCCAGAAGAGCACCTGTAATAACATTCTTCCATGCTCATCCCACTATCTTCACAAACTGGCTCATTGTCCTTAACAACAGTTCTTGTTATTGTCAGGCTTATCAAGCCACAAAGAAGAAAGAAAGAAACAGTGTTTCCAAGCTTCTAGATGGCAGTGTTACTTATTGTCTCTACTTTCACTTCCCCCTTGTAAGTAGGTAAGTAAGTAAGTAAGAACCAGTACAAGAGGAAAGGAAAAATCCCTCTCTGTAGATCAGCATTTTTCAGTCTTGGCAAGTTTAAGATGGACGAACTATATGCTGCCTTGGGAATTCTGGGAATTGAAGTCCATGCACCTTAAAATTGCCAAAGTAGAGAAGCATGGGTCTATACCAGAGGTGGTATTCAGCAGGTTCTGACCAGTTTTGGAGAACCAATAGTGGAAATTTTGAGTAGTTCGGAGAACCAGCAAGTATCACCTTTGACTGGAGATTTTACAGTATCCTTCCCCTGCCACACCCACCAAGCCACACCCACAGAACCCGTAGTAAAAAAAATTGAATCCCACCACTGGTCTACACTACAGTTCAGGATTTTCCATTCCTGTTTAATTTAGAGTTTGGTGCAATTAAATAAATCAGTTGTGGTTTCCTTAACAAATAGTGATTAAAGCGATATGAACCATTACTGGACTTTTCATAAGAAACTGAAATTAAAAGTTGATCTGGGCTTTGATGATTAGATATGGGATTATGCAAATAATGTAGACAAATGTTAATCTTAAGAGCTTGATATGTACCAAAGAAAGTTGGAAGTCATTCTTTTTTGCTTTTTCTTCTTTTCCTCTTTCTTACACTTTCACTCTTTTTCTTAACTGAGCCTTTTCTTTTTTCAAATCTGTTTTTTATTTATTTATCCTTTAGCTTTGTTTTTTATTTTTTTATTTATGAAGGATCAAATATTTTTTATTTTTTATGTATGAAGGATCAAATACTCAGCCATTATAATTCTACATTCCTTATTTACAGAAATCATACCAAAATTTAGAATGAAATCCACTGGGAGCCATCTCATATAAGGCAGGCTCTGAGTCCCTCTAACCAAAAAGTATTTATTGTTAGAAGAAAATATTTGTAGGTCAGGGTTGAATTGTGGGGTCCTTGGTTCTCTCTGAGCCTGATAGTTTTCTTGCAGATATTTCATTACCAAACTAGATAATATTATCAGTACTAGAAGGGAGTGGAGTTTGCTCTTATTTTCATATACTAGTGACTTAACCTGTCAGTGTTAATCAGCTGCTTCACAAACAGTATTTTGATTGGTGCTGGGTCTCTACAGCCTCAGGCAGAGAAGGGCTATTCTTCACCCCTCCCTCAAATGTTATTTAAAATACAGAGTTTCCCAGCATTCCTTTAGGAACCTCCAACATGCAAACTGTGGTTACTCATCCTAAAGTGAATCCTCTTTACCTGGAGCTTCAAAATTTGCTGTTTGCTGGGAAGATGTTGTCATATATTTTTGACCCCAATAACATCAGAAAAGACAGGCAGCCACACCAGAACAAATGGACACCTTTTTGCGGCTTTTTCTCTCTCTCTCCCTCAAGGTAACAAGCTTAAATTGAATTCCCAGGGAGCCAGCCAAGGGTAGTCACACTGTTGAAAGGTGTCTAAATGCCTTTCTTTCGAAGATTCAATTTTCCTGCTGGGAGAGCTCCAGTGCAAGGATACGGACAGCTGCTTGAAAGCTGGATCTTTTTATTTTTCAGGAAGGCGGGGGACAGCGAGAAGTCTGTGTTCCTGGGCTAGCTAGCTTCTTATGGTAAGTCCCTGGTTTTTTATACCCCTTTCTCCCTTTGTAAGTTGATTTTGTGTGAATGTTTGTATTTGTGCTTAATGCTTCAAAACCTGTTTGAGTTTGTCTTTATTCCCGTCAGAGGGCAAACTTCGCAGGGTGGCCAGATTGTATTATTGGTTTTCTGTAATCTCTTTTAGCTTTAAGATCGTTTTTCATATTTGTTCTGTGGCAATCTCCTGTCTGTCCCTTTTGTAATTTATATTTTGTGTCTTTTGTCTGTTTGTTTTGCTTATTTGGTATGTCCTGTGTTTGTAAGGGTTTTCTGAATTATCTTTTGTTTCCTTTTTTTATTTGTCTAGTTTTCTTAATTACTTAGGCTTTTGTCTATAGGGACTCTTTAATACCTTTTTTATTTGATTCCTTTTCCTATGTAAGTTTGTTTTAAGGCTGACCTGATGTTCCCCTTGGGCTTTTCCTGTTTTTGTGACACTACTGTCTTTGTGAAGTTCCCTTTCCACAATCCTTCATTTTTTTTTTTAGAGGGCAGTCTCTGATTGAGTGTCTAGGTATACTTGGTATTCATGATCAATCTGGATCATCATCTTGGCCGCCTGTCTCCCCTTCGATTTTCTCTTCTGAGAGGGGATACAGGCCTTTAGGCAGCTAAGGCAGGGTGGTATGCGTCGACAGAGACAACACATGAGGGCTCCAAAGATACAAATAGTGACTATGGTTGTTGTAAGGATTTTGAGCCAGTGGAAATCTGGTATCCATGAGAAGAGCCATAAAAAGTCTAGGAATGATTGCTAATGACCAATATTTTGAGCTAGCTCTTTCAGGTGGTGGATGTTCCTCTCTACGAGTCCTGAAGTTTCGTCTAGGTTGAAGCAACACATCCCATGAAATGTTTCGCAGCCATAATTATGCTTCAAGTGGAGGAAGTCTATTGCTGCCCTATTCTCCAGGGTGGCTTCTCTGACCTCCCTCAGTTCTCTGTTAAGGGCATCCAGGGCATGGGAGGTCGAATTCAAGCCTTTTGCTGGGGTACATGCTAGGCTATTCAAATTTCTAGAATTTCGCACTGCCAATCCAGGTACCCCCACTAGGGATATTGCCAATGAGACATATTCTGCTTTGGTGAGAAGGGAGACTTTGGAGTCACAGTCTGAGTCTAGGGTTTGGAAGGCTCTCCTGTGCTGTCTCTGTAAGGATGGCATAAGCATGATTAACCTTCCCAAGGTGCAAGGGCTGTTGGTGGCATTTGCAGAAAGGTATGAGTAGGCTTTTAAGCCACAAAGGAAAAACCACCCTGGTGGGAGCTTCAGGTAACTATGGTCTCTGTGTAGTTGTATTTTAGTTCTGTGTTGCTAAGGCTGGTACATTCTGTGACCCTAGGTGTGCTGCACCTAGTGACATTAAAGCATCTCTCAGAGGTGGTTACTGCAGCAATGTGTAGGTGTACATGGTGTGGTCTTTGTTTTTTGTAGAGTGGCCCCAGCTAAAAATGCTTTCGTAGGAGTCAGGAAGGTTTCTAAATGTGGTGTAGTTAATGATGTTATGTGGTCTAGTTGCCTCTCCCATTAAGCATGTGGTTAAGATGTCCTTGACTGATTTCCTTCCTGCTAAGCAAAAGTTAGTGGTGTTGAATATTTCCCTTGCTAAATATTCCCATACGTTTCCTTTCTCTGGGATAAGCTTTGGTTCCAGGAACTCAGTTGCTTGTGTTACAAGTGTTACAATTGTTACAGATAATAATACATAGTATATATTGCATTTCATGTTTCCCATTGCTAGATTCCTTTTCTTCCCTCCCCCCCCTTTTAGTACAATGTAAAAAAGGTAACAATAACATGTTAAAAAAAATGGTATAGGTTAAGTCTCAAAATTGCTAAAAGGTATGGCTGAAGTCTCTTCCTTGTTAAAAAAATACGAAGAAAAAGGGAAAAAAGAAAAAAATGAAGAAAGTGAGAGAAAAATAAAAAAATAAAAAATAAAAATAGAGTTTTATAACTCAGCACCTGGGAGTCCAGTTTTGTGTAATTCAACGTTTGCACTTGGTTCCTCACAGTTGTGTGGTTCAATGGTGTTGAAGAATGCTGCAAGTATCCATTGATCTGTGTCCAGATTTTTCTTGAGTTTGATGGGTGGGATTGATTGTGGTGGAGTTTGGCTATGGTCTATGACTGCTGGCTTTGCATGTGTCCAATGTATCCAAGAGTCTCGTTCTGCAACCTTTATGGTGGTGTGTGTAATTAGTAAGACTTGGTAGGGTCCTTTCCACCTGGGTTGTAAAGGTGAGGTTCTGGTGAAGAACTTGATCCACACCCAATCTCCTGGCTCATATGGATGCAGGGCTTCTTCCAGCGGTAAGGTCTGTGTCAGCGCACTATGGGTCCAGAGGGTCTGTAGTCTCTTTTGCAGGGCTGTAAGATAAGAAGAGAGAACCCTATCCCCACTATCTAAGCAAAGGGAATGAAGATCTAGGCCTTATAGGGTATTGGGGGGGGGGACCAAAAAGGATCTAAAGGGGGGGAAATACCTATATCTTGTCTTGGTCTAGTTCTGATATAAAAGAGGGCAATTGGGAGCACTTGTGGTCAGGAGAGGTGTGTCTCCTGACAGAGTTTGCCCAGTAGGTTCTTCACCTCTTTGTTTGTTCTCTCCATGGCTCCTGATGATGTCGGAGATTAGGGCACTTGGGGTTTTTGGGTAATTCCCAGGGTCTGGAATATATGTGTGAGGACTTGTGCTATGAAGTGTTTTCCCCTATCTATGTCCAGAATGGTGGGCCGAACCTAGGCACAATGTCTTTGAGGAGATGTCTGGCTGTTTCTAGGGCAGTAGCATGGCCGCATGGGAAGGCCTCTACCCCAGTGGGTTAGTTGGTCCTTGCAGACAAGAGCATATTGATGCCCATTTGCCTTAGGTAGCTGTATATAATCCATTTGGATCTTTTCAAATGGTTTCTGTGCCCAGGGTCTTCCTCCTTCATGAATTGCTTTTCTGGAGGTGGTATTATTTGCTCGGCAGGTTTGGCATGTGGTGGCTATTCTTGTAGCCTCACTATAGGCTCCAGGTGCATACCATACCCTCCTGATGGCATCTACCATAACTTGTGTGCCACAATGTCCCTTTGTATGTAGTCTTTGGCAAATTAACCTAAGGAGACGTCATGGGGCTATGGGTCTGCCATCTGGGACTCTCCAAAATCCTTGCTCAAAAATTGCTGAAAATTTTTCCCCCATTGTTCAGATTCCCCTTTATCTAGAAATTGTTTGTATGGTAGTTCCGGTTTAGTTGTTAAGGCTGGTGTCATGATGGTGTGAGGTAGAGGTTTGGTTGCCACCCATTTGGCTGTTGCATATTGGTTTCCTTTTGTTATTATAGAGTCATCTGTTTGGTGGGCTTTACAATGGATGACTGCTAGCGCTTGTGGTAATTGGATGGCTTCTAATAGTTTGGCTACTAATGGTGCATGTACTATCTGTTGTCCCACTGAAGTTAAAAAACCCCATTGTTTCCATAGAGCTCCTGTTGCATGGCAGACTCCAAAAGCGTATTTGGAATCTGTATAGATGTTAGTAGATCAGTTCCTTGCAGCTTCGCAAGCTTTAGTTAAAGCTATAATCTCAGCTGCTTGGGCACTGTGGGAGGGGGGAAGGGGGGAAGCCCAGATGATTTCTTGTAGGGAGACTACAGCTGCTCCCGTTACTCTTTTGTTCTCATGCATGTAGGAGGAACCATCTGTGAAGAGTTCAATGTCGGGGTTTTGTAGCGGGGTATCTGTTAAATCAGAGCGGGGTAGTTCAGCATCATGCACTAAATGGAGGCAATCATGGAGATTACCTTCCTCCTGTTCTGTGGGGAGCAGGGTAGCTGGGTTTAGAGTATTACATCTCTCAAACGTAATGTGATCAGAGGTAAAAAGTTCAGCTTCATATTGAGCCAAACGCTGCTGAGTGAAGGCTTGTGTCTGGCTCTTTAAGAGAATCGCAAAAACTTCATGGGGGACTTTCAGCAATAGTGGATGTCCTAGTACTAAATCCTTAGATCATTTCACAAGTTCAACTGTAGCCACTACGGCTCTTAAGAGGGGACAGCCCCTTGAGCTACTGTGAAAGGTCCTAGTTCTACTGTTACATTGTGGGTAAATTCTACAGGGATTATTCCCCACCCCCCCAATATGCTATCCCGAGCCCCTTCAGCCACTGAAGCTTTATATGGTGGTTAAGTAATTAATGAGGAGGTGGCTCCAGTATCAACTAAGCAATTGTATTTTTTCCTCCTATAAGAATGGTGACAATGGGTTCCCCTTCAGGGCCGTTTTTTAGGGGAATAGCCAGCCCGTTAAAGGTACCCATGAATTCAGTGTTTTCATTCTCATGTTCTAGTCAGGAAAGGGGCAGGTCATTTTCCCTTCTTTGCTCCCATTGAGGTCCATTGTTATGATTTATTTGAGGAAAAGGAGCGCTGGGTGGTGCATGATGATTAAAGCTTTGTTGTTCGGTGTAATGGACTGGTTTATTGCCTGGCTTCTTGTTTCTAGGTGGTGGGTGATACCGGTTACAGAAAAGGTGTTGCCTACATTGCCTGCTGAAATGCCCTTCCTGTCCGCACCTATAGCAATGCTGGCATTTGCCTTGCGACCAGCCTGCTTTATCACAATGCCAGCATTTCCTTGAATTATAGGGGGAAATTTTTACCTGGCGTTTGTCTGGCATCATGTTGCATTACAGCAAACATTTTTAAAGTCCTCCTGTCTTTCTATCCTCCTCTTTCTGTCTTTCTCCTCCTCTTTCAGTTTGATCATAGACAAAGTTAGTGATCCTGCGCAACTCTGCTATTTCTAGGGTTGGCCAGTTAGAGACGAAGTGGTGGAAATGCTCTTTAATATCCATGGTGGACTGGTCCACGAAGGCTGAAGCTAAAATCTTTTGGTCCTTCAGGCAGCTAAGGTCTAGATGGGCATATGCAATAGCTGCTTCTGACAGGTGGACCCAAAAGGCATCAGGGTTTTCCTTTTTCTCTTTGTGTTGTTTGTTTGAAATTCTGACCAGTTTAAAGGCTTTTTACCTATTTCCTCTAAAGCTTCTAGTAAGGTTTTTTTTTTGCTCTTGTGTATTCATCCCAGTGATTGGTATCATTGTAGTCCCAGTCAGGGCGATGTACTGGCCATGCGATGCAGGCTGGGGTTGCCTGTCCAGGGATAGTTGGTAGTTTAGCTATTTGGTCTGTTTTTGGTTTTAATAGTTCATCTTTAGTTAGAAAGACTTGTAGCAGTTGGGTCATATCACCCCAGGATGGATTATGGCTGTCTATAATAGATTTCAGGGTTTGAATTACTGTTTGAGGATCAGCCCTGAAAGCTGGGGTATCCTTTTTCCAGATGACCAAGTCAGAGGCAGAGAAGGGAGTGTGGGTTAAAACGTATTCTAATTGTCCCCTATTTCTGCCTGGCACTGGTATGCTTAAAAGGGGAGCCATAATCTGTGCCTCAGTCTTTCCTTCCAGGGAATGGGTTTCAGGTTTTTCCTGATCTTTTCCCTTGGTCAGGTCTTTGGTCCTAGCCATTTCAGCCCAGCAGTACCAATTTGGCTGGGTTTAATGCGTGTTCTAAGTGCTTTCAGGGTTTTATAATATAAAGTACCACTATCAGGCCAAATTTGTCTACTCGTGTCATCTTGCAATAAAGCCCACTTTTTGCAAATTCTTTTTGCTTCTTTTTTATGCATTCCAGTCAGGACAGGCACTTGCCTTTCGTCCCAAGCTTCAAGTAATTTATCCAAGGGGGTCTCTTCCATTGCCCTCGAGCTACAACTTCCCACATTCCCTGCCTGATGTGGGGATTACTTTGGTTTAGCTGGGCTACAGCCATCAGTTTTCAGGAAAAAAAGGTCTGGAAAGGACTCCGGTTTCCCTACACACGGAGTACAGGCCCCTTTCTTTTAGGGAAACTCAGCCATCAGTTTTAAGACTCCCCCCAAAAAAACGGGGATCTCGGAGGACCGTCTGCCCCCTAGCAGCTCTGGTACAGGCCCCTCCCTATACTCAGCCATCAGTTTTCAGATCTCCCTTAAAGGTGGGGATCTGGAAGGACCTTTTCTGCTTTTGAGACAAACTATTTCCAATTTTGTTTGCCAGCAGCTGGTATGGGCCCCTTCTAAATGCACAGGGCTTTGCTTGCAGGATGCACCGGGAATATTTTTCCTCTGCTTTTTTATTTCCTAACACCAGTTCCTTTTGCAGCCCGCTCGGTTTTTCTTACGTCCTTCAGAAGGACTCACAGTCTCTCACAGTGATCACCCCTTGCGTTCCCAAATCCAGTTGGTCACAGCTCGTGTTTGAACTAGCAGCTGGCTGGGGTGCGGCTGGCAATCACGGAGGAGGTGAGGTCCTGCTGTTTCCGCAGAGAAAACCCACAATCACACACCTGGTCCACTCATGCTTCCACTCCCCTCACTAGTAAGATTATAAATTTGAAACGGTACTTACCTGCTTTCAAGCAGCTGTTGAGCGGAAAAGCCCAAGGACTCCCTTTACTACGCTATACCTTCCAGGCTGGGTCCGTGGATGTTGTCCCTGGAAAAAAAAGGTCCATGCCGGCTGGGTTTGGATCCGCGGGCTTGGTCCGGTGGCAGGGTTGGATGGAAAACCTTCGTGGTCGCTAATTGTAGAAAGGTGTCAAAATGCCTTTCTTTCAAGGATTTGATTTTCCCGCTGGGAGAGCTCCGGCGCAAGGATACGGACAACTGCTTGAAAGCTGGATCTTTTTATTTTTCAGGAAGGCGGGGGACAGCGAGAAGTCTGTGTTCCTGGGCTAGCTAGCTTCTTATGGTAAGTCCCTGGTTTTTTATACCTTTTTCTCCCTTTGTAAGTTGATTTTGTGTGAATGTTTGTATTTGTGCTTAATGTTTCAAAACCTGTTTGAGTTTGTCTTTATTCCTGCCGGAAGGCAAACTCCCCGGGGTGCGGAAGGCAAACTCTGCAGGGTGGCCAGATTGTATTATTGGTTTTCTGTAATCTCTTTTAGCTTTTTTTTATTTTTTTATTTTAACAACAAACAAAACCACATAAAACATACAACATAAAACATAAAAACATCCTCCTCCTTCATAGATTTACAAACAGTGTATTGGTTGGTTTACCACTTTTTTTTGTGCGTCCATTTCCTAGTCGCCATTATAGTTATATTACATAATAACTCATATTATCAATCAACAATTGTATAACCTAGTATCATTACTAAGAAATCATTTAACTATAATTTTATTAATTCATACTTTAACGAGATAACTATAATTTACTTAATTTATTTTACAACAAATCATAAGATCACACCAAATCTATCTTAATAAGATTTTATAAAAATAATATCAAAGAAAATTATATCCTAAGTCTAAATATTCTATTATTGTGTTTTATTATCTAACCATTGATAAAAAAGATCCCAAACTTCATAAAATTGTTTATCTTCTTGTTCTCTAATTTCAAATGTCAATTTACTCATTTCAGCATATTCCAATATTTTCTTGATAGTTTCTTCCTCTGATGGAATTTTCTCACTCTTCCAGTTTTTAGCAAATACAATCCTAGCCGCTGTTAATACATTTACAATCAAATACTTCAAATTTTTATTATATGTATCAGGTAAGATTCCCAATAAAAAAATCTCTGGTTTTGAGTCTATATGTTTCTTTATCATTTTTTCCAACCATATGCGAATTTTAGTCCAATATTTTCTAGCATCCTCACAAGTCCACCACATATGGTAATATGAGCCAGGTATCTGATGACATTTCCAGCACTTTTCAGATTTGTTCTTGAACATTCTTGCTATTCTTGTCGGGGGAAAATGCCACCTGTAAAACATCTTATACAAGTTTTCTTTATATGCTGTTGACATTGTCATTTTATAATTTTGAGACCACAATTTTTCCCATTTCTCCAAATCAATCCCATATCCAAAATTCTTCCCCCAAACAATCATCATTTCTTTAACTTGTTCCTCCTCTAATATAATTTCCAACAAATAATTGTATAATTTTTTAATCACTTTTTCATCAGTACCTGTCAAAATCTTATCTAAATCAGTCAATTTATCATAAAATCCCTCCATTTTAGAATCTGTAAGACACCTTGAGTGTATTTGCGCATATGAGAACCAATTCATCCTTATGCCTTGTTCTTCTAGTTTTTGCATTGTTTTAAGTTCACTCTTTTCATCCAATATTTCCCCATATCTAACTGTTTGTTCCTTCTTATATATTATAGGATAAGAAAAAGCTTCAATAGTTGATAACCAGACTGGGATTTTCAAATAATATTTTCTCTTAATTTTCTCCCAATTCAACCATAAAGACTCCCATATGTAATGCCTTCTAAAGGAGCCCTGCGATTTAGTTCCCTTATACCACAGAAAAGCATGCCATCCCAGTAATAAATCATGTCCTTCTAATGTCAACAATCTAGTCTTTCTTAATGTTATCCATTCTTTAACCCACATTAAATTTGCAGCTTGGTAGTACAGCTCCCAGTTAAGAAGGCCAAATCCTCCTCTAATTCTAGCATCTTGTAGAAGTTTTAATTTTATTCTCGCTTTCTTACCTTGCCATATAAACTTCAACACAATTTTATTTAATTCTTCAAAGTAATCTTTACCAAGCCTAATTGTTATTGTTTGAAACAAATATAAAATTCTGGGTAAAATATTCATCTTGACTGTTGAAATTCTACCTATCAATGACAATTGTAAGTTTTCCCATTTCTTCAGATCAGATGCTATCTGTTGTTTAAGTTTAATAGTTATTCTCTTTCAATGTGATACATCTTGACGTCAAATGTATCCCCAAATATTTAACCTTATTCATAACTTGAATTTTCAATAAGTCTGCCAATTCATCTCTTTGTTTTAATAACATATTCTTTGTCAAAATCTTTGTTTTATCTTTATTTATTTTCAAACCTGCCATCTCACCATACATCTCTATCTTTTCCAATAGTTTTAAAGCTGTTTCTAGAGGATCTTCCAGAATAAAGACCAAATCATCCGCAAAGGCTTGCAATTTAAATTCCTCCTTCTTAACTTTCATTCCTTTTATATTTGGATCCTCTCTAATATTTCTATTCAGCACTTCCAAAGTCAATACAAATAGCAAAGGTGATAATGGGCATCCTTGTCTCGTGCCTTTTCTTATATTAATAGAGTCTGTAAATTCTCCCTCTATCATTACTTTTGCCGTTTGCTTATCGTATATGGCTTCTATTGCTTGAATAAATTTTCTAGCAAAGCCCATCTGTTCCAATAACAAAAACATGAATCTCCAATTCACATTATCAAATGCCTTTTGGGCATCAAGAAATATCAAAGCCATTTGTTTTTCAGGATGCGCCTCATAATATTCCAAAGTGTCCAGAATTACCCTCATATTATCTTTAATTTGTCTCTTTGGCAGGAATCCATTCTGATCAGGATGAATAAAATTATTTAAGTATCTTTTGAGCCTTTCTGCCAAAATTGAAGCAAAGATTTTATAATCTGCATTCAGTAAAGAAATAGGTCTATAGTTCTTTATTTGTAATGGATTGGCCCCTTCTTTTGGAATAAGTGTAACATAAGCTTCTGACCATGTTTTACGTATTTTCTTATTTAACATAACTTCATTCATGACTTCGAACAGTGGAGTGCTCAACGATTCTTGTAGTGTTTTATAAAATTCTGCCGGGAGCCCATCTGGACCTGGTGCTTTTCCATTATTCTCCCTATTGAATGCTTCAGTTAGTTCCATCATTGTTATAGTGCTTTCTAACATTTTTTCAGTCTCTTCAGATATCTTAGGTAGGTTAGCATTTTGTAAATAAAGCTTAATTCTTTCCTCATCAAAATCCTCCTGTTTATATAATTGTCCATAAAAGTCTCGAATAATTACCTTTTCTCCTTATTACCATAACACATTTGACCTTGATCATCTATTAGCTGTAATATTTTCCTAGATTCTTTCTCCTTTCTCAGTTTGTATGCTAACCATCTACCTGGCTTATTTGCATCTTCAAAATAGTTCTGTTTAACACTTCTAATTTTTTGTGCCATTTCTTCTTTCTCTACCTGACCCATCTTGTGTTTAATTATATCCATTTTGAATTTAATATCTTTTTTCTGTGGCATATTCTGCAATTCTTTTTCCAGTTTTTTGTAATCATCTTCTAAAGCTTTAATAGTTTGCCTCTTCCTAATATTCTTTTTCTTTGTATAGTCCATTATTAATCCTCTTGCATATGCCTTCATTGTATCCCAAACATTCTGCATTGAAGTATCTTCTTTTTTATTTTCACTGAAAAAGAAAGCCAATTCTTTGCCCATCCATTGTGTGAAATCTTTTTCCTTTAAAATAGTATTATTTAATGTCCATCTAGATCTTCTTTTTTGTCCTTTCCATTCAATTGTCATTGGATTATGGTCTGCCCATATACTTGTTTCAATATTTATTTCTTGAGTATTAGATATTAATTCTGATGAAGTCCAAATCATATCTATTCAGGACCATGATAACTGTCTATTTGAATAAAAAGTATATTGTTCAGTTTTACCATTTCTTTCTCTCCATATATCTTTTAAATTTAATTCATCTATCATTTTGAAAAAGGATTTAGGGAGAGTCTTTCTGTTTTGTCTTGATGCTGTCGCTGTATAGTCCAATTTATTATCTACAATTCCATTGAAATCTCCCATCATAACTATATTGATATAGTCCAGTCCAATTGTTTTCATATGTAACTTTTTATAAAATTCTTCTTGCTTATCATTCGGAGCATAAATTGCAACCAGGAGTGTTTTTGTATTGTTATCCACTATTTCAACCATTAATACTCTTCTGTTTTCATCAGTAAAAATCAGTTTTGCTGCAATAGTTTCTTTAATGTACAAGACCACTCCTCTTTTCTTACAGTTAGTCAAGGAAGTAAAACTTTTCCCCAGTTTTGGTCGTACCAATAATCGTTGGTGTTGTTTTTTAATATGTACTTCTTGTAAACAAATTATATCAAATTTTAACTTCTCTAATTTATGGAAAGTTTTTCTTCTTTTGGTAGCTGAGTTCAATCCATTTATATTCATGGAAATCATTTTTTTTTCTCCATGATTATATTTTGTATTCAGGTCTGACAGCTCTTGTGGATCTTACTTCACGTTGTTCTTTGGTCTCCCTTTGTCCACCTGCCGCACCTTCTTCTTTTCCCATTCCCATTTGGTCCTCTTGGGGTTCAGTCGAGATGATCTCTTTTTCTGTCTTTATTTCTCTTCTTCCAAAAAATTCATTGTAGAATGTTTCTGCTTTCTCAATTGAGTCGATTCTGTGTCTCTGTTCTTGCCATGTGAACATTAATCCTTCTGGGATCAACCATCTATAATTCACCTCTTTTTCCAATAACATTTTGGTCAAGAATCGATATTCTCTTCTCATCTCTCTCACTCTTCTGGGCACTTGTTTTAAAACCACAATCTCTTTGTCTTTATATTTCAACGCCTTATCTCTTGCCACTTGTAGTATTTGTGTTTAATAGTCTTTTTAGTAAATCTGACGTGGACCTCTCTTGGTAGCTTATTCCTCATCGCATATCTTGTGAAGACACAGTATATCTCATCTACTCCATCCATCATCTTTTCCTCTGTTATCCCCAAAGCTCCAGCCAAGATTTCTATCATTACAGCCGCCAAATCTTGTCCTTTTTCTTCCTCTATATTTTGAAATCTGAGATAAAATTCTGACCTATTCATCTCCCAGTTCAACATCCCACTTTTGTCTTGTTCAACCATTGTTAATTTGCTAACGATATTTCCAATTGTCTCATCTCTTTGTTTGTCTTTCTCTCCTCATGTTTCACCATCATTTGTTGAAAATTTTCAATTTTTTCATCAGTCTTCACAATTCTTTGTTCAATACTCTCTGTTCTTTGTCAATACTCGTTTTAAGTTCTTGTATTCCTTGTATAATCATCGCTAGGTTCATTTGTGCTTTATCTTGCTTCGCCATTATTGATAGTCATCCTCCAGTTGATGGAGAAGCAGGAGCAGAAGTTGAACTGCCAGAAGGTAGAGTTTTCTTACTCATTTGAATAATTCAGGATCTTTAAGCTCCTTTAATCCAGTTAATAAGATAGCCAATTATAATCCAATTGGGAAGAAGAAAAACATAAAAAAGCCAATAAAAAATAAAGAGTCTGGAGTTAAAAGGAGGAGGAGAAAAAGAAGATTAAAAAGAAAAAGGAGGAAATTCTTCAGATTCTTCTAAACCTTAATCCTATTGTGGGATAGTCAATTATAATTCAAAAATAAAAATTAAGAATAATAAAAAAAGAAAAAGAGAGTAAAACCCAATAATATTAAAGAATAATAATAAAAAGAAGAAGAAGAAGAAAAAAAGAGTTCTTCAGGTTCTTCACACCTTAATCCAATTAGGAGGTCTCAAAAAATAAAAAAAATAATCATAAAAGTAAATCAAAAATGAAAATAGAAAAGGCAAAAATCCCAATAAGCAAAAAGAAAAAAAAAGTATTCGGAGGTTTTCCCTTTAAGAGGAAAAATAAAAATAAAAATAAAGTCAAACAAAAAGAAAATAGATATACAAATATTACAAGGTACTGTGGGATTGAAGAGGAGGGATGGAACAGCTAAAAGAAGGTAAAAAAGAAAGCACACTGCATCTTATTTAATTATCCAAGGCTCTTATTATGGCTTCTCCACAAATTCCAAAGCCAAGCTTCAAGTACTCAATTAATAATAGAAGTTCCAAAGAACACCTGTTAAAACATTCTCCAGTGTTCTTCCCTCTATCTTATCAAGTTCCAGTGTCCTTGAGAAAGGATTTTTCACAGTCCTCTCAACTTCCAATAAAGTATTTTCAAGCCTCTAGTTGGCAGTGTTACAAAGTTTCTTTAATCCACTCCCCTTCTTTCCCAGAAAAAGCCTAATAAAAAAAGGGAAATATACATGTGTGTGTGTGTATATATATATATATATATATATATATATATATATTTATATTTATTTATTTATTTATTTTTAAGGGAAAAAAATTACTAAAGGGAGCCTCTGTTCTAAAAAAAACTATTAACAGTCAAAAGGGAGAGAAAAAGAAAAAAATTAGATAAATATAAGAGAAAAAACCAGTCTAGTTACAGTTACTAGATCGCAATAGAAGTTCAGTGAAAACAAAAGTAAAAGTAAAAAGCCAAGCCTCCGTTTGACATTTCTCTTTAAAAAATCGCCGCTAAGTCAATTTTATCAGTTTTTGTCAAAAATCTTACAGGATTCTTCTCATTTTAGAGTGTCCTTAAGTCCCGAATAAAAAAAAAAAAATTCTCACCAGCCGATACACTTTCTCTTTCTGTCTCTTCCTTCCGGAGCTGTCACAGCTTCAGCAGCTTAATGGCTGCCTCTCTGCCGATGGTAAAAGGGCTTCTTCTGGATCCACCAGGGACTTTTCGATGTCCCTGGGATCAGCAGAACGCACCCCTTACTATCACCATCTCTACGGGACGGTTTAGGTCCATTAGGACCGACCAGGGGCGAAGATATCAGCTGCGATCTTGGAGCCCCGAGATTGCAGATGTATCGCAACAACGTAGCTCTGCCTTCTCCCTAATCTCTTTTAGCTTTAAGATAGTTTTTCATATTTGTTCTGTGGCAATCTCCTGTCTGTCCCTTTTGTAATTTATATTTTGTGTCTTTTGTCTGTTTGTTTTGCTTATTTGGTATGTCCTGTGTTTGTAAGGGTTTTCTGAATTATCTTTTGTTTCCCTTTTTTATTTGTCTAGTTTTCTTAATTACTTAGGCTTTTGTCTGTAGGGATTCTTTAATACCTTTTTTATTTGATTCCTTTTCCTATGTAAGTTTGTTTTAAGGCTGACCTGATGTTCCCCTTGGGCTTTTCCTGTTTTTGTGACACTATTGTCTTTGTGAAGTTCCCTTTCCACAACACCAAATACAATGTTGCAATCTAAAAGAAACAAACCGCTTGCTCAGCACTTACCAAAAGAGAAAAACCAGATAACACAGCCGCCGATTGGGATTCCCTGCCCTGCCTCCAAGAGAATTAATTCCCAAATAATAGGAATCACATAGCTCACCTGAACTTCCCTGGGCTGCCCCGATGGGATTACCTCCCAAAATAGAAACTAAACAAAAGAAGTACATCTTGAGGCAGGAAGGAAAACTCCGGACAAATAATTAGAACAAAAGAAAAAAACCATCAATTTGCATTGCCTGAGGGTAGAAAAAACGTATAAAACCACAACTCAGGACCCCAGAAGACCAACTTGCAAGGCAGGAATGCTGAATGTCACTTTTGCTGTCACTATATTGCCTTCCTGTAATAAACCTGCTTTTCGGTAGCTCACTGTATTCCAATCTTTTATCATAGGCTTCTCCCAGCTGGAATGGACCAGGATTTTACTTCCAACAATGTGTAGCTAAAAATCAGTCTATATTTAGTGCTCATCTGACTTTGGGTTCCAACTTTAGGCGATATTTGTGGCTGCTTATTTTGTTTCTACTACTAATAAAGCAATAAATGAGAAATCATTGTTTTTATAAGTATTTCTGAAGAGGTGTGTGTGTAAAAGGCAGCAGTGATCACTGATCATAACAGCACAAGAACTGGCACTAAGCACCAGATCCATAGAAGCAAGGATTTACCACACTAGATAGAACCCAAGGAGTCAGTATCTCTCAGCTGAAAGATGTATGGACTTTAACTCCCAGAATTAGAGCTAGGAATCTGTGGGAGTTCCCGATCCAGAAGGACAGGCAGGGATTAGTTTTTAGTTTACTTTATTGTCATTGCACTTCGTACAATGAAATCAAACACCATCTTCAGTGCACAACCATGACCATGGCCATGAAACCATTAGATAACAAATCAGAAAGCAATCTTGGCTAGGAAAGATTTTTGTGCCAATACTTGCACAAAATAACAAACTCCCTTGGTTTGTTAATTTTATTTGCATTTTAAGTGTTTATTTTTCAATTAATTAATTGTAATTATGAAAATATCAGCCATTCTTTTTTTATATACAGTATAACATCTTTTTTATAGACTGTCATTTTCAAATCCACTTTCAGCTCAGTTTTTCTTGTCTGGTGAAACTTGTTCCTCTTCCATAATATATTTTAAACACTAACTATATGTCAGACACTCTTAAAAGTACCTGAATGGCGCCGATTTCCGCTCCTCACCCACTTTCTTCACTTGCTAGTCTTCACCACTCAATTTTTGGTAAGTTGCCCTGTCTAGAGACTATGTGATTCCCACCCACCCCCATGCTCTGACAGTGAGAGCAATCAACCCATGGAACAGAAGTTGCATTCAGAAGTTATGGGAGCTTCACCACTGGAGGCTTTCAAGAAGAGACTGGATTGTCATCAATCAGAACTGGTGTATGGTCTCCTGCTTGGGCGGGGCGGGGGTTGGACTAGATGACCTACAAGGTCCGTTTGTTAATCGGTTAAAATAAGGAAAGGAGAGGAAACTGGAGCCTATACAGGCTGACCTGGTGTCAGGACAGCTGGGCTTCTCCTCCCAGTACCCACCCCTTCAGACAGAGTCCATTTGACAGGTAGAAATTGGTCTGGGGAAGAAAAGCTGCCTGGATTATTTTAAAATAGTTGAGATTCAAATATTTTTTTCTCTTCCCAAATAAAGTTTGTCTGTTGTTTGGGGGTGTTTCAGAACATCCGGCTGGACACAACTCTACTTCATCACATAGGGACTATTCAGAGGGCTGAAAAAAGTGAATTATGACCTGTCCTCAACTTATGACTGGTCTTCACATTTATGACCATAGCAGCATTCTTAGAAACCATGTCACTCATTTCACAACTGTGGTGCTTCACTTCACCACAGTGACAAGATAGGTCGTAAAACGGGGGCAAAACTCACTTTGAACAAACATCTCACTTAAGCAACAGAAATTTTGGGCTCAGTTGTGGTCATGAGTTGAGGACTAGCTGAGTTTTATTTCCTTACACATAGGAACTATACAGAGGGCTGAAATAAATGAATTATGACCTGTCCTCATACTTACGACCGGTCACACATGACCTCGCACCTAGCCACACCCACCCGGTCACATGACATCATAGCCATACCCACAGAACTGGTAGTAAAAAAAATTAAATCCCATCACTGTATTTAACACTTCCAATGTCAACATGAATAGTAAAGGGGACAAATCACCTCATGAGGGAAGCCTTGGAGAACCTCGAAGTGAGGGATGCACCAGGATGCCAATGCAGGAGAGCCAGGGAACCAGAAAATGAGAGAACCCAAGCCACCACCCCGGATTCAGCTGAGAATGATCGGGCAGCGGGACAAGCTGAAGAACCAGCAGCCATACCAGGTACCCAATCCCTAACCACCCCAGAACAGGGGATTAACCCTGGCCAACCCAGAGACATACAACTGCAAAGGAAGGTCCCACCCCGGGTGTAAAATTTGATGGGGACCTCCAGAAACTGGGATTTTTCCTGGTGCAAGTACTCACCTACATGCAAGAATACAGGCGAAATTTCCCAAGCCAGGGATCCCAAGTACAAGTCCTCACCCTGGCCCTTGAAGGGACAGCAGCCAGATGGATGGTGACGCTCCACAATATCAATGCCTCAGAATTAAGGAATCTCAACTGCTTCATGACAGTCCTATGCCATTGCTTCGAAGACCCTCTCGCTGATAGAAAAGCCCGAGACTGCATCAGAGTCATAAAGCAAGGCCGTCGCCCATTAGCTGAATACACCGAGAAATTTTGTGACCTGGCCAGCCGAATTGACTGGCCAGAGGATATTTATTTATTTATTTGATTTATATTGCCATCTACTCACCCATGGCGACTCAAGGCTGCTTATACAATGTAAAATCATATTTAAAACAAAAAATAAAAATAAAAACAATAAGAACTAACAAAAAGAATCAAATAAATTAGTAAAGTACAATAGAACAAAATTTGGGAAAACAAAAAACAAAACAAAACAAAAACAAAAACCAACTCCCACTCCCCCACCCCGACAACAGCAGGTCACACTACCATCTGATGGGTTCCATCCCTCTCTGGGTTCCCCAGGCCCGCTGGCAAAACCAGGTCTTCAGTGCCTTTCGGAATAGCATTAATGAGAGGGCCATTCTAATCTCTGGGGGAATGATGTTCCAGAGAGATTGAGCCACCACAGAGAAGACCTTTCTTCTAGGTGTATCTGCCTCAGGGGTGGGACCCGCAGCATTCCCTGCCTCCTCGCTCTAATGGGTCGGGTAGATGTCAGTGGCAAAAGATGTTTCTTCAGATAACCTGGACCCAAGCCATGAAGGGCTTTAAAAGTGACAACCAGCACCTTGAATTGCACCTGGAAGCAAATTGGCAGCCAATGCAGTTCCTGCAGGAGAAGCGATACATGTACACACTGGGGTCTGCATAATACCATGTGGGCCTCTGCATTTTGCACCAACTGGAGTTTCCGGATGCTCTTCAAGGGCAGCCCCATGTAGAGCGCATTGCAATAATCAGGATGGGAAGTAACCAGGGCATGAGTGACTGTGAGTAGGGACTGCTGATCCAGGAAAGGGCGTAACTGGTGCACAATCCACAATTGCGCAAAGGCCCTCCTGGTCACGACTGCCACCTGCTCTTCAAACAAGAGGCGTGAGTGCAGGAGAACCCCCAGATTATGTACAGGGTCTGTTTGGGGTAGTGCCACTCCATCCAAGACTAAAGTAATTCTCCCTGAACCAACAAACCCCAGGTCCATAGCCACTCTGTCTTGCATGGGTTTAGTTTCAACCTGTTGCTCCCCATCCAGCCCCTAACAGCCTCCAGGCATTGTGAGAGGGAGGACACAGCAACACTTAACTCACCATGGGCCGAGACATGCAGCTATCATCAGCATATTGGTGATACCTCAGTCCATGGTGATGGATGAGCCCACCCAGCGGTTTCATATAAATGTTGAACAGGAGTGGAGAGAGTACCAAGCCATGCAGAACCCCATAAAGCAATGGGTGAGGGTGGATCTCTCCCCTCCTATCAACACTGACTGAGAGCTGCCACAGAGGAAGGAAGTGAATCAAGACAGCACAACACTCCCATCCCCTGAAGCCGTCCCAGGAGAATCCCATGGTCAGTGGTATCAAAAGCCGCCAAGAGGTCAAGTAGAGCAAGGATAGATGCACTACCCCCATCCCGCTCCTGCCAGAGATCATCCAAAAGTGCAACCAATGCTGTTTCTGTCCCAAATCCAGGCCTGAATCCTGATTGGTAGGGGTTGAGATAATCCATCTCATCCAGAAACCTCTGGAGCTGCTGCGCGACCACCTTCTCAACAACCTTCCCCAAAAAGGGAAGATTGGAGACAGGTCAGAAATTATCCAACCTGGTGGAGCCCAGTGATGGCTTCTTAAGAAGAGGGCAGACCACAGCCTCCTTAAAGTGCTGGGGCACTGTCCTCTCCTGTAGAGAAGCATTAATCACTGCCAGAGTCCACCTGCTTATCACCTCCTGGGAAGCTTTCACAAGCCAGGAGGGGACATGGGTCTAAAATACAGGTGCTCACGTGCATACTCCCTAGGATCCTGTCCACTTCCTCAGGAGCAACAGGGTCAAACTGTTCCCAGATAACAGGGCAAGAACCTGCCACAGAAACTTCCACTGGATCAGCAACCACGCCGGCATCTAACTGGGAACAAAGTTGAGTGATTTTGTCTTCCAGAAAAATCCGCAAATTCCTCAGCGAGCCCCTTCAAGTGGACCTCTATCTCCTCCTTCCCTAAGAGGAGATGACTCACTTTAAAGAGGGTTGCTGGGTGATTATCTGCAGACACAATTAGTGTGGAGAAATATTTACACTTCACCTCACGAATTGCCACAAGGTAGGCCTTAGTAGCAGCTCTTACCCGTGTTCGATCGAGTTCATCTCCTGTCCTCCGCCAGTGGAGCTCTAGATGTCTCCTCATGTGTTTCATCCCTCTCAGTTCCTCTGTATACCATGGAGCACAGAGAGGTCTACGAGTGAGGAGAGGTCACAAGGGTGCAATCCTATTCAGAGCCTCGGTCACCTTCCTATTCCAAACAGTGACTAAGAACTCAGCTGGACTGCATAATAGATCTGTAGTTATAACCCCCAGCTCCTTCGGGAACCTATCTGGGTCCATTAGTCGATGGGGACGGACCAATCTAATAGGTCCTGCCTCCCTGCGGGGGGGATGCAGCTTTTGAGAAACTCACTGCCACCAGACTGTGATCTGACCATGACAAGGGGAGCAAGGAGAGGTCTACCAATTCCAGGTCACATAGACACTGCTCTGACAAGAACATCAAATTGGGAGTGTGACCACTATTACTAGTCAGGCTCTGGATAATCTTGGACAGGCCCATGGAAGTCATGGTTTCTATAAAATCTCAGGCTACCTCCGACCCCCACCCCAGAGAAGGCAGGTTGAAATCCCCCAGAACTATAAGTCTGGGGGATTCCACTGCCAGTCCTGTGGTGAGGTTCAGGAGCCCAGGTAGGGAAGCTGCCACACAGCAGGAAGGCTGGTATAGCAGCAGCAATCCCACTTGATCCCTTGAGCCCAATCTAGGAAAAAGGATCTCACAGCCGGGGACTTGTTGAACAGTGCCTCTGGAGGCTACTAGAGATTCTCTGATGACAACAGCCACACCTCCTCCCCGGCCCTGAGGTCTAGACTGGTGCCATGCTTGATAACCCACTGGGCACATTTCTGCAAGAGGAACACTTCCCTCTGGGCTCAGCCAAGTTTCAGTTAAACAAGCCAGATCAGCCTTCTCTTCGATGATCAAATCGGCAATAAGGCCAGCCTTATTGCAAGCTGATCTCACATTTAAAAGCAGAAGTCTAAGACCAGGGCCACCACAGATCTGCTGACCAGGAAAATGAGGTGAGTGCAATGGGGCAGAACATGAGATTGGTACTAAACACCAAGATCGTGTTCCCCGTACCTGTCCTCTCCCTTGTCTCCCATATCTCCTGTTCCTCGACACCACTGAAATAGGAGGCCCTCCTCTGCCTTCCCTGAGAACCCTTCCATTCCCCATCTCCAACATTCTTCTTTAAAAAGGGAAAACAGAAAAAAAATCTACTTCCACTGACAGATTGTTGGGGGCAAGGTGAGTTTTACAGGCACTATAGCATTTGCTCTCAGTGCCCTCAAATTCACATCACCCCTTATTACTGCAGAGGGGTCACATACAGCTCCTCTTATCTCCTAATATAATCAGAATATGTCCACTTGATGCATAAACAGCACCCTGCCCAGTTGCTCTCACCCACCAAGCAGGAAGCCACTCTTCCCCCCCAGCTCTCACCTCGGGGAAAGGGACCAACATACTCTCAATCCTCAACTAGGATATCCTAGTCTGTTGGTTCATAGATGGACTAAATGACAACCTATAAGCTGCCTGGATGGCCTGTGGGGCCCCAAACCTCCTGCATGAATGGTACATGATGGCAGAGGAGGTGGAGATAGACATGACTCGTAACCACCATGACTCCAAGAACGTCTGGTTGCCTTAAGTGTGGAAAGGACGGACACCGCACAGCAGAATGCCATTCAAAAACTCCTGCCAGAAAGCCAGACCACCCATCAGGGGGGAAACCTGAAACATCCAGCCCTCAAGCAAAGGAGACTGGCCTGAGAGGTGAGTAGCTGTGGGATTCCGATCCCCACCTTAACCCAGAGGAAGAATCCCCAATGCTCTGAGGGGACCTGAGCCAGTCCGAAAGCGATCTGGAAGATGATTCGCTGGTAAGCAACCCAATTGAACCAATCACTCTACCCCTAAGACTGTTTATCCATAGCCAAGGGAAGGGGGAGGAAGTTGCAGCGTTGCTGGATTCAGGATGCACCCAATGCCTAATAAACCCCTCCCTTGCAGAGAAATTGGGAATCCAACTGAAAGAAATGGAAAATCCCATCGCTTTCTGCTAATTAGATGGAACTATAGCGGGAGGGGGGGGGAGCCAGCTAGGTTTACCACAGAACCATTAAAAATAAGACTAGGGAACCATAGTGAGATGCTCACATTCATTGTAGCCCCAGGAATAGAAGAGCCGCTAGTCCTAGGTCTCACATGGCTGTGGAAATGGAATCCAAAAATAAATTGGAGGAGAGGAACCGTACAATTCCAGAGAGACGTAGTATTTGCAAATAGCTCAGAGGAAAGGATAAAGAAAGGAATAGAGAACAGAGAGTCAGCCATGACCGGGCAGCCAGCTGAACCCATTAACATTCCCAACGACTACCAGGATCTGGCCCAAGCATTTAGCAAGGAAGCTTATGATGAACTCCCAACCCATTGCACCACAGACTGCGCTATCTAAATCCTACCAGGGGCTAAACTCCCAAAACCACAAATGTACTGCATGTTTCCCAGAGAACTAAAAGAACTCAGAGCATTTATTGATAAAAATTTAAAAAGGGGCTTCATAGAACCCACCCGACCAAAAATAGCTGCCCCAGTGTTATTCCGCAAAAAGAAAGATGGCTCTGTACGTTTGTGTGTATATTACAAAAAATTAAACGCGATTTGCGTAGACAATATGTATCCACTCCCCCTCATGAAGGACTTGTTAGGCCACCTCTCGAAAGGAATTTTTTTTTCAAAGTTAGACCTACAAGAGGTATATTACCGCATCAAAATAAAGGAAGGGGATGAGTGGAAGACAGCTTTTAACACCCCATTGGGATGCTACCAATTTAAAGTGCTCCCCTTTGGATTTCAAAGAGCGCCTGCCGTGTTTATGCAATTGATCAGTGAAACCCTTCATGAATTTTTATATAAAGGCATTCTAGTGTATCTTGATGATATTTTAATCTACACGGATATGATGGAAGAACACATCAAGCTACTCCGTGCAGTTCTCACAAACTCTTAGATGCTAAACTATATGCAAAACTCTCTAAATGCGAATTCCACCAAGAAAAAATTGACTACTTGGGGTATAGAATATCCCATGAGGGAATAGAGATGGGCCCACAGAAAGTAAAAGCTGTCATGGACTGGGACCCACCTCATACCCACAAGCAACTACAAAGCTTCCTGGGGTTTGCAAACTTTTATCACCATTTCATTTCAGCTTTTGCAAACATCACCCTCTCTATCACGAACTTGCTAAAAATGAAGAGAGGGGAGAAACCCAAACCCATACATGATATTCTTCCAACTAAAATCGGAATTCTGATTTTTTTCATCAGCGGCCGGCTCCTTTTGCATCTGGCTTCTTCGCTCACTGTCCCACAAAACGGCCCGGACTGCGGGAACTACACGCTTCCCCTTTTCCTTTCTTGCAGCTTGAACCACCTGGAGGAAAGGCGCCGAGACACCTCAAGCACCGCCTGCGAGGGAGCCTCTACACGCTGGCTGTGACAGGCTCGAGCGAGCTCCTCTCCCACTCTTTGCGGTGGCTCTGAAGGCTTTGCGCCCCTCCCTTCCCGTGCAGTCCTCCTGACCTGCTTGTGACTCACTAGAGCACGACTGGGGTTGCGTGCTTGTGTGTGTGTGTGTGTGTGTGTGTGTGTGTGTGGTGCGTGCCGGGTGCGGGGACACTGGCAAAGGACGACACGTCTTTCCGTTCATCGGGGCCAACTACAACAGGTGGAGAAGCCACTCTTCCCCCTTCATCGCCAAAAGCAACAGAGGCGCCAAGGCTCGCTTCCCGTTCCCGCCAATATTGCCCCACTTTCCCTCTTCTCTTCCCATGCACGCAGCCAGCTTCAGGTGATTTCCTCCACCCCCTGGCCCCGAAGGAAGCGTCTTTGGAGGCAGGGCAGGAACGAAAATGCTTGGCTGAGTGGAAGAAGAAAAGCTTATACTTTCCCAGGAGTTACAGAGCGCAGAGACAAAGGCTCGGGAGGAAAAGCTATTGTTAGCCAACCCTCCATTGTCCTGAGGGAGGCGGCCGGCGACAAACTACACTGATTACTAAGCAACTGAAAGAAATGCTGCTTCACTCAAGTGACAGATTTCTTAAGGCAGAGGGAAGGTGGTTTCTCTTTAGGAAGTTGGATTTCACTGCTCTTTGTGTAGCTGTGTGGGATAACTGTAGTGAAGATTTGGCCAACAAGACTGTTAAGTTTGAGCAATGAGAGGCTAACCAGAGCATGAGTGCAACAGTACTTTATTTACAAATAAAGGGCTGACCGTGCTTGCCAAGCCTGGAACTGGCTCGCAGCAATCAGCAGCCAGTTGGACCCCGCAGCCTGCTTTTATAGCTGGCTGCTGGGGAGAACTGACCAATGGGAATGGGGGGAATAACGCCCACACAAGTGAGTGGACCTGAGTGAGAACTCCTTGAGTCCTCAGGACATAACACCCCTTCCCCCCAGATGCGAACACGCATAGTCCTTGAGGTAGATGGGGGGTTTGTGTTGGCGCCCGGAGCGGCGCAACTCGGGAACATTGTCTGACTGTTCGGCATCAGTCTGTGACGGTTGAGCTGGCATAGTGTCGCCAACACTCTCTCTGGACTGGGCATCCTCGGAAACCACCGGGTTGGTTTCTGGAGTCAAACTCTCGTGGGTTGGATCCGGTTGATCAACTCTCTGGGCGCTGTTGTCCGGGTTTGGGCTGACCGGAACGACCGCTGGCGTAGACTGGTCACTGGGTGCGATGTGGCTGGGTGGCGGATGGGACGGTTCCCCTTCGACTGGAGACTCTGGATTCTTGTTTGCGAGGTTGCTGAGGCGCCTTCTGAGTTGGTCTATGTGTCTCCTCCAGACGCGACCATCCTCCAGCCTGACTCTATATGATCTCGGCCCGGTGACGGTGATGACTTCGCCCGGAATCCAAAGTGGGTCCCCAGCGAAATTCCTTGTGAATATCGGCTCCTGTAACATAAAATGTCTAACCCCCGAAGTGGAAGCGAGGGGAGAGTCAGGGCAGTATTGTGGGTGCAGTCTATCTAATACAGTCCTCAGGCGCCGGCCCATCAGAAGTTCCGCTGGGGACTTATTGGTGACTGCACAGGGGGTTGAGTGCTGGCTCATCAGGAACCGTGAGAGTTTGTGGTGCCAGTCATCTCTGCCAAACCTAGCGAGGGCCTCTTTGGTGGTCCGGACGGCCCTTTCAGCCAACCCATTACTCGCAGGGTGAAATGGGGCTGTGAAAATGTGGCGAATGCCTAGGTTGGCTGCAAAACGGCTGAATTCTACTGATGCGAACTGTGGGCCATTATCGGAGACCAAGGAGTCAGGTAGTCCATGGGTAACGAACAGGCGCGTTAACACGTTGGTGATTGCTAGTGTGGTGGTCGTGGATAGCTGCGCCACGTCTATCCACTTGGAATAAGCGTCCACGACCACTAGGAACATCTTTCCATGCACGGGGCCGGCCAGATCGATATGGATTCTAGACCAAGGGGCGCTGGCGCTCTCCCATCTGGTAGGGGTGGCGATGGGGGAGCAGGACGGGATTCCTGGCAAATGCTGCAGGAACTTACCCAATTGACAATGTCCTCGTCTAGACCCGGCCACCACACGTAGCTGCGTGCCAACGCCTTCATTCTCACAATGCGGGGTGTCCCTCGTGCAACGCCTCCAGGACTCGGGTACGCAGCGAGGTCGGAATGATCACTCGAGTGCCCCACAGTAGACAACCCTGCAAACTGGACAGCTCCTGCATGCGAGTCTTAAAGGGTGCGAATTTGTTATCAACATTGCCTCCCGGCCACCCCCTCCTCACCCAATCGAGCACCTGGGCGAGCGTTTGGTCTGCCTTGGTTTTGGCGGCGATGTCAAGGGCGGTGATGGGCAGGTCCAACTGGGTGATTTCAAAAATGGCATTGACAGGAGCTGGGTCTTCAGCCGGAGCGGGTAAGGGGCAGCGACTGAGTGCGTCAGCGTGGGATAGAGTTTTGCCCGGGCAGTGGATAAGTTTGTATGAGTAGGCCGCTAGAAAAAGCGTCCACCGTGTCATCCGAGGGGAGAGGACTTGAGGTGTCTGTTTGTCGCCGGCCAGTAGGCCCAGGAGGGGTTTATGGTCGGTGACCAGTTCGAAGAAGTGGCCAAAAAGGAATTCGTGAAACTTTTTCACGGCTGCAACAGCTGCTAGGGCTTCCTTGTCTATTTGGCTGTAATTTCGCTCTGTGGCCGAGAGCGTCCTGGAGAAAAAGGCGATGGGGGCCTCGGCGCCATTGGCGAGTCGGTGACTAAGGACCGCCCCAATTCCAAAAGGGGATGCGTCTGCTGCCAGTACTAAAGGAAGGTTGGGGTCGAATTGGATGAGCACTGCCTCTGACGTAAGTAGTGATTTGATGGCGTTAAACGCCTGGTCTTCTTTGTGCCCCCAGTGCCACGGTGACTTTTTGTCTAGTAATCTGTGTAGGGGTTCGGCTACTGAGGCTTTATGGGGCAAAAAGGATGCATAAAAGTTTAGGAGTCCCAAGAAAGCTTGTAGCTCCGTTTTGGAGGTCGGTGTGGGAGCTTCGTGGATCGCCTGACCTTGGACTCCAGGGGGTGAATGCCAGAGGCGTCAATTTTATAACCCAGAAAGTCCACCTGTCTAGTGGCAATGGCGCATTTTTCTTTTTTTTAACTTGAGGCCATGCTGTCTGAACCTCTCTAACACTGCTCGCACTCTCTGGAAGAGTTGGGGTCTGTCCCTGGCCGAGACCAAGATGTCGTCGAAGTAGGGTACTACACCAGGGAGGCCCTGTAAAATCCGCTCCATGAGGGATTGAAAAATACCCGGGGCAACACTTACGCCAAATTGGAGACGCTTGCATCGGAAGGCACCCCTGTGAGTGACGATGGTCTGAAGTTCCGCTGTTTGGTTATCAACAGGGAACTGTTGATATGCTTGAGACATGTCCAATTTAGCAAAAATACTGCCCGGTTCGAATGTATGCAATAAGTGCTGAATGACGGGCACGGGATAGGCGCTAACTTGTAAATATTTATTGATTGTTGTCTTGTAGTCCGAGCAAATTCTCAGGCTACCATCTTTTTTGAGGGGTGTGACAATGGGCGTCTCCCACTTGGCGAAATCTGTTGGCTCAATGACCCCTTGTTTTAGTAGTTTATCCAATTCAGCGCCTAGTTTTGGTCGAATAGCAAATGGAACTCTACGTGGTTTTAATCTGATTGGGACTGCCTGGGGGTCAACGGTGAACGAGATGGGGGTTCCATTATAACACCCCAGCTCCTCGCTGAACACATCTGCGTAGTCAGCGAATAAGGAGTCAGTGTCTGAGGTTGAGACAGCATGGACTCCTGTTAACCCTAGGCCGAGGTGGGGAAACCAATCGAGCCCCAATAAGGTGGGTAGATTGCCGTTAACTACCACTAGAGGTAGGTGGCCTTTAAAAGCTCTAAAACTGACAAAGAACTTGCCTCTGCCGATCACGGGAATGGCCTTCCCCTGGTAGTCCTTCAGACCGAACTGGCATCTCTGAAGCCGGGTAGTAGATAGGCTGGGGTGGAGTCTCTTGAGGGTGTTCCACGAGATTATTGAGAGCGCTGACCCTGTGTCAACCTCCATGTGGCACGGTTTACCTTCTAGGGAAACGGAGAGAGAAATTTTACTAACAGAGTGGCAAGTTCGCCTGGCAAGGCGGTGCGTGCGACAGTTTAATACTTGCCTCTGTGGTCCCGAGTGCGAGGACGGGGTCTTTGTGCAGCGCTTTGGGGGCTTGGCAGACTCTCGCAATGTGCCCCCTCTTATGGCAGTTGTTGCAAACGGCTCCTTTAAACTTGCAGGTGGCCCTTTGATGTGATCCCCACAGGCTAGGCACAGGGTGATGTGCTTGGGTGGACCGGTGTATTCTTGTTTGGCCCCTACCTGCGACCGTCTGTCATTGGTGAGGCGATGGACATCGCTCTCATCGTTGTGGCCTTCCTCCGCTTCCACCTCTTCGGAATGGACTGGGAACGCTGCTAGCTTGGCGCTTGGGCCCTGAATTTCGGTGGCTGAGTTCGTAGCTAGCTCGGCTGCTAGGGCCTCCTCTACCGCTTGCGCGAGGTTGAGGTCTTTTTAGCTAGCAGTCGCCTCTGTAGGTTGAGATCCTTGACCCCACAAACCAATTGATCGAGGAGCATGTCCTCCAGGTATGTTCCAAACCCGCAGTGCAGGGCTGCTGTTCTGAGGGCGGCCATATATTGGTTGATGGTCTCCTTACTTGATTGCTTCCTCATTCGGAACGTGAACCTCCTGGCGATTTGTGAAGGTCTGGGAGCGTAGTGGTTTGTGAGGATCTCAAGCAACTCGGACCACGGAACGTTTTTTTAATTCTCTCGGCGCCACGAGTGCTGCAGCGGTATCGTAAACGGTGGCTCCGCAGTAGATTAGGAAATAGGATTTTTTCCGATGCTCTCCCGCATCCGACAGGCTGACCGCATCGATGTAATGATTGAAACGGTTCTTATACGATTCCCACTTCACTTCGTCTGGTTTAAACGCCGGGAATACTGGATTGGAACTCATGGTGCTGGAACGGCTGGGCTACCTGCGGGAGAAATCTCTCTGGGACTACGAACGCTCGTGAGTTACAAGTGATATCAGCTCTGGAGAGGTTTTTTTGCTACCCTCTCTTTCTCTCTCTGGGTTACCACGTTGGCTGCTAGCCGTTGGAGGTGTCTTGATTCGCGCCAAAAAAAGTGGGCGTTAGTGACTCTCTACAGCGCTGTGCTGTGATTCCTACTGGCCCGAAATTCAAATGACACCCGTTTGAATTTCGCGCCAAATGTAGAGCAGCTGCGGCTCGCAGCGCTTCACTTTCCCCGTAGCGAGGCTAACAAGCGGCTACAGACGCTTCTAACTAATTGACTCAGACCGCTTTCTCTGGCTGCGGATCTGCGTTTGCTCTTTTTGATCGCTCGTTTCGCTAGCTGACTGCTCTCTCTGGCTGCGGATCAGCGTTTCCCTTGTTGCCAGCCGATCGCTCTCTCTGGGCTGTAGATCGGTGGCTAGTGACTCAGCGGTTGCAAGGTGCTTCTGGTAGCTATCCCATCCTCGTCGCCAGTGTTAAGTTTGAGCAATGAGAGGCTAACCAGAGCATGAGTGCAACAGTACTTTATTTACAAATAAAGGGCTGACCGTGCTTGCCAAGCCTGGAACTGGCTCGCAGCAATCAGCAGCCAGTTGGACCCCGCAGCCTGCTTTTATAGCTGGCTGCTGGGGAGAACTGACCAATGGGAATGGGGGGAATAACGCCCACACAAGTGAGTGGACCTGAGTGAGAACTCCTTGAGTCCTCAGGACATAACAAAGACTTAACACTGATATTACTTCCTCTTCTGTGACTTTAAAGGTCAAATAATAGTTGCAACCCCCAACCCACCATCATAAAAGATAAGGCATATTTCACTGCCTGAGCTTCCCACTTTAACATGTGTGGCACCTAAGTTTGTGGCACCTTAAAAAACCAGCAAAATGTTATGGCATCTTTCATAGAAGAATGCTTCATTAAAATGATGGTTGCAACTACTCCACATTTCTGCAACATGGTCCCCTCCAGCTGTTTTGGATTTAAAAGCAAAGAGGGCCAATCTGGAACTGAAGGGGAAGACAACTGTAGCCAAAAGACAGGCCAGACTCAAAGTTATGCTATCAGCTCAACCAGCTAGAAAGAAGCATAGAGAAGTAATGCTGATCAAAGGAAAGGGAACAAAGAGAAAGTCCAATTAGAGGTGAAGCATTGTGGCTGTTTTTCTGTCTGTTAAGCAGGGTTTGTTTGTTGTTTTTGTTTGTTTGTTTTATTTTTTAAATGTGAAATCCTTTGCCCGAGAGCATTCTCATGGTGCTTTTTATTATTATTTTTTGTCAGACAATAAAACTATCATGCAGACTCACCTTGAAAAATCACTTTTGATTACTTCACTCTGCTAAAGCTTCAAGGGGGTGTTGCCAATTTAATTCCCACCGGGGTGCTGCGCAGACAGCGGCGGGTGCCTAGGCAGCCCCTGCACCCCTGGCTACTTTTCAGATTTTTTTTTTCAGAGGGGAATATCATGCCTGCAAACCAACCATTGTCCCTTATCTGGACAATGGAATGCCAAGCGGCATTCGAAAAACACAAAGATCTATTCTCAGCAAAACCGGTCCTTAAACACCCAGATCCCAAACAACCTTTTGTCATCCAAGCAGACGCTAGTGATGTTGCAGTTGGAGCAGTCCTCCTCCAAAAGAATGGAAATGGACAATTACAATCATGTGCTTATACATCCAAGAAACTGACGGAAACTGAGCAAAGATGGGCCATATGGGAGAAAGAAGCATATGCTGTGTAGTGGGCATGCTCACATTTGGGTTGTAACTGATCTTTTTTCCAAACAGGTTCACTTTACTCCATGCCAAAAGATCCCAACTGCCAAGGCATTGGCAAAGATATTTCTAATACACATTTATCACCTTCATGGAGCTCCCCAATTGATTATTTCAGATAGGGGGGCTCAGTTCAGATCCAAATTTTGATGGGTGTTTTTAAACCTATTAGGATCCACCCAGGGGATGTCATCATCAAGTCACCCCAGATGGATGGTTCGACAGAGAGAGTTAACAGAGTATTACAACAATATTTAAGATACTTTATTAATTACCAGCAGGAAAATTGAGCTGACTTTCTTCCTTTTGCAGAGGTAGCATACAATAACTCAGTCCACAGCCGCATTGGGTTCACTCCATTCCAAATAGCCACAGGCCAAGAATTCAACCCCATGCCGGAACTACCCACCAAAGAACCTCAAATCCCCTCCTTAAGGAGTGGATAAATAACTTACAAGCCATGTGGCCAGTGGTAAGATTATCTTTACAGGAAGCTAGAACAGTTTTTAAAGCTCAAGCAGACAAAAAACGCTGTGAACCTAAACATTTCAAGATTGGGGACCATGTATATTTGTCCACAAAATTCTTAAAATCATGAGGACACTTCCGGTTGCAAGGCTTCGGCGGCGGCAGGAATCCGCTTCTCTGCAGGTCCCTGCTGCGCTCACCATCGAGGTACCCCCAATCCAACTGGATTTGGGGGTTGTCGCTGCCCTGAAGGGGCAGCGGAAGACAGAGGAGATCCGGGCAGGGGTCTGGGGATATCGCACCCCTCTTCCCCAGCCGGCTAGATTCCTTTTTCCTGAGGCGGTGGAGCAGCTGTCAGCAATGGCAGCCACAAAGAAATCTTCAACCGGATAAGATTGTGCAGGAGGAAGAGCCAGAAGGAGTTTTCTTGGCTGAACCGGGACATTAAGTTACTTTTAAAACACCCTGGAAACCTGACTTTGGATTGATACATTTGTTTCCAAAAGAATTTGTTACATCGGCGAAAGTGCTGAAGGAAAGCTCACTCCCCTTCCTTACGGAGAAAGTAAAGGAGCACAGAAAAATCTGCTTTTTAAAGGTAAAAATAAGCTCTTTGTTACAAGTGGGAAGGAGAGGACTAAAAATTTTTTTAAAAAAACTTTGTTGGAGGAGACGCCTTGAAGATTACAAGACCATCAATTAATTGTAATACGGCTTTTAAAATACATTTGGGATTTTGCCCCTGGAGGAAAAATTGTAAAGAGAAGAGGAAATAATTTTTGTTTGTTTGGATTGTTTGATAACTCTGACATTTGGAAATTACTTTAAGATTGAAAGCATCTGGGTTGTTTTTAAAAACCTATAATGATACCATCTGTTGATGAACTGAAAATGGAATATGAAAAATTAAAAGAAAGACAACAAAATGGCAAGGATTGGGAGCTGCCTTCCATTTTTTAGAAATGGTGGTTTCTACGTACCAGCAAATACTGGAGGAAGGAGAAGGAGAAGAAGAAGAAGAAAAGGAAGAAGCCATCTTTAATGGACTAAAAAGTTCGACTAAGAAAGAAAATGGGAAGAGAGGAAGGAAAAATGAGAATTTAAGATTTAATAAAACAACTAAGAAAAAGAAAAATAGGGTGAAAAGTAGGTACAATGTTAGAAAGCAATTGAAAAGAGAATTACAACAGAGAGGGGAAGTTAAAAAGGGGGAGGCTAGGAGAGGGGGGGGGGGAAAGACCAGATTGGAGAAGAAAGGGAGGGAAAAAGAAAAAAAAAAGCCACGGGCTAGAGCAAGATTTTAAAAAGAAATTTTTTTTTAGAGACGAAGGATGATGGATAGTGCATAATTAAAGAAGATTCTGCAAGAGTGCATAAGATAGTATTGTAGTATTTGCATTTGAAATAGTTTATTGGAATATTTAATAAAATATTAATGTTTAATAATGATAGATGTTGATATTTAATAAAATATTAGGAGAATGTGTAAAATGATTAATGCTTAGTTATAGTTTAATTTGTTATTGTTTTAATGTTATTATAACCTTAGTATTTTATTTTCTTATTCTAAAACGATGTACTTATCAGAATTAGAATAGAAATTATACATTTAACTATACTATAAGTTTACTATTCTTTTATTTTAAGATTTAATATGTAGAATGTACTAAGCAGAATCAGGATGGAAATTATGTATTATTTTAAGTTTTATTTTAGGGGAAGGCGTCATACTTTAAAAGTGATTACAGGGGAAATTTTTTGTTAAAGAGAAGAGATAAATAGATGTTTGGTAAAGAACGGACAAAAGATATAAGCATAATGACTTTGAAATAAGACGAAATAAATAAAACATAATTAAGAGAGTGAAAAGATGAGAGAAGTTATATAGAAAATATAAAATGGTTAATAAGATATGAAGGGTATATAAGGTGGGCATGAATTTGATTTAGGTCTGTCAAAAAAGATGTAACCCGGGGCTAAGTCACTTTTCAAAAGAAGTTTTATGTTTTATGTTTTGTGTGTTGATTATTTATGTTTGATTGTAAATTAATAAAATCTTGGAGAAATGAAATCAAAGGGAGAGAAATTGGGAAAAGACATGTATAAATGATAACTAAGGAGGGGTTTTTTTTAATGTTTTGCTTTAGGTTATGTATTTTGTGTGTTTATGACTGATTGAGAATTACTAAAACTTTGATAGAAAGAAATATAATTGAACAAAAGTGAAGGGAGAAATAACGAGAACTTTGGAAAAGATATATATGTGTAAATGGAAATGTGATAATGTGTAACTATGTTTTAAAAAAATAATGCTTTATTTGCCTTCTTAAAATTTATAAGTAATTCTTAGAAAGGAGGTTTTATACTTTTATGTGTTATGTTTTGTTTGTCTTCAAAAATCAATAAAACTTGCTCTTAAAAAAAATAATTCTTAAAATCATTACAACTTTCTAAGAAACTAGGGCCAAAATTCATTGGCCCATTCCCCATCTCCAGAATTATTAACCCGGTGATGGTAGAGCTTCAACTTCCCAAAACACTTAGGCAGATTCATCCAGTATTTCACTGTAGCTTACTCAAACTGGAGATCACTTCAAACCTCAGACCCCACCTTCCCACACCTCCAACTCCCATCATGGTACATGGGGAACAACATTTTGAAATTAAAGATATCCTTGATTCACACACTCACCATGGATCCACACAATATTTAGTAGCTTGGAAACACCTTCCTTCCTCAGAAAATGAGTGAGTATGAAATTTTCCATAAAATTATTTTTATTGTTTGGTGCATATATTACTATTAAGAGCACCTGTTTATAATTTGTTACTTCCACCATTAATATTCTCCCATCTTCATCTCTATACATTTGTTTAGCATTTATTGTTTCTTTAAACAAACCACCCCCTTTTCTTTTGTTGCACTAACGAGGAATAAATTTCCCAATTCTGGGGTATTCTAAAAATTTTGCTATGCTGTCTTTTAATATGTACTTCTTGCAGGCAAATTATATCTAATTTCATTTTTTGCAATTTTGTAAAAGTTCTTATCCTTTTCATGAGAGAATTTAGTCCATTTATATTAATCAACAATAAATTTATTTCTTCTTCCATTTTTTTCACTTATAAATAGGTTTTGATGTTCTGGCTGCTCTTGTTTCTCTCTGCTCTTTAGCACTTGCTCCTTCTTGTTCTGCTCTTCTTTTTTGTTCAGTTTCACTTTCTTCTTGTTGTTTACTTGTGGTTTCTCCTGCTATTAATTCATTTTGTTTTCTATCCTGTATTCTGCTGGGGACTCAATGTAGCCTATAGATCTGCTTAATAGACAATCTAGCTAGCTTTTTTGCTGATGGGATCCCTGGGCAGGCAATGAAATGGGCTTGTTCTCCAGTGTGCTGAGGAGAGAATCCATGAATGGGTTGACATTGCCTTTCTGCCCAGAGACTGAGTTGTCAAACTTTCAGCCATGCCTCCCTTGCCTGTCTGAGCCCAGTTTCAACTCAGAGAGATATTGAAAGATTGCATCCTTAAAGACACAGACTGGACAGGAAAGGCTTCTTGGATTCCCTATTTCATCACAGGTTTGGAGCTGCGTTTCTGTTTACGGAATAGCGAATGAGGCGGTGGCATTGCTGCCGCAATTTTCAGCTTCCGGATTGTCTGGAATAGCCGCTTTTGACTTGTCTGTCTATCCCAGTCTGTCTGGAACAGCCGCCATCCCAACTGGACCACCACTTCGATTGCATCTTGCCTGGCTCCCTCAGTCTGTTTTGGAATAGCTGCCATGCCTGCAAGCTTCTTAAAGCTGCTTGGGAGTATGTTGGCTCACCCAGTCCATCTGGAATAGCTGCTGCCCCACTTGCACATGTGAGTGTGCTGTTTCCACTGGCTTGTCCGGCACAGCCGCCACCACTGTAAGCTTCTAGGTTGACCCACAGGCTGATCAGAATCACTGCCTGGTTGCTTCCGAGGCATACTTCACTGTGGCAATTAAATATAAACCACAGCACCAGCGTTCCTGTAAAGAAAGAGTCTGCCTGTCACAGGGGCCGGAGCTGTCAAAATGGTGCAGCACACAATGACAGAAGGCAGCAGGGAGGAGCAATGTTCCTCTATGCCCATCAAGCCTGCAGGGAAAAGCTCCATATGGATAAAATCAGCTAGCAAGGGAGCAGCCAACAAAATAAGGGCAAAAGCCCTTTATTCAAAAAAAGGCACCCAAAGCTGAAGAAAGAGATGCCAGAAGGTATCAAAAGGCCCTGGAAAAGCAAATCTCCAGGGCTGAGAAACAAGCAGAGCAGAGCAGGCATTCAAATTCCTCTCAGACAGCTCTTGTCATTTCCAGCTCTCTGCAACCTGAACCGTTGGCTCACTCAAGTGATGCAGTTCAGGTCTGGTCACCAGAGGGTGCCAGAGAACAGTCTTTTCAACTGCCTTTTCCTTCGGGTGGCAATGAGGATTCTTTTGCTACAATTTCCTTCCTAGCAACAGCAGAATGGGAGACAGTATCTAAAAGTAGAACTTCTCCTGAGGTCACATTCACTCCCACAGCAGCGGGGCTCTGCCCAAGGGTGAGCCAGGGACATGAAACGTCTGAGGAGATGAAAAGCCTCATTTCAGAGGCCATATCACAGGGAATTGCTGTAGGCTTGCAGCAGACACACCAACCTCCCCTCTGGCATCCGAGCCTTCTCTGCATCTACATCAGGTACTTCACACCCCAGCAGATATTCCAACCTTCCGGGGATTTCAATCTCCCTGTCCTTCCATGAGGAGTGGAGAATCACTCTTGGAGGATGAAGACCAGAGAGACCTGGCCCTATCAGATGAAGAAGGCCTGACTCTGGATCCCCTGGCATTCACAGAGCTCTTCCATCCAGCCCTCTTCAAACCCCTCCTGCATAAAGCCAGAACCACAGCTCACATGGGAGTGGAGTGCAATTCATCAAAGGCAGCTTGGGCCTATAGGACCCAAGTGAGTGATTTTTCTCCAAACCAACTATGACACAGGAGGAAATTCCCTAACCTGAACTGTTTCCGGATGTAGTCCAGAGACAATGGGCTCAAACAGGGGCATTCCCCACTCCAAGTGTTTTGATCCAACCTGGTTCCAAGAGAGCAAACACAAGACAAAGGTAGCAGCCTGTTGTGGCTCCGGGCTTGGATTCAGCTCCTGTGATTGATATGAGTTCAAGTGAGGAGGTCATGGCAGAAAGATATGAGCCGGCCTGGCTTAGTGATTGGACTGATAACCTGGATGAGGAGATGGACGTGACAAAGGACGACAGACCTGATGTATTAGAATTGTCAGGACCTTTGACCTCCTCTGGTTCCTTATCTGATCAACAGCCGGGAATGGCTGACAGGGAAGTTTTGAAAGAGTCTTCTAGTGGAGATGAGAACTTGGAAAATTTGTGGTTAAATGTAAAAAATAGAAGACGGTTGAGAAGGCAAAATCAGCTGAAGCGAATGAGGAGAGCGAGTCAGTAAATTAGCACGTTGCCTCAATGAGTATAAAAGGACACAGCTGGGCTGGTACATTTTGCCAGGAACAAAATGACTATTTGAGTGAGGACGTTACAGCAAGAAGCTCTGAGACTGGAGATTTATTGCCAGGACTGGTTTGCCGGACAGAGTAAAGATTTATGCTGTGGTTTCTGCCAGCCGTTATCTTGTAAGACTTCTTTCCGTTTGATTTAATTGTGAAACGGCTGCTTTCTGTTTTGTTCATTTGAATTTCGAAGGGGAGTCATAACAGCAGCCCAACCTTTTACTGTTTCATCTAGGAATTCTGTTTCTTCACAGATAAAAGGCTGCTTCCAACTAATTAGCTCTGACAAGAAAGAGCCTTGCCAAGTTTTTGCAAGACTGCCAAAAAATAGCACATAAGAAAATAATTTACAATACAAGAGTCTTCAGTTACCAGCTGTAATGTCCACGAGGCTAAGTTTCAAAACATCTTTGCCTTCTGCAAAGAAGGTTTGTTTCACAGCTGGCTTTTATCTTCTAGAGGGAGGGGCCATTACCTTGAAGCCTTACTCCTGAGTTGCCCGTGCTGTTGTAGCTGCTCTTTCCTATGAGAAATCCTGTGTCCACACGCACTTCGCACAGGCTCCTTGGAAACCTCCTCATCACTGCTGCCAACCCCCATAATCTCTGAAGGCAGCAGTCCACTCCCTAATGGTTCTGGCACCTCATCTGAGTCCTTGCTCTTCTCAGCCATCTGCACCTGCTGCTGGCTAACCACAACACTATCCCCTCACCACAGAGCCCTTCTCCTGGGTCTGACGGTCCGGATGCGGCTGAGACGGGTATTGCATTTGAAATGCATCCACCAAAGCTGGAGCATAGACGGAAGTCACATTCTCCCAAGTGAATGCCTCTGGTCCATACCCCTTCCATTTGATCAAGTATTGGAATTGCCCTTTCAACCACTGAGAGTCTCGAATACTGGCGATCTTGTATTCCGACGGACTATCTCTATTGCGTGGTGCTGGCGAGGAAGGGTCAGGTTGGTGGAGCGAACATGCCGGCTGTTCGGGAACCAGAAGGGAGCAATGGAAAACCAGATGGACCTATTGCGAGTGAGACAACTTCAGATAGTAGGCAAATGGGTTGATCACCGCCTCTACAGGGAATGGACCAAGGTACCGATGGTCAAGCTTCCTAACTGGCCGGTCAAACAGAAGTTGCTGAGTAGACAACCACACCCAATCTCCCACAGCCAATGGTGGTGTCACTCTCCAAAAGCGGTCCGCGACTTGCTTGTAGTCTTCCTTAGCCTTCTCCAAATACCATCGCACCATTTGGTAAACAGCCTGTAACTCCAACAAGAAATCCTTCGCCTCCGGAACTGGCGAGTTGAGTGGCGTCAAGGGGAAGAACCGAGGATGGTAACCCACATTGGTGAAGAACAGGGTGGTTTGCATGGAGGTATGCTGAGAGTTATTGAATGCAAACTCTGCGACTGCTAAGTAGTCCACCCAATTATCCTGCTGCTGATTGACAAATCAGTGCAAGTACTGCTCCAGGATCCCAATCACTTTCTCTGTCCCACCGTTGGTTTCTGGATGGTGAGAAGACAACAAAGAGATTTTAACGTCCAAAGCCATCATCAGCCCTTTCCAGAATTGGGCAGTAAACTGCATCCCTCGGTTGACATCACCTGATCTAGGAGTCCATGTAGCCGGAAGATGTGCTGGATAAACATGCAGGCCATGGCGCGAGCCGTGGATATGTCCCAACATGGAACGAAGTGTGCCATTTTGGTCAGCATGTCAACAACCATGAACACCATGGTGAATCCCAGTGAGGGGGGCAGATCTGTCAAGAAGTCCATCCAGGGCACCCCAAGGTCTCTCCAGTGTGGGCAAAGGCTGGAACAGTCCTAGGGGAGCCCCTGTCGCAGACTTGGCCTACTGGCATCGCACACAAGACATCACATAGGACTGCATGTCATGTTGTAGTTGGGGCCACCAGAAAGTCCGAGACACGAGGTGCAACATCCTGAACCCGCCACAGTGTTGTTGTGGCATTGTGACAAGATAAGTCCCCAGAGCGGCCCTGCCAGGACATAGAGTTTGTCGCGGTAGCGCAAGAGTTCCTCCTTGAATGACCATGGTGAGTTGGGTCCCACTTCTTGCTTCTGCTGATCCACCCAAGCATTGTGCCACTGCACAACCCGTATCTGCACCCTTAAGTCTACTGGCTCCTGCACAGTAGAGAACGACTCTATGGGCAGCACTGTCTGGAGTGGGAGTTGATCCTCTGGATGCAGGTACTCGGGCTTCCATTGGTTGCCACCACTTGGAATGTAGGTGACACAAAAATTAAAGTGGGCAAAGGGACCACTGGATGTTGCACTGATTTAATTTCCAGGCAGTCTTTAAATGCTCCAAATTCTTATGGTCTGTCCGGACTTCTACTTGATGGCACACCCCCTCAAATGGTGCTTCCAGGCCTCAAACCCAGTCTTAATGGCTAGTAGCTCCTTCTCCCAGATGGTATTATGCTCAGCAGGATTAAGCTTCCTGGGAAAATAAGCAAAAGGGAAAAGGGTACCAACAGAGGCGTGAGCCTGGAGGAGCACCACACTGACTGTCACATCCAACGCATCCGCTTCCACCACGAATGGACTGTGTGGATCGGTGTGATTCAGGATCGGCTCTGTCATGAAGGCCCGCTTCAAAGCCTGGAACACCTGCTGCTCAGGAACACCCCACCAGAACGGAACCTTTTTCTAAAGGAGCCGAGTGAGAGTCACAGTCAGGGAAGTGAAGCCGGGGATGGTGGTCCGATAATAGTTGGCAAACTCGAGGAGTCTCTGGGCATCCTTCACTTGTCAGGGAGGTTGCCAACTAAACAACAACTCAACCTTACTCGGCTCCATGGAAATGCCTTCTGGAGAGATGCAGTGTCCCAGAAACTCAATGGTGGACTGGAAGAACTAGCACTTCTACAACTTGGTGTACAAGCGGTTCTCCCGAAGCCGTTGTAGAACCAGGCACAAGTGGTGAAGGTGGCTATCCTGTATCTGGTCCTGAATGTGTCTTCCACTCATCACCGGGCCGGATCTGCACCAAATTGTATGTCCCAGATAAGTCCAACTTTGTGAACATGGTAGTCTCCTGGAGCTGCTCCATCAGTTCCAGAATCACCTGCCATGCGCAGTCTTGACAGATGTGGTCCACACACTGCAGGTTCAGGAATGTGATCATATTCTGGGACCAATAGATTTGGGGGTCATGAGTCCGAAGCCACGCCAAGTCCAAGACCACAGGGAAATGCAATCCAGAAGTGAGGTAAAACTGGATCACTTCCACATGCGAGCTTATAATCAGGTGCAAGGGCTGGGTGGTGGCCTTCATAGGCCATCAATGGTCTTGACAAGCAGAGGAGGTTCTACAGAGCACTGGGGGATGAAGTTTGTGGTGGTGCCAGAATCCACCAGAGCATGTGCTGGAATCCCCTGGGAACTATTGGCCAGGAACACTTGGATCGCCAGGATCAAATGCCAAGAGGGTCCGGAATCCACATCTGTGAGACGTGACTCGAGTCCTGTGCATGCACAACCCAGGATCTCCTCTAGATTGGGCTCTGCCCATTTCCCAACAAGGTTTTCTGGGTCCAGGGAGCAGGCACAGGAACTGACCGAGTTTGCTGGGTCCAGGAAGCAGGTCCTGGGGCCGATGTCTCTTGTTGCTTCTTGGGGCATGAAACAGACATATGTCCAGGTTCCCTGCAGGATAGACACAACCCCTCGACATGCTGTCTGTTGTGCACCATCCCAGACAAGCAGGTTCTGGCGGCACCTAGGTCCATGGGCTCCTCCTGTGGAAACGGGGTCTCATGCACAACAGGGGCCACAGGAGTCTCGGGAAGCATGGCAACAGTTCCGCCTCTGCAGGCAGGCGTCGATCCTCAGGCACAGGTGAATCAATGCGTTGAGGATCGCAGGACAATCCACCCGTGCCAGATCATCCTGCAACTCACCTACCAGCCCATCTTGGAACGTGTCCATAAGTGCTGCCTCATTCCAGTCCGAATCCTGGCTAAGCAGCCGGAACTCGCTGACATACTCCTGCAAGGATTGCTGTCCCTGCTGCAAGTCTTTCAAATGATGAGCAGCAGTATGGGTCTTAATGGGGTCCTCATACATCAACCGCAGATGGTCACAAAACCCCCGGAAGTCATTCATCAGAGCACTATCCTGCACCAGCAAGGGTGTGGCCCAGTGTGCTGCAGAGCCAGCAGGCTAATTTACAAAACCCACCTTATCCTGGTCAGTGGAGGAGTCCTCTGCTCTCAATCTAATGAATAGCTGGCACTATCCCCAAAATGCTGGAAACATAGCCTGGTTGCCGTTGAACTTATCCGGCATGGCAACTGAGCATTTTCTTTGAGGAGGAGGAGGTGGAGCAGTGAGAGCCTGGAGCTGACCTACCTGATTAGCTAACAAGGCCAGCTGTTGTTGCAACAGAGCTTCTCTGATCGAAGCTGATCCATCTCACAGTAAAAAAATAGTTTTTGTTTGGGGCAGAAAGCAAACTATTCTGACCCAACCTGGTTTCAAGAGAGCAAACACAAGACAAAGGCAGCAGCCCAACCTTTTACTGTTTCATCTAGGAATTCTGTTTCTTCACAGATAAAAGGCTGCTTCCAACTAATTAACTCCAACAAGAAAGAGCCTTGCCAAGTTTTTGCAAGACTGCCAAAAAACAACAGATAAGAAAATAGTTTACAATACAAGAGTCTTCAGATACCAGCTGTAATGTCCACAAGGCTGAGTTTCAAAACGTCTTTGCCTTCTGCACAGAAGGCTTGTTTCACAGCTGGCTTTTACCTTCCTGAGGGAGGGGCATTACCTTGCAGCCTTACTCCCAAGTCACCCGTGCTGTTGTAACTGCTCTTTCCTATGAGCAATCCCGCATGCACGCACACTTCGCACAGGCTCCTCGGGAACCTCCTCCTCATTGCTGCCAATTCCCTCAATCTCTGAAGGCAGCAGTCCACTCCCTAATGGTCCTGGCACCTCATCTGAGTCCTCGCTCTCCTCAGCAGTCTGCACCTACTGCCGGCTAACCACAACACCAAGTGGGAATGAGAAAAGGTTATTTAATATGGGCCCAAATCTCACCAAGGCACTTCAATTGCCAGCAATGGGCCGGTGGCAGCCTTGGCCTCTTCCACATTCTGTCTAGTGACATAGTGGATAGCCTGAAAACAGAGGACCGGAGGGCAGAGCTGACCTTCCACAAGACACTTCAGGAGATGGCCTGGGCGGTCAAGGCAGTGAAGGCCATCTCCTTTTTTAAAAGGACCTCCTTGCTCTAGTGAAGCCACATGCAAGTGAGAGTGCCACCTGAGGACATTCAGCTCCACCAGGATATCAACAAGCTGGTAGCAGCAACTGAATTTTCAGCTGATGCTACCTTGAATGCAGCTTGGTTTGCCTCCAGGGCCCTTGCCTCTTCAGTCACATCCTGCCATCTGCTATTGCTCTGCCATTGGCAGGTGGATGCAAGGTCGAAGTGGAGGCTAGCCTCTGCTCCCTACAGGGTAGCAAGCTATTTGGGGAGGCCCTGGAGCCCATACTGGTGGAAAACAAGGATAGGAGAAAGGTCCTACCTTCCACATACAGGCGAGCGGACTGCCGGCCCTCGCCTTATTGTAGACCTTCCTTTCGGTCTACAGACACCACATTTGACAATTCTCCACTTTAGAGGTCCTATTCACAAAGACCTGACCACCAAACGGATAGAACTGGTTTTTGGGACAGAACCAGGCAACAATTTCAGACCAAGAAGCCATTTTGTGAGTCAAAGAGTTGCCCTTTTCATTGCTACAAGTTACTGCCAGTCCAATTCTCCCATTGGCGATGCCTAGGCCTATTTGAGGACCAATGGGAAATGACCACAACAGATTCTTGGGTCCTAAAGACTGTGAGACTAGACCTCACATTTGACTTCCTCTCTACACCCCCGAAGCACTTCATTCATTGCCCCATCTCAATGTAAGAAGAGGCCTCCTGGAGACCGCAATCCAACACCTGTTGGACATTCATGCCGTCGAGTTGGTTCCAGAAGACCAACAGGGGCAGAGATTTTATTCAACCCTATTTGTGGACCTGAAGACCTCGGGGTGATGGTGGTAGAGAGCAATCCTGGACCTCAAGAAATTAAACACACACCTGGTCTACAAATGATTCAAGATGCAGTCCCTCCAGTCCATCCTGGAGAGCATCCGAGAGGGTGACTTCACATCCATAGACCTGATGGAGGTATATTTCCATGTGCCTATCTTGCCAGTCCATTGGCAGTTCCTGAGATTCCACTACACAGGGAGGCACTTCCAGTACAGAGCCCTACCATTTGGCCTGTCCTCTGTGCCCAGGACCTTTACCAAACTACTGGCGGCACTTACAGCACACAATCCCTGTGCACATTCAGTTTTATCTCAATGATATCCTAATACAGTCATCCTCTCACCTTCAGGCAAAAGAGGACCTACAAACCACGATCCGAGTCCTTCAGGACCACAGGTTTTCAGTCAACTTCAAAAAGAGTCACCTGGTTCCCACCACTCAACTTTTATACCTCAGTGTGGTGATAGATCAGGCATGGTCGGGCATGGTCTACTGTTGTGACTAGGAGGTTTGAACCTGCTCTGTCAGAAGACATAGGCTCGAGTGATGAGGAAGATCTGGCATTAAGGTTTGAGCCTGCCTTGTTGAGTGACACAAATGGGAGTCAGGAGGAAGAGGAAGATAGGGCATTGGGGTTTGAGCCTGCTTTGCTGGAGGTTTCGGAATCTTCATCCTCTCCCGGACCTTCCTCATTAGTTACACCTGTGTCGGCAGATAATCAGGAGAACGTGCCAGAGCCCTTGGATGAAGATCAAACTGAGGAATCTTGGTTTGATGCAAGGAACAGACGTAAGCAGAAACGTCAAGCACAAACTGGAAGGAGATGTCGAATCAGGGACTGAGTAAGAGACTGACACGCTCCTTCAGGAAATATAAGGAGGCGTGTTAGCTCTGAAGCCCTGTTCGAATCAACCTGTTGATTTGCGTTTGCAGATGGACAATTTATCCTGTTTGGAATTAATCTCTGATTTATAGTACTGCTCGTTATCATAATTGGCTGACAGCTTCTGGGAAAACTGCCAACGACGAATTCAGATAAAGGAAAGTTAACTCTGTTGTTCCTGGTCTTTTCTGTTTGTATATTTTCCTTTGGACATTTGGACTCTCACCTCGTGGCCACAGGTGAGACAGAACATTTTTGATCCGAACCCTTAATGCCATTTTCTGACTAAGATGGAGCAAAAACAGCTAGAGCAGCAGCAGCAGATATCTCAACTGTTGCAAGATAACCAGGTTTTGCAGCAACAAGTCACCCAGCTGGTTAACCATCTTATGCTGATGCAAGCCCCTGCTGCTCCTCCTGCCCCTCCCCATAGGAAATGCCCGGTAGCTGTGCCGGATAAATTCTCTGGACAGCCTGAAATGTTCCCGGCTTTTATGGGGCAGTGTCAATTATTTATGTCTCTTTGGCCAGAAGATTTCCCTGATGACCGGGCTCGGGTGGAGTTTGTTATCAGTCTTTTGTCAGGTTCGGCTGCTAGATGGGCCACTCTTTATTGGTGCAAAATAGTCCTTTACTAACGGACTATCAGGACTTTTGGCACCATCTACACTCGATGTATGAGGACCCCATAAAAGCTCAGACCACTGCCAGATGATTAAAGGAACTTTGCCAGGGGAAGCGCCCATTGCAGGAGTTCATTTCAGAGTTTCGTCTGCTCTGCATGGACTCTGCATGGAATGAGGCAGCCCAAATGGACACTTTCCAAGATGGTCTGGCAGAGAAAATACAAGACAAGTTGGTGCATGTGGAGCCGGCTCTAACCCTGGATGCTCTGGTGGTGCAATGTTTGCGCATTGACGCCTGGCTTCAACGGCGCAAGACTAGACGCCCAGTTCCAGAGCAGCCCTTCCCTTCAAGGCCGCAGCAACATCATGTGCAACCAACGCCCCAGGTCTCCCACAGTGCTGTGGCAAGGACCGAGGACCCGATGGAGTTGGGTGCAGTCCACCCTCATTTGACAGCACAAGAACGCACACGGAGATTCCAGGGAGGCTTGTGTCTGTATTGTGGGGGTCTGGACATTTTGCAAGTTCCTGTCCTGGTAAACGATGGGGGGCACGAAAGCCAGTGCCCGAATCTAATCTTGAACAGTCGGGGAAACAAGGTCGGTCTGGTCTCGGGGAAATTCTAAGCCAGACACGTATCAAATAACCGCCCGAAGTAGCGGAGGTGAACTCTGGTCCTCCCCGACATTTGCTTTTGGACACGTGGGTTTGCTTGCAGTCCCGGTCGGAGGGGATTCCTGCGGTTGCATTAGTGGATTCGGGGGCTATGACCAATTTTATGGACCGGGCTTTTGCAACACATTTTGACATTCCCTTGGTTGTGGTGGAGCCTCCCATTAAGGTGGAAACAATTGATGGGCGGGAACTGCGGGTTGGGCCTATTCATTTTGCTACTCAGCTGTTACGCCTGGTCATTGGGGACCATGAGGTGGCGATTAGTTTTTACATCACATCGGACCTCCATCTCTCCTTGGTTCTCGGAATGGCTTGGCTATGGTTGCATGATCCTTGGGTGGCATGGGCACAGAACGCCATTTTGTTCCCGAGTCTCCAGTGTGTGGACCATCTACGACACACTTGTGCTGGCCAGGACATCACCGCCCCCGCTGTCTCCGTACCTCCTGAACTATCTGACTTCTCCGATGTTTTTAGCGAGAAGGAGGCGGATCGGTTACCCCCGCATTGACCCTATGACTGTCCTATGGACCTACTGCCCAATGCTCCGCTACCCAAGGGCCGTTTGTATTCTGTCTGAGCCCGAATTGGCCGCTCTTCACGATTTATTGGACAAGAACTTGGCCCGGGTGTTTATCCGGCCATTGTTGTCTCTTTCCGCTCCTGTCCTTTTTGTAAAAAAGAAGATGGGAGATTTGCACTTGTGTTGTGACTACCGCAGGCTAAATGCTATTACGGTGAAGAATAGTTATCCTTTGCCGCTCATTCCAGAGCTGATGGAGCGGTTGAGGGAGGCCACTATTTTCACCAAGCTCGATCTTCAAGGGGCCTACAACCTGGTGCCTATGTGCAAAGGAGATGAATGGAAGATGGCATTTGGTACTCGATACGGCCACTTTGAATATACCATGATGCCATTTGGGTTAACCAATGCCCCCGCGGTCTTCCAGCATTTGATGAACGATATATTAAAGGACATGCTTGATCGGTTCATGGTGGTGTACCTGGACGACATTTTAATCTATTCTAATTCCAGGGAAAGCCACCTTCGCCAAGTCCGCCAGGTATCACAATGTCTTCGGGAGCATAAAGTCTATGCGAAACTGGAGAAATACCTCTTTTTCCAGACTTCCATAGAGTTCTTGGGGCATATCATCTCTCCTGAAGGCATTGCCATGGACCCACGGAAAGTAGAGGCTTTGTGTAATTGGGAACCCCCTCATCAAGTGAAAGAGGTGCAACGTCTCTTGGGGTTCTCAAATTATTACAGATCATTCATCCCAGGTTTTGCCAAGCTGACGGATCCCATTACCCAGCTCCTTCATAAGAAGGTCCCATTCCAGTGGGGACCCCCGTAACAACAGGCCTTTGAAGCTATCAAGAAAGCCTTCATTGCAGAACTGATCTTGAGGCATCCTGATCCCCATCGTCTGTTTGTGGTAGAGACGGATGCATCCAACGTGGCCACTGGGGCGGTGTTGTTACAAGCCCCAGCAGATGGCGGACCTCTTTTTCCATGCACATATTATTCACGGAAACTTACTACTTCCGAGCGCAATTATACAATCTGGGAAAAAGAGTTGCTGGCCATCAAGGCTGCGTTTGAGACCTGGCGACATCACCTTGAGGGGGCTCGGCATAAGGTGGAGGTTTGGACGGATCACCGTAATCTGGAGCACTTGACCACTGCTAGGAAGTTGAACCAACAACAGATCCGATGGTCGCTGTTCTTTGCTAGGTTCAACTTTTCGGTCACTTACATTCCCAATGGTCAAAATCAGAGAGCAAATGCTCTATCCCGTAAACCGGAGTATCTTTGTCCTGAGGACCCCCTTCCTCCACGTATGATACTACCACCGGAATCTTTGGCCGTTATCCAGGAACCGGTGGATTTAAGGGCTCGGGTATGAGAGGCGCAGCGCTTAGACGATTGGTCGCAGCAAAGAATGGGGGAAATTGGACCTGACTCCCCATGGACTCTGGAGGAGAGTTTACTATGACATCGGGGCCGATTGTACATGCCCACCAGAACACTTAGAGCCCTCATCATGACCCAATGTCACGACAACCCAGCTGCGGGCCATTTTGGGTCCTTTAAAACCCTTCATCTTGTCACACGAGGAGTTTTTGGTGGCCTCGAGTCCGGCATGACATCTTCGCCTATGTCACCTCCTGTGTACCATGTCGGCAAGCAAAAGCCGCGTCGGGTGTGCCTCCTGGTCTCATTCAACCACCACCAACTCTAACCCGACCCTGGGGGGAAATCTCCATGGACTTTTTAACACATTTGCCCTCTTTGTCGGGTTACACGACGGTACTTGTGGTGGTTGATATGCTAACCAAGATGGCCCACTTTATCCCCTGTCGGAAATTACCATTGGCTCATGTTACAGCCCAACTATTTCTGCAACATGTATTCCATTTGCATGGCCTACCAGATAGAATAGTTTCGGATCGCAGTGTCCAGTTTACTGCTCAATTCTGGAAGAGCCTAATGACTGCATTACATTATGTTTGGCGTCGGCACACCATCCGGAGACCGATGGCGGGACTGAGAAAGTAATTGCATCCTCGCCCAATACCTTAGATGTTTTGTCAACCATCGACAGAATGATTGGGTGACCTATCTCCCCTTGGCGGAGTTTGCCTTTAACTATTCTCGGCACACCTCCACGCACATGACGCCTTTTTACGCAAATGTGGGTTACCATCCAAGGTTTTTCCCCTTGTCAAGCTTGGATTCCCCGGTTCCAGAAACATGAGACTTTTTATCTGAACTACATTCCGTGCACCAACTGATTTCCCAACAATTGGAACGGGCTAAGGCGGACTATAAAAGGTTCGTGGATCATTCATGTCGGGCGACGCCTTGGCTGGCTGTGGGGGACAGGGTGTGGTTGTCCACGAAGCATCTCCAGGTTGATCGTCCAGTTAAGAAGTTGGATCATCGCTTCATTGGTCCCTTCCCTATCGAGGCGGTCATCAATCCCATTGCTTATCGGCTCACCCTACCACGCTCCATGCGCATTCATCCTGTCTTCCACTGTTCCCTTCTAGTTCCTGACACCCCATCATGTACTCTCCGTTCTCCCGCTGGTACGGTTTCTCCATCTGTACCCAGCGATGATCCTGCTGTTGATGATATGATGGTCAGCATTCAGGATTCTCGCTGGCTGAAGGGACGATTTCTGTACTTTGTCTGGAGAATGGATCGGAGGCTTTTTCCTGGGAGGATGCTTCCACGGTTCGCACCCCGGACCTTATCCGGAGATTCCATGAATGGTTTCCATTAAAACAGCATTTGGATCGTCAGACTCAGGGGAAGGGCCTTGTGGTGAGGGATAGTGTTGTGACTAGGAGGTTTGAACCTGCTCTGTCAGAAGACATAGGCTCGAGTGATGAGGAAGATCTGTCATTAAGGTTTGAACCTGCCTTGTTGAGTGACACAAATGGGAGTCAGGAGGAAGAGAAAGATAGGGCATTGGGGTTTGAGCCTGCTTTGCTGGAGGTTTTGGAATCTTCATCCTCTCCCGGACCTTCCTCATTAGTTACACCTGTGTCGGCAGATAATCAGGAGAACGTGCCAGAGCCCATGGATGAAGATCAAACTGAGGAATCTTGGTTTGATGCAAGGAACAGACGTAAGCAGAAACATCAAGCACAAACTGGAAGGAGATGTCGAATCAGGGACTGAGTAAGAGACTGATATGCTCCTTCAGGAAATATAAGGAGGCGTGTTAGCTCTGAAGCCCTGTTCGGATCAACTTGTTGATTTGCGTTTGCAGTTGGACAATTTATCCTGTTTGGAATTAATCTCTGATTTATAGTGCTGCTCATTATCATAATTGGCTGACAGCTTCTGGGAAAACTGCCAACAACGAATTCAGATAAAGGAAAGTTAACTCTATTGTTCCTGGTCTTTTCTGTTTGTATGTTTTCCTTTGAACATTTGGACTCTCACCTCGTGGCCACAGGTGAGACAGAACAGCCTACCTTTCTCAGGAATGTCAGGCCAGTATACAAACCTTGGAGAGTTGGATTTGGGCAAAACAAACAGTGTCCCTGGCCCTCCTTTTGAAGTTCTTGGGAAAGATGATGTTCTGCATTTCTATCATTCCTTGGGCGTGGCCAAGGGTGGGATGCAAATACTTTTACTACCGATTCTATGGGCATTGCTAGGTGGGTGTGGCCATGTGACTGGGTGGGCGTGGCTTTTTTTGCAGCACCCCCCTCCATTCTCCTTTTTTTTCCCTCCTGGGCCTCAGAAAAGCCCCCTGGGGGAGCACTTTTGCTCCCAGAAAACTTCCCTGAGGCCTAGGAGGCCAAAAATGGAGTGTGGGGGGTTGCAGCATCCTCCCATGCACCCCTTTTTGCCTCCTGGGCCTCAGGGAAGCCTCCTGGGGAGGTGTTTTTGTTCCCAGGAAACTTCCCTGAGGCCCAGGAGGCCAAACTTGGAGTGCAGGGGGGCGGCGCAGTTTGATGACTCAGTCTCTTGGCAGAAAGGCAATGTCAACCCATTCTTGGATTCTCTCTCAGCACACCAAGAAGGAACATGTCAGGTGTTAAGTTCGGAAGGTTGGGTTCATAAAGATGAGAGACTCCGGTTCAGTAACAACAGCTCTTTATGTTATGTCTCCCCTTTAAATGCAGGTGGGCAAAACGAAACAAGCAGTTCCAGAAATATCACAAACCAAAAAGCAAACTCTCACAAGAGGACTGCTGAAGTATTTTCAGTCCTCAGCAATAAATCCAAACTCTGTCCGGCAAACCTGATGTGGCTATAAATCCCAAAGCCTCAAAGAGTTCTCTTCGTGTGTTCACTCCCATAAACACTTTGCTTCTGACAAAGCTCGCCAGCCAAGCTGTTTCCTTTTATCCTCTATGGGGGCGTGTTAATCTCCTTAATTAGTCACTGGCTCAACGCCTCCTCCCTAATTGAGATTGACGCCTCATCTTCCGTCTATTTCTCACATCTAACCAGGATCTTTCCAAATTCTCCTCCTCACTGGAAAACTCTCGCATGTGTTCCTGGTTAGCTATTCCGGCTGTTGCTCAGCCAGAGGAGAAGAATCAGAGGAGGTCGAAGGTCCTGACATCTCTATTAAATCAGGTTCGTCTCTCCTAGTTAAATCCATTTCCTCATCCTGACTACAATCCAAATCGCTCAGCAGTGCCGGCTCATAATTCACTGCCATATCCTCTTCGCTTGAGCTCACATCTGCCAACGGAACAGATTCCAACTCCGGAATCACAACATCTTTATTTTCGGCTAGAACAAGCTTAAAAGAATAGCAGCCGCGGCGGTTCTTTTATGGAGCTCGCAGGGGCTTGGCGGCCAATGACATTGCTTTAAGTCTCCAGCACTTGGTTTCGACCAATCGCGGCAGACTCTTAGTGAGCCAATCATAACCGCCCCAGTTGTCCAATCAGGTAGCGGTTGAAACGGACCAATGGGAATGCAGGGTTTCAAGTATACTAATATGGAACACCCCTCCCCTCTTGGTATCGTCCAAGGGGCGGGGTGATATAGTCGCGTAGGTAGGCGGGTCTCCGCACCTGCCTACTCGACTTGCGCGCTTCATTTAGTCTCTGGTTGTCGGCCGGTTCGGACGGGCTCCGCGTCGCTCTCAAGCCTCCTGATGGAACCGCCTGGAAGGGTGAGCCGGGCCTATAGCTGTGACTCCCGCCTGGTTCACCTGGGTTGGTCGAGTCGTTCACTCCGCTACTCCCGCCTGGATTTTCTGGGCTGTTTGAGCTTGTCCGGCTACTCCTTTCAGGTGAAGCACCCGTCTGCGACGGTTCTGTGTATTCAGGTGAGTATGGTTGGTTTATTGTTTGGCTTCTGCCTGGGGGGTGTTCTGCTTGTGTTGCATTTTTTTCTTTTTCCATGTTTGAGGTTTTCCCCCCACCCTAATTTCTTTGTTAAAGTCTGTGCTGGCTAGCCTTGACCGTAGCTAGTCGATGTGGCGCTTCCAGCTTCGCCCATTGGTTGTTTCTAGGCGGTATGACCGGGGTGTGTGTGGTTATTTGGGTGATTCATGCGGGTACCCAGAGAGGGTCCCCGGTGAAACTTTTTGCGAAGACGGTGTCACCGATGGTGAATGCGCGATGTCGGCTAGTGGAGCCGGGGGAGGGGTTCTCTGGATTATAAGTGGGATGCAAGCGGTCTAGTGGAAAATGGAGTCTTCTGCCCATAAGTAGTTCTGCTGGGCATTTGTTAGTGGTTGTGTTAGGCATGATATGTTGTATCAGCAGCATTTTATTGATTTTTTCCAGGATATTGCCGTCTTCAATTTTTTGTATGGTTTTTTTGGTAAACTGAACCAATCATTCTGCCCGCCCATTCGCCACCGGGTGAGTGGGCAATGTTAACGCATGTTTGATGCCTCAGGCCACCAGGTATTGTTCGAATGCCAGTGCTGTGAACTGTGGCCCATTGTCGGACACTATCACATCTGGCAAACCGTGTGTGGTAAAAAGTTTGTTAAGTTTAGCTATGACGGCCTCTGTGGTTGTTTTTGTCATAGTGCAAACTTTCAGCCAATTTGAATAGGCATCTACAGTTATCAGAAATGTGTGTCCATAAGTGGGGCCGGCGAAATAAAGGTGGATTCGCAACCAGGGGTCTCTGGGTGTTTCCCATTCCAGGGGTGGTGCTGTGGGTGGTGGTGGATTGCGATTGTTGGCAACTGTTGCATGCGTCTACCCATGTTTCGATCTGCCTGTCCATCCCTGGGCACCAGGCATAACTTCTTGCCAGGGCTTTCATCCGGACAATGCCCAGGTGCCCTTCATGCAGCATGTCCAGTACTGTGGTTTGTAATGTTTCTGGTATCACCACCCGATCTCCCCAAAGTATGCACCCTTTTTGAGCAAAAAGTTCAGTTTGCTGGTTCCTGAAGGCTTTAAAATGTTCGTCTTTGTCATTTTCTGGCCAACCCTATTCTACCCAGCTCAAGATTTGCGCCAGCTGTCTGTCTTTTTTTGTTTCGCGGGCAATGTCTGGCGTGGTGAGGAGTGGGCTGGGTAGGGTTTCTATTTGGAGGACTTGTGTGGTGGGTGCTGGGTCATCTTGCACGTCCAGAAGGGGTGAGCGGCTTAAGGCATCGGTGTGCAAAATGTCCTTGCCAGGGCGGTGTGTGAGCTGGTAATTATAGGTGGTCAAGAACTCAGACCACCTCATCATGCGGGGGTGACAGGATGTTTGGGGTGGCCTTGTTGCCCACCAATAGGCCTAGCAGAGGTTTATGATCAGTAATGATTGAAAAGGTCCTACCGTAGATGTATTCGTGGAACCTTTTCACTCCGGAGACGATCGCTAAGGCTTCCTTGTCCAACTGGCTGTAGTTTCTTTCTGGTTTGGACAGGGTTCTTGAAAAGAAGGCAATGGGTGCCTTCTTTCCATCTGGTAAGGTATGACTGAGGATTGCCCCCACTCCAAAAAGTGATGCATTGCATGTAATTGTTAGTGGTAGAGTTTCATTATACTGGATGAGGACTGTGTCGGAAGTTAAGAGGTTTTTTATCTGTTGAAAGGCGTTTTCCTCCCATTTTCCCCAAGTCCAGGAGGCAGTTTTGTCCAACAGTCTATGCAAAGGTTCTGCCACGGTCGCCTTTTGGGGTAGGAAAACATTATAAAAGTTAATGAGTCCTAAAAACGCCTGAAGCTCCGCTTTGTTTTTCGGTCTGGGGGCTTCCTTGATGGCTTTGAGTTTTTTCTCGGTGGGGTGAATTCTGTGTTTGTCTAGGAGGTACCCCCAAAACTCGACCTTCTCGGTGCATAGTTGGCATTTCTCTTTTTTAACTTTCAGGCCAGAGTCTTTACATTTTTGGAGTACTGCCCTTAGGTGTTTTTCTAGTTGTTTTTTATTAGCCACTGCCACTCATCATCAAAATACAGCACTATTCCCTTTATGCCTTGCAGCATCCTTTCCATGAGGCTTTGGAAAACCCCAGATGCTACGCTGACGCCAAATTGGAGGCGGTTGCATTTAAATGCCCCCCGGTGTGTTACGATCATTTGTGCCTCGGCGGTTTCTGCATCAACTGGCAGCTGCTGATAGGCTTGTGCCAGGTCGAACTTTGCAAAGACCCGGCCTCCCCCCAGTGAGTGCAGCAGGTGCTGGACTACTGGCACAGGGTAGGCATTTTGCTGCAAGGCATGGTTGAGGGTGGCCTTATAGTCCCCACAGATTCTTATGGAGCCATCTGGTTTGATTGGGGCGACTATAGGCGTTTCCCAATGGGTATGGTCAATAGGCTCCAATACCCCTTGGACGATGAGCTTATTTAGTTGCTCGTCTATTTTAGGCTTGAGTTATTTTAGGCACTTGCTGCAGTTTGATGCGGATAGGGGCAATATCTGGGTTAAGATTGAAGGAGATTGGGGACCCCTTGTACTTGCCTAAGGTGTTGTCAAAGACCTCTTGAAAGTCCCGTGCAAGTGCTGCTTCCCAATCTTCTTTGTTTGTGTGGTGGATACCAGCCATTTCTATCCCTAGCGGCTCGAACCATTGTAGCCTGAGCAAGCTGGGGCGGTCTTTGTCCACGATGGTGAGTGGCAGTATGTTGATGCGGCCTTTGAATGTGATTTTGCCGGTTACGGGGATGCGGTTTCCCTGGTAGTCTCTGAGAATCAGTTTTTGGTTGCTTAGTTCGTGTCGGCGTATGCTGGGCATTAGGCGCTTGATGATGTGCCAGGAGACCATGGAGAGGTAGGATCCAGAATCCACCTCCATGGAGCACAGTTGGTTTTCGATGTTTACTGTTATGCGTACTTTTCGGGCGTCTATGGTTGAAGAGTGGCCGATGACAACCGTTTGATGGGTCTCTTCTTTCCGCGGCGCCTCGTTGAATCATTTGGTCCGGCCGTCTCAGCTCCATCGACTGTCAGTCTGGCGATCCCGATGCCTTGGGGGGGGTGCCGTCTCGTTGTCTAGGGCTGCCACCTTGGCGCCGGGGGCTGTGGTTGCGTTTATTTTGGCATACTTTTGCGATGTGCCCCTGCTTCTTGCAATGCCGACAAACGGCGTCAAGAAAACAGCATTCAGAGCGGGGGTGATCGCCTCTGCACCCGGCGCATTGGAATCCCAACTTACGACCCCACTGGTCTCGTCGATCGCATTCCGACTAAAGCCGGTGGATCTTTTCCTCCTCGTAGTCACTGTCAGAGGGGGATTTGATGTTGCCGTGGTGGGTGGAGGTGGTGTGTTTCTCTGGTGTTGAAGCCGTCTCGCTGACAGGATGGCGGTCGGTTCCATTTGATCACCGCATTTGAGCCGCTGATTTGTGGGTGGCTTCTGCTGCCGTTGCTTCAGCTATGGTGTCGGCGAGGGAGATACTGCCCTTCGCCATCAACTTGCTTTGTAGTGTGGGGTCTTTTAGACCGAGGACGACCCGGTCTCACATGGCCTCTTCTAGGTCAGTGAATCTGCACAACCCTCCAAGGTCCCTTAGATCGGCCACAAATTCGCTGATGCTCTCACCCTCGCGCTGGTCTCTTTGGTAAAAGTCATGCCGGTGAATGAGGGTGGGCACGGCTGAGTGTAGTGGTTTCGGAGGATGGGTGCGAGGTTGTCCCAATACATCGTCTTGACGTCTGTGGGTTTTGCCAAAGCCTTGGCCATTTTAAACACGGCGGGCCTGCAGTGTGATAGGAATACAGCCCGTTTCCTGTTGCCGTTGGCGTCTTTCAGGCTGCTGCATTCCAAAAACATCTGAAACTGGTCGATGTAGGACTCCCAGTCCTCAGTGGCCGGATTAAAGGGTGCTGGTGGCGTGGCATTGCTGGCCATCTTCACGCCATTTGCCACGTGCTGGATTGTCTCGTTGTCTTCTTTATCTCATCCTCGTTGCCAGTGTTAAGTTCGGAAGGTCGGGTTCATAAAGATGAGAGACTCTGGTTCAGTAACAACAGCTCTTTATTTTTGTCTAGAACAAGTTTAAAAGAATAGCAGCCACGACGGCTCTTTTATAGAGCTCGCCGGGGCTTGGTGGCCAATGACATTCCTTCAAGTCTCCCGCGCTTGGTTTCGACCAATCGCGGCAGACTCTTAGCGAGCCAATCATAACCGCCCTGGTTGTCCAATCAGGTAGTGGTTGAAACGGACCAATGGGAATGCAGGGTTTCAAGTATGCTAATATGGAACATCAGGTAAGACCAATGCCCCTTTTGAAAACAAATCTATTATGGTCTATTATGACCAGGAGACAATTTTGGTGGCCAAAAATGAAGACATTGAGGACTATGTGATAAGCTGTGCTACTTGTGCAACCATGAAAAAGAGACCAGGGAAGACCCTCCAACAAGTGGTAAATCCATCCCGACCATGAGAGGAAATTGCCATGGACTTTATTAGTATTTTATGGTATTTTAATTTTCCAATTATTTGTCTTTCCAGTTGTCCAAATTTTAAGGTCTTATTTAATTTTCCTTCTTTTCTCTTTTCTTCTATCACTGTTCTTCTTTTGCCTTGTATGATATTCTGTCAAATAGCATTATTAGTCCAAATCCAAATTAGTTCACTATGTTTTCTCCAATCTTTCAAGTCCTCAGCCAGTTTCAATAGAATTTAGTTATTAGCAATTTAATTCATCTTAATAATCTTCAAGAGGGAAGTGAAACTCACTCAGTAATTCAAAATATCCAAATCACCTTCTAAGATAAAGTCAAGGTCAGGCCACTTTCCAGGCTCTGTTTACTTTCTTCTGTTATGTGTGTTAGACATTCCCTCACTTTCACTGCAAGTTCTCATACAGTAGTGCTCCTCTTCCTTCAGTAGATGGCACTCCTTCCAAGTTCCAGCATTAAACAGTATGTCAAAAACAGCTGATTTTCTGATAGATCCAGGGTGTTTAAGAATACAAATAAAAACAGAGTTTCTCCCAAAAATCACCTTTCAAATTGTTTAGATCTTTTCCAGGCTTTCTATATTTTAAAGCTTCCTTTGGGCATTTTTTTGCCTCTTAGTTTTCAATCTGTAATCTTCTCTAATTGCTGCTCCTTTAGCACTTGGAGGTTATTTTTAAAAATTCTTGGATTTAAATCTAAGAATTTAGATCTTTAAATCTTTGAAGTAAGAGTTGGATATTATCTCACCCAATTTCAATGCTCTGTCCACACACCGCTCCAGCACAAATCTTTTGGTCCCGGTTGTCCCAGCTTGTGATTGCCAAAAATGGCCATTGTCCCTGCTGCCGCTCAGGAGAGCTTGCTTCTGACCTAATGAGGAAATTGCAAGTTCCTCATGGTCCATGAAGTGCTTTGACCCCATAGGATCTCCAGTGGTGGGATTCAACTGGTGTTACTATCGGTTCGGTGACTATGTTTTGTGTGCGCATGTAAAAAAACCTTTAGCTGTGCCACCCGGACAGCTGAAAAGCACTGCACATAGGTGCGCAGTGTTTGGAAAGCCTCTTTTTTCCTGCTTTTTCAACCTCAGCTGTGCCACGCAAAGCAGCTGAGGTTGAAAAAGCAGGACAGGTAAGAGCCTGGGCGAGCAGGTAGACCAAACAGCAGCAAACAAAGAACTGGTTCAGTGTCTGCTGCTCTTAAGAGCTACTAGTTCTATAGAGCTGGGCAGAACTGGTACCATCCCACTTCTGAGGGTCTCCCAACAACAGTTGCCAGCTGGATTTCTTGGGGCTCAGCAGAGCCTGCTAATCTCCAAGCCATTCTCACTGCAATGTCAACTGGAAGCCAGTAGTTCATTCTTGAGGGTTTGGGTCATGCCCCTCCACTGTCTATGGGTTTTGTCATCTGGTTTGTGACTGAGTGGTGGCTTGTGCTGCTGGGTGGGAGGCAGGAATCATCATGTGGATTACTTCCTGTAGTTTGCTATTAAATTGTGGTTTTCTGGATATGGCATTGGCGAGTAGGTTCTTCCCCCTGGGATGTACTTTAGTTCGAAGTTAAACTGTTTGAAGTATTGCGTCCAGTGAACCTGCTTTGGGGAGAGTTTCTGGGTTCTTTTTAGCACTTCTAAGTTTTTGTGATCAGTCTAGACTCGAACGGTTCTTGACTGCCCTCCAGGTTAGCAATGCCTATCAAACTGCATATGCTTCTTTCTCCCATACTGCCCACCTCCTTTCAATGTCAGTCAGTTTTTTGGAAGTATAAGCACATGGTTGCAGGTCCCCACTTGTATTTCTTTGGAGTAGGACAGTGGTGAATGCGACATTGCTGGCATCTGCTTGCACTACAAAAAGCTGGTCAGGGCCAGGGTGTTTAAGGGTGGGTTCCTCAACAGTCTTTTTAATGTTTCAAATGCCTGCTGACATTCCAAAGTACAGTTTCAGGATGGGGTTTCTGCCCCCGCCCAGGTTTTAGTAGTAGTTTAATAGTTTAGTACGGGCAAGGCTATTTTGGCGGAGGGGATGAATTGCCTATAGAAGTTGGCTAACCCTAGAAAGCTTTGGAGTTGTCTGTGAGTGTGAGAGGGCTTCCAGTCTAGTACTACTTTGATTTTTGCTGGCTCCATTTCATTTGACACTAGGTGTCAGTGTGTTCTCCCTTCAAAACCCAAGAAAGAAATACCCAGACTCCATGGATAAGAGCAAAGTTATTCTTTTACTGGGAATTGAAGAGGAAGCTACAGATGGAATTCCGAAACTGAGAATTTGGCGCGCAGATCAATATACAAAGGAATAGAATTGTTCCCACCCCCCAAAGTCCAGAAGTCTCTTCCAATTAAAAGTTCTGAATATGATCATGTGGGTATCTTCAGGTGGTGATGAGGCCTCTGTCCGTTGACCTTGACATATTTTGATAAGACTTCGCAGCTGCGCAAAAAGGGATAGAAGCTAGCAAGGAAATGGAAAGTTGAAAGGAAGAAATCATACACCCCCTCCTTTTGCTTACCCACAGTAAAGGAATGCAAAACACCTCCAGCTCTCTTCCCCCCACAATTACCCCTCCCCCGTTGCTAATGACAGCCGAAAGAATTAAGCCTAGTAGTAGAGAAGATAAAGTAGGTAGAATATGGGAGAGATAAATGAGATAGACAGCAGTTAGGGTACCCGAAGAGATCTTGAGGCTGACATTAGGTAGCCCAAGTAGTCCACAGCGGTCTTGTGGGACTTGCATGGACAGCTTGATGTATAGCTATGCTGTGAGTAGTTTTTTCAGAACTTGGTGCACTAGCTTCACATTTCTCTATTGTTTCACTAAATATAAGAATATTGTCCAAGTAGACAAGGACCCCTTTATATAGGTGCACATATAGCATTAATTGCATGAAGACGGCAGGGGCTCCTTGTAACCTAAACGGCATTATTTTGAATTGGAAGCTGCCTAGTGGGCAGTTAAAAGCAGGTTTCAATTTATCACCTCTAATTCAGACACAGTAGTATGTCTCCTGCAAGTCTAGTTTGATGAATACCTTCCCCTTGGCCAGGTGGGACAACGTATACTTCTTTCGTGGCAGTGGGTAGGTGTTTTCCACACATACTGCATTTATTCCTCTAAAATCAACACAGAGCCTCATCGACCCATCTTTCTTCTCTTTAAATAGGGCAGGCTTTTGCTGGTTGTATAAACCGCCAGGCTAGGTTGGTGTTAACATAGTCCCTTAGCTCTTTCATCTTCTCGGGAGTCATGGTTTTGGTACTTTAGTCCCCTGGCATGAAGTCAGTTGCGCTGTCTGTGGGTTGTGTGTGTGTGTAGAGTATTGTATTCCTCTTCACTAAACATCTCTGCTAAGTCCTGGTATTCTCTTGGGATCTGGGGAGTGGAGTGGCTCTGACGTTATGGCAGCTTTTTCTTCCCAGTTAGTGTCACTCAGCTGCTGGAGGGCTTCCCTCTCTGTTAAGGTTGGGGGTGGGTCTGGACCAGTGTCAGTTTCAATTTTCAGTAACCCCCTTTCCCAGGTGATTGCTGAGCCCCATTTGTCTAGCCAAGCCAGTCTTAGTATGACAGACTGTCATTTTGTCACCACTACGAACGGGATTAGCTCCCAGTGGCATCCTATCTCTAGTTTGACAGTTTGAGTGACATGCATAGCTGGGCTCCCTCCTATTAGTGACCCATTGACCTGCTCAAATCATATGAGGTTTGCTAGGGGTCTCGTCTTTATGCCCAGCCTTGCGACTGTGGAAGGCAGCGGGTGCAGCCTGTGTCTTTGATGGCTTCTACTTCCCCTGTCTCTGGCATCACTATTATTGACTTAATCGTGAAAGGACAGATGGTGTACTAATAGCACTTAAATCTCTTAACACAGTGGTGTCAAACTTGATTTCATTGAGGGTTGCATCAGGGTTGTGTTCGATCTTGGAGGGCCAGGGTGTGTGTGGTCAAGGTGTGTGTAGCCAGCTCGACATCACTCATTGAGGCTCTAATTTTTGAGCGTGCACCCCACTGCCAGCAAAAATGGAGTGCACAGCCTTCCTGGGCCTCTGTTTTCACTGGCAGGGGGCTGTAAGAAGCCATCACAGCCAAAAATGGAGCCTATTTTGGAGGTCTTCGGCGGCCTCCCTGAGCTCTGTTTTCACTGGCAGAGGCACTAACAGTCTGCTGTTTCCAGGGCAGCCCCGTGGGCCAGATCTAAGCACCTCGCTGGCCGGATCCAGCTGAGCCTTGAGTTTGATACCCCTGTCTTATCACAATAAGCAGGGTTTTGTGGGAGTTTTTATGAAGTTTGCTAATGTGTTTACCCAAAGATTATTTTATGTTTGAGTTCCTTAAATGACAATTATGCTACTTATCTGCTACACCTTGCCTATTTTGCAAGAAATACATAAAAAGAAAGAAATGATTTTGAAAGACAATTTTTATATCTTCCACAAGCTTAAAAGACAGAAAGAAGAGATAAACTTTTTAATGGTAATTTGCAGGCATCTACTGTATGTTCATTATAGTACTGTGTGCAATTAAAAAGGATGCTAAAGAAATTTACAAAACAAAATGTTTAATATTTCAGTTATATTTTCTGTGAAAAGTACAGCAATATAAAAAACCAAAAATCAAGTTAAATTTACTTGGGCAGCTTAAAAATAACATGGCTTTTTAGAAGAAATTTCAAAGTAAATTGCTGATTATATAGTACATAATTTTGAACCTTTTCTATTATTCTGGCTCCATACTTGTCATGTATTGATTTATTTCATATTTCATGATGATGTTATTGTTTTATATGATTTTGATCATTTTCATTACAAAAACAAAGCTACTGTCAAACTTTCCTTCCCAGTTTTAACAATCTTTTCCTATGATATACTTTTCTTACCTGGATTTACTATTCATTGTGTTTGGTGTCATTATTAAATTGCATTAGGGATGTAGAGTGGCAGTGAAGTAAATTTTAGAAAATAGATTTTTCCATAAACATTAATATATAATATCCTGGGATCATTGAGTTCTTTAAGGTGACCTTTTAAGTGGCCAATGATTATATGAAATAAATGCTATTACAAGAAAAATAAAAACTTTTGGAACACATGGTTAATAACTAAACTGGATCAAATGCAGCTTCATTGGATCACTTGTACCATTTAGCACTGTCTGTATAGTTTACTTTACCTATATTAGCAAGCAAGAATTGCTGACCCAATGTTTAAACAGTCCAAGTCCAATAGGATGGATGGTTTTCTTAACTGGTCTCAGTCTTAACAGATCTCAGTGATTTATTATGGTGTATTTCTAAGCTATAGCTATTGTAAAGGTAAAGGTTCCCCTCGCACATATGTGCTAGTCGTTTCCGGCTCTAGAGGGCAGTGCTCATTTCTGTTATAAAGCCGAAGAGCCAGTGCTGTCCTAAGATGTCTCCATGGTCATGTGGCTGGCATGACCAAATGCCTTATAGCTATAAGCTAGACCAGTGGTTAATTTATCACTTTAAAAGGCAAAAGAAACAAAAACCTGTACACTCAAAAACCAAAAGATACGAGAGGTGTCTAATTTTGCCCACACTACATTTATATGGCACAGCTAGGGGTAGTAGAACCTCACAGATGCTGCTTATCTTGACAACAGTCAAATTGGTACATTTCACTCTGTCTCATGGAAAGACAGGCTTGCCAAATCATGCATCTGTCTGTTTATTAGTCTTCTTCAGCAGTTTTCTCAGGTGAGATGACATGAAGTAAGGCTTCTCAGTAGAGCCATCATTACGCTCCAGGTCTTCCACTGCAAAGAAACACAAATCCCCAAGCAAAGGGATGTGAAAAGATCTTTTGGGGACTAGCACAGGGGAGATAGCTTAAGCATTACATAGGAGTAATCCTGGTTTATAGAACTTAAGGGAAACTTGACCACTGCTTGCAATAGGGATTAGATCTTACCATGAGCAGATAAGTACATATAATGGACATATATAATTAGACTGAAAATGATTCTGATTTGAGAATTTTCCTCTTCCTGTAGTCAACAGAAAGGATGTTAGTTTTCTCCACCCAAAAAGATCTGATTATGGACTTTTTAAAACCCTGTCTTAAAGTAAGGGGATAAATCTTGCCATTCTCAAAGATTCCAGACAACATCCATGAAGTCTGAAGTCTTTTTTTCTCCCATGGGATACAAAGAAATTGGATAATAGAAACTGTCATTAGCAAAGCAAAAGTGGAGTTATACGAAGATTTCCTATTAATTATTCACATCTGAAAATTATTCTTCTCTAAAATTAAACTTCCCTAGAAAAAAAATTCCTACTCATAAGTAGGAAAACACCAAGTGTTACAAGTGAAATATGCAAATAGCAGATAAGAATCTGTCTTTTTTAATCTTTCAGCATTCCCCCTTTAGAACAGTTGTGTTAATCTTTTATGCCTTTTGTTGATTGCATCCCTATATAACACATGGAAACAGAAAGACAGAAGAAGACTCTCCAAGAACTTCCTACCCTGGAGGGGTTTGCTTCTAGTTTAAAGCAGCAATAAAGTACTTGTAATGAAGCAAGATATTTTTAAAGAACTGAAACTAATCTCAGAGAAATGGTGCTCATCATGGTTATCTTCATCCCACTATTTATTTCTGTTTGTATATAACTGCAATTGCAATTATATACTAATTCTAAATCTATTCAACCAATGGAAGGTACACTATTAAGTAAGCAAACTTACTTGTTAAAGCATTTTATTTATTTCCAAGCAGCTGCTATACAGATATCTATCAAGTGCACAAACACTTGACAAGATATTGTGCCAAAAGCAACCATAGTTAAGACAGCAACAGCACAATCATACTGAGGCATTTTTTTCAACTTTAAACACATTCGCCCTCCAATTTCAAGTCTTTTGGTAAATCTCCTGGACAGAAACAGATTATAGTATATACCATCAATAGCTACTTGTTTGATGGAAGTCAAGAGCACCCATCATTTCTTAGAATATCAAACTTTGCCCATGAAGGTACAGCATCTGCACATAGAAGGCTTGCAGTGGGACACCTGCATACATCTTTCCCATTGGTGCATTGTCCCTATTCTTGACTCTCAGCACTTTTGGAAGATTTTAGGCTTCCCTTCAGGAGGATTTCACTCAATGCAGAGGACATGTAATAAGGCCGCTCAGGAGTTCCATCGTTCCTTTCCAGATCTTCGCCTTTTGGAATCCCAAACAAGACAGAGAAAGCATCCATAAAAGAATGAACCAAGAGAAGCAAAGCAAAAAATAAACAAGGCAAAGAGATACAAAGCAAAAGGGGAGAGAAAAAAAGGAAATGTTGAAGTTAATTGCAATTAAGATTCCTCCACCAAGCAAAGAACAAGACAGCTTAGAGTAGCCTATTTCTATGCTGTATTATAGCACAATCTTGCAAGTAAAGCAGAGGGAATTTCTGTGAATTAATGGATGTGGAAAGGATGAAGTTACTGCTTGCAAAATCACAAAATAAATTAGCTTTTCATCATGCTACAATAAACACTGCAATAGGAAGAAAGGCTGCTTTAAAATACATTCTAGTCAATTATCTAACCACCAAGATAATTGGGCTGATCTGCTACCTTTCATGGAAGTAGCCTACAACAATGCAATCCACAGTAGTACTGGGCTAGCTCCTTTCCAAGTCACCAGTAGAATGGACTTTGTGCCTATGCCTGAGTTAAAAACCTCAATGTCCCAAACTGAGTGGATGGACTTATTAAAACAGTGCCATGTGTGCCCTTGCCCAAGCTGCTGAGAAATACAAATATCAGGAGGACAAGCCCCCTTTAAAGTGGGAGATCAGGTCTACTTGTCCACTAAATATCTTAGATTAAAGTTGCCTACAAAGAAAGTGGATCCAAAATTCCTAGGACCATTTCCCATAGTGAAAGTGATAAATCCGGTAACTGTGCAACTAAGTCTCCCTTGTTTATTAGGGAAAGTGCATCTGGTATTTCATAGTAATTTATTGAAACTGGCTGTTACCTCACAATTAAGACCAAGAAATCAACCCACTCCCAAGCCAATAGTAGTACAGGGTGAGACACATTATGAAGTAAAGAAAATATTGGACTCTAGATCATATAGGGGTCGATTACAATATCTAATCCATTGGAAGGAGTACCTTTTGTCTGATGCCACCTGGGTGAACAGTTGGGATATAAAGGCAGATAGGTTTTGGTGAGACAGTTTCACGAGAAATTTCCCGATAAATTGAAGAGCCCCCCTGGGGGGGGGGGAAGCAGGTGGTTAGTTAGTACCAATTCCTAACCTCCTGTCACTTGTCTCATTTCAGTACATTCTCATCGCTTGAGGGGAGGCAGCCTGTCAGCCCCGGATCCATCTTGATTCAGATTCCGGGCTGCCACAGCAGGGGATGGGCAAGCTGTAGGAATGGGAGAGTAGCAAAAGGAGTATAGCCACAACAACATTCTTTTGCCAGAGACAAGTTGCTGGCATCTGGAGGGGAGTGACTGGAATTTGGTGGAAGCTGAGACAGGAGGTTGATTGGTTAATGTGACCTGGGCAGTCACTAAATGGGTATGAGTTTAAGTGGGAAAATACAGGAATTCTGATTTGGATTTTCCCCAGATGTGCCAACATGTCTTTATCAGACAATTCTTACTTTGATGGACTTTGTCTCGGAGTTTTGAATTGTCTGGAAAGTTTAATTGGAACTCTGACATCTAAATTAAAAAGCTCTCACTTTTCTAGTCTGGTGTCTGAACTAAGTGTCATATCCTGCTTTATGGAGGTCATCTAGAAAAACACTGGATTAGCAAATCTGTTTTATAACCAAACACTACCTAGCAGAGTAACAGCAAGGGAAAAAAGGAGTGTAAGTATGACTAATGCTCAGTATAATTCACCCTACACTATAAATGACTATTTTCTTATTTTCTGTACTTGTCATTTCAACAAAATACAGAATAGTCCCTAATATAAACAGACTCTTGTCAGGATCACAAATAAAAATTCCTTCTCATTTTTTCTGATCAATATAGCTATGAAAGTTTGCATCTTTTAAATAACAGATGAGAAATGCAGAAGCAGAATTATGGGCAGAAGCTAAAAGTCCATTTTTTATTGCTATGCTGCTTCCTTTTAGTGACACTGTTAAGTCTGTTTTTATGTCTATAAAATGATTAATAGTATAGTGAGTACATATTAGTATGTACTTAGTGAGTATAGTATTAATAGTATATAGAGTACATATTCTGTACCTTCTGTACCTTTTGGTCAGTCTAATATCCCTGAGCCAAATAAATTCTTATCTGATTAGGAACTATGACATGGAAATACAGTAAACCTTACTTTGAAGTACAAGAAGTCCTTAGTTAACTATGGTCATTGTAACTGGCAATTCCATCACTAAATGACGTATAAAATGCAATGTCATATGACTGCACTGATTTACAATGACAATTCTGGCAAATCAAGTGGCTGTTTTTAGATGTGACATTACATGAATCCTATTTGTAGCCTCCTGTTGACTCCCCCCCTTGATTTTGCTTATTGGAAGCCAGCAGTAAAAGCCACAAATTATGATCAAGTACCATAGGATGCTGCAACCATTGTAATTGCAAACTGGTAGCCAAGCCCCTAAATTACATTCACCACAGGAAAGCTGCAATGACTATAACTACGATCCATTATAACTCTTCTGTGCATCACAACATCAAACAGTTGTAGAATGAGTGGCAACCTTTTTGTAATATTGCCTTTTGCTTAAACTACAACGGACTAATGTGCTATCTTTGGAATAGCACTAGAATGCAGTTTCCTGGCAAAGGAAGAATAAATTTAGTTAGGACCATCCCTTTCTGATCTCTAAGTTGTCTATCAACGTTTACCAGTGCTACCTTTGAGAATTCATTATTTTGTGGATGAAGAAGATATAAAAGAAGGCCTTTGCAATGTATCCCACATAATCTCCTAATTTAATGCAACAGCATTAGCATTTAGGCTTATAATATTGCCCCATAGTGCTTTACAGCACTTTCTGCATGATTTACATGGTATAAGCATTATTTGCATATTGCCCACAGTAATCTGGGTCCTCCTTTTACCAACCTCAGAAGGACGGTGTGGTTAGAAAGCAGTATAGCAGACTAATTTTGCCGAGTTTGATTCTCACTGCTCAAGGTTGAGTCAGCCTTCTATCCTTCCGAGGTCAGTAAAATGAGGTTCTAGATTGTTAGGGGCAACATGCTGACTCTGTAAACCACTTAAGAGAGGGCTGTAAAGCACTATGAAGTGCTATACACATCTGCTAAGCTGCTAGTGCTGTGGAAGGCTGAGTCAACCTGGAGCCCCATCAGGATTGAATTCCAGGTTTAATGCTAGTGTAACTCAGGAGCAGCTTTGGAGTCAATAAAGAACCATCTACGTTTGGATAAAGCATAAATATAGCAATAGTGGCTGGCACCATTTAGCAGTTTAAACAAGATACTTACAGAAACAAAGGAAAAGTGTGTCCACACACATGGCATATACACTGAAAAATCCATGTGCAATGAGGTAGGAACCCACAATCACTGTCTACAAAGAGAGAGAGAGAGAGAGTAAGTGAGAGAAAGAGTCACTTGCGTGGTATCATATCTATGACGATAACAATAATGTCTAAATTGATGATACTCAACTGTGTCCATCCCTGGCTGTTGTTGTTGCTGTCATCTTATAATGTCTGGGGGCTATTGGAGCTTGATTGGGGTACAACAGGCTTTGGCTGAATCCTGCCAAGCAGCAGCACTTAGACTTATATAGTGCTCCACAGGGCTTTACAACCCTCTGTAAGCAGTTTACAGAGTCAGCATATTTCTCTCAACAATCTGGATCCCCATTTTACTGATCTCAGAAGGATGGAAGGCTGAATCAACCTTGAGCCAGTGAGAACTGAACTGCCAAACTGCAGGCAGCCAGTAATCAGCAGAAGTAGCCTGCAGTACTGCATTCTAACCACTGCACCACCACAACAAGACCAAATGGCTTTGGGTGTATGGACCCCAAAGATCCAGGACTTTGAATCCTTAGTTCTGAATGGGGTGGCATTACTCCAGACAGATCTGGTCTGCAATTTGGCGATTCATTTGGAAGAGCAGGTGGCAGTTGCAGCTAGGAGATCCTTTGCACAACTTCAGGTTGTGGCTTTTCCTGGATCAGGAGTCATTCAAGCTCTAGATATCAGAAATGCATATTGAAATAAGTACCTAGGCAAACCACAAACCAATAAAAGTTATATGGAGGGGACAAAAAATGAAGCCAAGATGGACAATGAATGCATTAATACTGAAAGAAAAAGGAATTTATTCAATTCCTTTTCTCAAAAAATGGTTTTTTTCTTTAAAGAAAATAGAAAAGAAGAAACTTTGTGGCAAAATGTTTGGAATACTGCAAAGGACTAATTATAACATATATGGAAAGAGAAACAAAAAGAAAAGGCAAACTCAAAAGAATATTGAAGAGTGCTAGAGAAAAGGCTAGAGAAGGCTAGGGAAAAAATAGAAAACAATCCACAAAAAAGAATATAAAAAATCAAATGGACTTAAAAAACATGAATTGAACTTAATAAAGAAGAATTAGCACAAAAATTAAAAGAACTAAATAAAACTTTTTTGAAAATGGAAATAAATCAGAAGACAAAAAAAGGATAAAGCGAAAAAATTGACTCATCAACTAATAGATGATGAAAGGACTTTTTATTATCGGAGTGAGCATAAAAAGAAAATAATCCAAAATTATTACTAAAAATTATATTAGCAAGAGGAAATCTCAGAAGGAAAAATAAAATGATATCTAGAAAAAGCAGATCTACCTACAGTATCAGATACAATTAAAGCAACATTAGAAGAAAGAATAACGATGTGTCAGCCTTCAAGATCTTCTACTATTGCTTTGCATCTTTCGGCTGCCATAAGTAATGGGGAGAGGAAGGGGGATAAGCATGGGAAGCGAGCTGGAGGTGGTACAAACTGGCATTGTATAAACTGAGGCGGGGGGAGAGCACATTCTTGCTTAGCTTTCTATTTCTTGCTTCTCTTTCTCTTTCTATTTCTCTGCACAGCTGCAAACCTTTATCAAAGTATGCCAAGGTCAACGGACAGAAACTTCATCACCACCTGAAGATGTCCACATGATGATATTCACAACTGTTAATTGGAAGAACCATTTGAACTATTGGGGGTGGGATCAACTCCATCACTTTGTATATGTGATTTACGCGCCTAATTCCTCAGATTCAGAATTCTATGGTTGCTACCACTTCATTTCCAGTAAAATATATCTTTTCTTATCATGTCATCTCCAACTAGTGACCAAGAAGACCTAGGCGCCATTGGAGGGCAAGAGTCTTTGCTACTGGAGGAGGCATGGGAAGCTGAATTACTAGCAGAGCTTAATCTGGAAGAGAACCCAGCTGTGAAGCCCAAGTGGTCATTGGGAGTCGGCTGGAAGGATCCAGAGGAGGCCCCCCCACCAGGAGTCACCACCACCCACTGACATGGGAGAGAGGAGCCATGGTAAGAGAGGGAAAGGAGAGACTTTTTACTGAACCAAGCCAGGCACCTCCTCAATGAGGCTTTTGGAGAACCTCACACTGCACAAAGGTATGAGGAAGAGGGGAGGGCAGCCCCCCCAGAAGAAGCCGAGCAGCCACCCCCATAAATCAACCTGGGCCAGCGCGTCAGCCAGCAGCAGCCCCGGGGGCCCCAGTGGGAGGTGTAATTCCTAGAAGGCGTAGAGCTCCCAAGTTGCCTCTGTTGGAAGTAAAATGTGGGGGAGATCCCAAAGAGCTGTGGTTTTTCCTAGCACAAGTTTGGAGCTATATGGAAGAATACAGAAGAAATTTTTCCTCAGAAGCAGCCAAAGTGAGATGTGTTACCAGGGCTCTGGAGGGAACAGCTGCAAAGTGGATGGTGACTTTGCATAATGATAATGCTCCCCAGCTATTGAATTATGACCAGTTCATGACTGCGCTGAGGGCAAGATTTGAGGACCCACTGGTGGAGCTTCCATGTTAGTTTGTTAAAACCTGAACATACTTCCAATCTGAGGCCAACCCAAACTGTTCCTCCTGTACCACTGCTGATTGAGGGTGAACAACATTTTGAAGTTAAAGAAATTCTGGACTCTTGTAAATGGGAGGGTCGACTACAATATTTGGTTGCTTGGAAACATTTCCCTTCTTCCCAAGCTGAATGGGTCAACAAGAAAGATGTTAGAGCCCCTAGGCTGATCAAAGCATTTCGTACCAAGTATCCTGATAAACCCTAGGCCTATGTTTATTGTTTGTACATGGTTATTAATTAGTATCTTTTATATTTCTTTCTCTTATAGGACTAACGTCTTTTACTAGGAGGGCCGAATGTCAGCCTTCAAGATCTTCTACTATTGCTTTGCATCTTTCGGCTGCCATAAGTAATGGGGGGAGGAGGGGGATAAGTATGGGAAGTGAGCTGGAGGTGGTACAAACTGGCATTCCATAAACTGAGGGGGGGGGAGAGCACATTCTTGCTTAGATTTCTATTTCTTGCTTAGCTTTCTTTTCTCTGCGCAGCTGCAAACCTTTATCAAAGTATGCCAAGGTCAACGGACAGAAACTTCATCACCACCTGAAGATGTCCACATGATGATATTCACAATTTTTAATTGGAAGAACCATTTGAACTATTGGGGGGGGAGATCAACTCCATCACTTTGTATATGTGATTTATGCGCCTAATTCCTCAGATTCAGAACTCTATGGTTGCTACCATTTCATTTTCTAATTAAAAGAGTCTAAGTATTTCTTTCTTGGATTTAGAATGGAGCACTTCCTGACACAATGGAATTAACAGAAGCAATTAAAAGACAAAAAAATGCTAAAACACCCAGTCCAGATGGTCTACAAGCAGAATTATATAAAACTTTTCAGGACTCTATAAACACCCCAATGTTGGAAGTATTTCACGAATTATTGATAGAAGCAAAAGTACCAAATTCTTGGATGGAGGCATATATTACTCTCATACCAAAAGAAGAGGCAGACCTGCAACGGATAAAAATTATAGACCGATATCTTTATTGAATGTGGATTATAAAATATTTGCTTCTATATTTGCAGAAGGGCTAAAGAGATTTTAAAATCAACTTATACATTCAGATCAAAATGGTTTTTACCTAAGACACAAATAAAAGACAATATGAGAATAATCCTGAACATCTTAGAATACTATGAAGCACATCCAGAGAAGCAAATGGCATTGAAATTTTTAGATGCCCAGAAGGCCTTTGACAATGTGACTGGCAATATATGTTAGCACAATTGAAAGGAATGAACTTTGGGGAGAGATTTATTAAGATGATTAAGGCAATATATTATAAACAAACTGCAAAGGTGGTGGTAAATGGAGACATGACTGAAAAGGTGAAAAGGAAACAAGACAAGGATGCCCCTTTATTGCCACTACTATTTGCATTAACATTAGAAGTACTAAATAGAAACTTTAGACAAGATGAGATAAAAGCTATGGAAATAAAACAGGAAAAATATAAGTTACAGGGATTTGCTGATGATTTAGTTTTTATTTTAGAAGATTCATTAGAAACAGGACCTAAATTAATGAAAAAAATTGAAGAGCATGGCAAAGTGGCCAGGATTAAAAATAAACAGAGAAAAAACTAAGATTTTAGTGAAAAATGTTACAGCGGAGCAAAAGAAGAGTTAACAAGATTAGGCATTCAGATTACTAAGAAAGTGAAATATCTAGGGATTCAGTTAACAGCAAGATATGTGATGCTTAAGGAAGATAATTATTACAAATTAAAACAACAAATTAAGAAGGATTTGGAAAAATGGAAAAATTTGCAATTATTGTTAATAGGGAGAATAGCATCAATTAAAATGAATATACTGCTGAGATTATTATATTTGTTTCAAACAAACCCGATAAAATTGGAGAAAAAATACTTTGGAGATCTTAACAAAATAGTACTTGGCAAAGGAAAAAAGCAAGAACCAGAGGAGGGTTTGGATTACTTAACTGGGAATGGGATGGGGCTGCCTTGGAGGGGGAGAGGAATCACCAGCCCTCCAAGGTGAGTTCATCTCTCTCTCTCTCTCTCTCTCCCTCCCTCCCCCCCTCCTTCTCCCTCCCACCAATGTCAGCAAGCCATGTCAGTCAAAATTCACATTAGTGGTCCGCGGGTTTTAAAATAATGAGTTTGGTGGTCCCTGAGATCCAAAAGGTTGGCAACCCCTGCTTTAACCCCAGGGTTCCCCATGGACGCTGCAAGTATCGCTTTCCCCTCGTGAGTTAAAAGTGCCTAGAATGAGAATGAGAGGCTGACAGAGGGGGTGGGAGTGAATCCAGTTTTGGAGCACTTGTGGAACTTAACAGAGGTGAAATTTGAAGGAGGTCCTTTAATGGATGCTGCTTTCCCCTCATGAGTTAAAGGGCCTAGAGTGAGAAGGAGTGTGGTCTGAGGGGGGGGGAGGAATTCACTCCAGCCTTAGAGAAATTTAAAGGAGCTGCTTCAAAATGCATGTCTGTTAAGTTACAAAAGTGCTCCACATGTATGTGTGTGTGTGTGTGTGTGTGTGTGTGTGTGTGAGAAAGAGAGACAGAGAGAGAGAGAGAAAGAAAGAAAGAAAGAGGGAGAGAAAGAAAGAGACAAAGAGAAAGAGAAAGAAAGAAAAAAAATAGGAAGGCAGAGAGAGAGAAAACTCCGTGCTATTGTTTTTAATTGTTCCATTATTTATCATGTGTTAATATTTTACACAGTCCCTACACCTAGAATGATTTTTCTGCCTTTCTTTTGCCCAGGGCTACCACATATTTTTCAGGGTTTACATGCATTTAATGTCAATAGTCCAGAGCATAAAATACACATGTGTTTAACAAGAGTTGAAAGGGACCTTGGAGGTCTTCTAGACCAACCCTCAGCGCAGGCAAGAAAGCTGAGGGTGCCAAACTCTGAGTAGAGATCCTGTGAAAGGTGTCAGAATAACACTTAGAAGGGACCTTGGGGTGAACTCTATACCCATTTCAGAGAAATGGCTGTCCGGTCTTTTCTTAAAAACTTCCAGTGATTGAGCACCCAGAGCTTCTGGAGACTGGCAGTTCCACTGGTTAATTGTTCACACTGTCAGGAAGTTTCCCCTTAGTTTTAGGTGGCTTCTCTCTGTTCAGTTTCCATCCATTGCTTCCTGTTTGCATTCTGCTTCTTTGGAAAATACATTGTCCCCCTTTCTTTGTGGCAGCCCCTTAAAAGCCTGTTGCCTATCACACTCTTGAGTAAAGCATGTGAGCCATTTCCTCCTTTCAGTGGTCCATGAAAGTACATCTATAGTATGTAGATAATAAAGTCAAAAAAGGAGAACAACATTTTTACAGAACTATAGTTAAGTTGAGGCTGGGTGACAAGGAATGGCTGGGAGGGGAGGGGCCAGGTGAGGCACCCCTTGATGTGAGTGACATTGAGTTGGCCATGCCCACCCAGTCACATGACCACCAAGCCACGCCCACCAAAGAAGCCATGCCCACAGAACCGGTAGTAAAAATTCTTGAATTCCACCACTGAATTAGATACATTATGTGTAGTAGTATAAAGTAAGAATAGAGTAATGATATAATAGTAATGAATATGTATTAATTGTAATGGTTATTTCACAAGATATTTGTACCCAGACAATACACTGTTTAAACGAAAGATGGAATGTTTGTATAAAATAAAATAAAATTTTTATTTGGACTATTTGTATTTGGACTATTTCAACATGCTCTACATGGGGCTACCCTTGAAGAGCATTTGGAAGATAAAGCTGGTACAGAGTGAGACAGTGTGGGCAACTTTTGGGGCCTCCACCACTATACTGCAAGCTGCACTGGCTACCAGTTTGCTTGCAGGTGCAAATTGAAGTGTTGGTTATCACTTTTAAAGCCCTTCATGGCATGGATCCAGGTTACTTGAGGAACATCTCATCTCAATGGGATTGGCTCACCCCACCTGTGCCACACACTGAAGGTCCCAACAGCCAGGGATTGGCATCTGGCTGGATCTAGGAGAAGAGCCTTCTCTGCTGCTGCTCCTGCCCTTTGGAATATCTTGCCCCAGGGAGCAAGTGAAATCCCACTCTTCTGATCTTCCACAAGAGCTTGAAGACCTGGCTCTATCAGCTGGCTTGGGGTTCCAATGGGGGAGCATCATGTTGGATGTGGTTGATAGATTTCAGCAACAAATTCCCCACCACCATGTATCCTACTTCTTCCCTCCCCATCTTTTAATTAGAGCTCATAATTGGTATTTTATAGTATTTTATTGTCATTATTTACATATTAATTCTTTTTAACATTATAAATTACCTAGGGATACCTTGTGGTGAGATGGGCGGAAAGCAAAATTAATAAATAAATAAATATGAATTAGGTCTGGTGGAAATCAGAACTTTTTTCCAAGCATTTGAGAACTACATGCAAATTGCACATATTGTTCATGGATCATTCTAAGTCAAGGTTATTTTTAATATGGTTGAAGGAACCAGTTAGTTGGATTGACACAACAGATTAAACCATGGTTTATAAACTGCAACGGATAAGCGCATTAGACTACAAACACCCTATGCCAACCACATTTTAGCTTAGTGCAAATGTATGAATTAACTAATTTTCTTTAAAATTTAACTCACAGTTAGGATAACATGGGTAGCATAAAACCTATGTACTTTTCCCCTTGAAGTAAGATGGAAATTAAATATAATCAATAATTAATACAGAATACATATTGTCGGGCTTCACTGATCATCCCCAACACATTGCCAGCCACCTAATAGGGAGTGAGAGATGGGTCTCCGAATCTGCGCCTCCTACCCGACTGGCTGTTCCCCTCGCTGAAACAACACGGGACTGTTGGCTGTTCCAGTTGCGGAGCATAATGATGTGGATCCATTGCAAGTGCCTGCCGAACTATCTTTAGTTGCAGGGCATGAGGATTGTATTGCGTTCTGGCCATGAGGGGGGGAACTCATCTTATTGTGGTTTCCTTTTCTTTGGCTTATGAGTCAGCACTTTGGGGTTGGGTGTGTTCTGGGTGTTGGATATAGTTGCGATTAGGATTGCGGGGCGGTGGCGTGTGGGGTTAATTAGTTAGGCAGATGCTACTTTGGGAATGGGAAGGGGATGGGGCATAAAAGGTGCTGAGAGGCGTTCACTCTCAGCGCTGGCTTTGCTTGGGATTGCCATTGTTTGTTCACTGGAAAAAAACAATCTACAATAAACTACTTTTCACCAAACCTGTGAGTAAATGTGTTTGTTGACTGAGTTTCTGGATTTCCAAAATAGGGCTTACAGAAAGCCAGCGGTCACTGTTACAGTATCTAGACTAACTGCATGAAACGTATTGAGAACGATTAGTTGAGGAGAATGGCTGAAGGGACGGAACAGAAATGGATTGAGGAGGAGGACACAGAATACGTAGAGGAGGAGGGGGAAAACGGGCAGGTGTTGTCATCTGGTGGAGAAAAAAAACAAGATGTTGAGCCACCAGTATTGCAAACAGTGGTTAGACCTAAGATATGTAAAGAACAGAAAAAAGGAAATGTTGGTGAGCCTAGCTTCACTCGGAAGCAGGATTCAGGAAAAGATTTTTATCCACTGGACTGTCTTGAGGATTGGAAGGTCAGGTGTTGGCCAGGCTCAGGAGAAAGCTGGCTAATGGCCCCTGGCAATCAGACACTAGACATACTAAAAATGCAGTTTGGGGAACTTACTTTGCATGGACTTAATACAAAGAGTATACTGGATAAGAGATCGGGGAAATATAAGAAAAAAGAACCATTATTTACATCCAATCCATTAGGGCTCCGGGAATTGGAGGTTGGAAGGAGACTGGAACAATCAGATTTACGTCCTGGGAGTACAACTGCTACACAACTTGCGAAGAACAAAAGCAGTCAATGAGGACTAGTGGATTAGAATGACAAGAGATGGACTTGGAGCCCTTTGGGATGCCTAGCCACAGGGGCGATGGGTTCCTCCCTGAACAGCAAGCTTTGATGGAACTCCAAGTAAAGTGGCTATCTTTCTAGGACAAGTATTAAATCATTTTGAGTTATATGGCCACTACTACACATCACATTGGTCTTTGATAGTAGCGATTACAGGTGTCTTGGTTGGAGAGGCCCATGATTGGGCGGCTGATCTGTACCATCATAGGGCAGAAGAATTAGCAGATGTAGGTCAATTCTTGGCTGCTTTCGTTTTGAAGACAATACAGCTGACAAACAAGCAGAGGAGGATTTGTTAGCAACCAAAAGGGTCGGTCGGCTTGGGAGTATGTAGGGGAGTTTAGGAGGATGGTTAGTATACCATTCATACTGGAGAGTTTGTTAATCCATCTGTTTAGAGAAGGCCTGGATAGTAATTTAAACCAGGCTTGTCTTTATCGTGGTTCGTTACTACATTAGCACCATGGTATCAAGTGGCAATCGAATTGGACAATGGTTTACGTCGATTGCACCCGAGACTGGAAAGGATTACACCACCAATAAGGCCTTTAGATACTATTACAAGGCAATTATATAGGCAAACTCCAATTCAAAGGGGCAGAGACAGAGGGACATTTCGGTGTTTTCGTTGTGATAGACCTGGTCACAGGGCCATGGAATGTCCTGTATGTACCGCCATTAATTATGATGAAGGGCCCCAACTACCTTCATCTTTGCATTGAGATAAACCAGGGAGACAAGAATGGAAAGAGTGTGAGAGGACGAGAGGAATAGTGAGTAACCCACCCGGAAGCCAGAGTGCAGAAGAACCATTTACTATTCCATCCAATACGTCGTGTGAAAGTGAAATGGAGAGTATTATGCCTGACGATCCTATGGTAAGTAGCCCTATTAATCCTTTTATTATACCTGTGTCTCTGTGGAATAAACGTACTAATTAAACTGTTCAAGTGGGGGCATTAATTGATTCAGGATGTACAAGGTGTCTAATTACTAATGCGGTGGTGGAGAAATTGCAGTTACGGGTTATTAAATTGGATGTTCCAATTAAGTTTGAACAGGTGGATGGGTCTATACTAGGTGGAACTCCAGCAACTCATAGGACAAAATATATCAAAATAGTTATGGGAGAGCACTGGGAATGGATTTCTTTTGTGGTGGTTTCTCATATGAGTGAAGCATTAATTTTGGGATTGGCATGGCTGGATAAATGGGAACCGACCATACATTGGGAGAACGGCTATCGAAAGATACAATTAGTGGCTGGTCCTTATCCACCAGAGCATAATGAAAAACATCTGATAGCTAGTAAATTGTTAAATGAAAAAACTCAAGGAATACCTGAATATCAATATCCCAGTGAATATGCAGATTTGTCTGATGTATTCAATGAAGAGGGCACTGATTGCTTACCACCTCATCGCACTATGGACTGTGCCATAGAATTAATTCCAAGGGCTCCTTTGCCTAAACCACGGATGTATTCAATGACTCTGCGTGAGTTAGATGAAATGAGACAGTACATTGATAAAAATCTAAAGAGGGGGTTTAATCACCCCTGGAAGGTCTCATATGGCAGCGCCAGTGTTGTTTCGTGAGAAGAAAGATGGAGGACTTCATTTATCTGTTGACTATAGAGGCCTAAACGTGATCTACCTGGAACCATTGTACTCATTACTACTGATTAAGGATTTACTATCTACCTTGGCAAAAGGACGAATATTTACAAAACTCGATCTAAGAGAAGTGTACTATAGAGTGAGAATACGGAAGGGAGATGAATGGAAAACCATGTTTAATTGTCCTCTCGGTAGTTATCATTTCAATGTGATGCTGTTTGGCTTACAGGGGGCTCCAGTGGTCTTTATGCAACTGATAAATGAAGTGTTGCATGAACATTTATATAGGGGTGTTTTAGTTTATCTGGATATTTTAATTTATTCGGATAATGAATATGAGCATATTCAATTAGTGCGACAGGTGCTTCGAAAATTGCTGGATGCCCAGTTATATGTCAAATTGTCAAAATGCGAATTTCACACCTGGCAGTTGGATTATTTAGGATATTGCATATCTGCACAGGGTATTGAAATGGACCCCACTAAAGTTAAAGCTGTGTTGGATTGGAAAGCCCTGAACACAAAGAAACAATTACAAAGTTTTTGGGGGTTTGCAAATTTCTATCGTCAATTTATACCCCGCTTTGCTGACATAGCTTTACCCTTAACTGAACTATTGCGTACTAAATCTATTGATATTAAAAAATCAAAAACAAGAATTGGATTACTATGGACTACAACATGTCAGGAGGCTTTTGAAAATTTAAAGCGTTTGTTTGCTCAAGAGCTGATGTTGAAACACCGATCCAAATCTGCCATTTGTTAACCAGGCAGATGCAAGCAATGTGGCAGTGGGAGCTGTCCTATTGCAGACAAACATAAAAGGACTGTTGCAGCTGTGTGCTTATACATCCAGAAAATTTAGTTTGACTGAACGCAACTGGGCAATTTGGGAGAAGGAGGCATTTGCAGTTCGTTGGGCCTTGCTCACCTGGAGACATTTACTGGAGGGAAGTCCACATCCGTTTGAGGTGTGGACTGATCATAAGAATTTGGAAGCATTGCAAAGCCCATGCCGATTATCCCCAAAGCAGGTTAGGTGGGCGTTGTATTTTAAATGGTTTAATTTTACATTAAAATATGTTCTATCAGGAAAAAAATTCATGGCAGATGCCTTATCACAGCTTCCTCAATACAATAACCAAAGGGATAATATAATACAACCACTTATACCATGCAGTAACCATGCCGAGTCATTAAAAACTACTATACTCACCAGTGACTGGCCTACTATATTAACAGAAGATCAATGGTTGATCGATAATAAAAGTCAAGTTGAAATGAGAAATGGGATTGCGTAGCGAAAGGATAAAATGTATGTTCCGAATAGTCTACGATCGACAGTACTGAAACGTTGTCATGACAACAAAACAGCAGGACATTATGGGTTTTTAAAAACATTGCACTAAGTGAAACGACGATTTTGGTGGCCGGGTATGAGGACATATATAGAACGCTATGTGAAATCATGTCCTACCTGTATGGTTAATAAAATAAAAATAGGGAAACCCATCGGGTTATTGCAAACTGTGTCTGAGCCCATAAAACCTTGGCAAGACATTGGTATGGACTTCATAGTGGAACTACCACAAACTCGTGGCTACAATGTTCTATGGACCGTCATTGATTTATTTTCCAAGCAGGCACATTTCATCCCTTGTAAAGGATTGCCTTCTGCTAGAAAATTAGCAGTTTATTCATAAAGCATGTTTATAGATTACATGGTGTACCATGCAAAATCATATCTGACCATGGAGTACAGTTCACAGCAAAATTCTGGAGAGAATTTATATACTTGATTGGGTCTACCCAAGGATTAAGTACGGCTTACCACCCGTGTACCAATGGAGCTGCGGAATGAGCTGATGTCGCTATAGAGCAATGTACGGTGTTACGTAAATTACCAACAGAGTAACTTGGTGGACCTACTTCCGTATGCTGAAATAGCATACAATAATACAATCCATAGTAGTACGGGATTTTCTCCATTTCAGATAGTTAGTGGTACGGAGTTTGTACCAATACCGGAATGGCCTCATGCAACTCGGGAACCAAATACTGTTTCAACTTTGGCGGATAAGATACGGAAACAATGGGAAACAGTAAAAGTTGCCTTAAAACAAGCACAAGCAGAGTACAAACGTCAGGTGGATAAAAAATGATCCGCACAAGTCCAATAGAACATAGGCGACTGGGTATATCTCTCAATGGAATACATACAGTTGGGTCTTCCTAATAAAAAATTAGGTCCAAAATATATTGGACCGTTCTTAGTGATACGAGTTATAAATCCAGTCACAGTTGGGCTTTGACTATCTTCACGTTTTAAAAGGATTCACCCTGTATTTCTTATCAGTCTTCTTAAACAAGCTAATATGACTAGACAAGAGCCCAGAGTAAGGACCCCTGGCCCAATCCATGATGATCATTACGAGATTAAGGAAATACTTGATTCCTGACATCAGCGCGGAATCCTACAATATTTAGTAAGGTGGGAGAGCTATCAATTAGCAGACACTTCATGGGTATCATATAAAGATGTGTCTGCTACTCGTCTACATCAACAATTCCATAAAAAATATCCTAAGAAGGCAGGCGGGAGGTATGAACAAGGGGCATTACATCATCCTAACCATATTCCCTTTATTACAGATGGAGAGAGTAGAGGGGGTCACCTGTCAGGCTTCACTGATCGTGCCTGACACATTGCCAGTCACCTAATAAGGAGTGGGAGATGGGTCTCCAAATCTGCGCCTCCTACCCAACTGGCTGTTCCCCTCGCTGAAACAACATGGGACTGTTGGCTGTTCCATTTGCGGCACGTAACAATGTGGATCCATTGCAAGTGCCTGCCGAACTATCTTTAGTTGCAGGGCGTGAGGATTGTATTGCATTCCAGCGATGAGGCGGGGAACTCATCTTATTGTGGTTTCCTTTTCTTTGGCTTATGAGTCAGCACTTCAGGGTTGGGTGTGTTCTGGGCATTGGATATAGTTGCGATTAGGATTGTGGGCGGCGGAGCGTGGGGTTAATTAGTTAGGCGGATGCTAGTTTGGGAAGGGGATGGGGCATAAAAGGCGCTGAGAGGCGTTCACTCTCAGCGCTGGCTTTGCTCGGGATTGCCATTGTGGGAGAAAACAATCTACAATAAACTACTTTTCACCAAACCTGTGAGCAAATGTGTTTGTTGACTGAGTTTCCAGATTTCCGAAATAGGGCTTACACATATTATATTTTAGTAAAGTAGTAGTGACACTTTCTCAACCCTCCCTCCTAAGCAACACAACTATCAAACTTCAATGCTATAAAGTAGATAAAACAAACAGAAAACAGCTGCTAAGCAATACAGCTGGAATTGGAGAAAAAATATCCATATTTTAAAAAATACTAACCAGAATGGGGACCCAGTAATAATTGAGAGTTGGTGCTGTGTCTTGAATCAGTTTTATTCTCTGGGTAAAAAAAAAGAAAGCAAGGATACCTAAAAAGAAATGAAAATAATTAAATTTCACGTTTTTCTCTATATCTTTAGTTCCAATTTGTAAATCCCATCATTTTTACAAATGAGTTTGACTTTGACCCATACATATTTCAACAGATTTCTTTCCCCCTCACAAATGGGGTTTAGATCTTGTACTTGTTTCTACATATTATGAAAATGTTATAACATGCAAGAGAGGTGGAAAAAGTCTTCCCTAGCTTTATGTCCTCTACATATACTGGATTACAACTCTTGATATCTTAAAAGTTGAGGCTAGTGACTTGCAAGTGGAAATTTTTGGAAGAACAAAAGTAGGATTGAAGTAAAGTAGATCAAAACATAGAAATCATACTTAGGAAAAGAAAAGCTTTACCTCCAGCTATATTAGAATTCCATTCTTGTTATGCAAAAAAAAAGGCTTTGATCCCTGCTTTAAATATATTCCTTATTGCATATACAATTTCATTCAAATGCAAATGCTAAAACCTAAATGAAATCTGCATGGAAACACCAAAAAGAAGACCAATGAGTGACCAAACAAGAGAAAACCCAAAATATCATAAATGTCTTACCAACACTTCCCACAATTAGGATTTTTCCAAGGAAAAACAGGAAATCAGTGACTTTATCCAAAACAGCCACTCTGAATACAAAGAGGAAACAACTACAGTTACAGATAGTCCTTGATCACTGTTAGGAATGTAAGTCACCTAACAGTTACTTGGGTTGGAAAATATATAAACCAGGATAGACATTTTAATACTGTCTCTTTAAGGGAATGCTAAAATTGTAATTGGGTATGGTTCCACAAACAGCCATAAGATGGAGCCAGAAACCTGGCTTGTTCTGTTCTGGTGTTTCTGGAGAGTGTTGCCGTTCCTCCATTTTTCCCTATTGACTGTTATTCTTGGATTTGATGTAAGTCTGTTGCTGAACTGTTTTTGATATTGGACTTTGATAGTTGGATTATCCCTGGACTGAAAACTGACTACTTTAACTGTGAATGACTTGGACTGCTTGTTTGGATTTTGCTTAAACGTTTATTGGAAGTAAAAACCTACATTTTACTATACAGTGTATCTGTGTGCTAGTTGTGTGTTATTCTTCACTACTCTCACTACGTTTCCCTGTGTGCACTCATTCTCCTAACGGGGAATTACCTCAACAATCACAATTTCCATTGCTAAGCAAGACTTGTGTGAGTTTTGCCCTATTGTGCAAACTTTTTTTGGCATAATTGTCAAGTGAATCACTGTGGTTGTTAAGTTAGTAACATGGTTGTAAAGTAAATTTGGCTACCCCACTGACTCTGTTTGTCAGAAGGTCACAAAAAGTGATCCCATGGCTTCAGACACTGCAATCATAGTTGCAGCAATCCAAATTTTGATCATGTGACTATGAGAATACTGCAATGGTTATTAAGTGTGAAAAATGGTCATGACACTTTTTTCAATGCCCTTGGAACTTCAAATGGTCACTAAATGAATTGTTATGAGTCAAGGACTAACTGTATAGAATTGCTATAGAAATATATTTGAGAATGTTACAACAATGCCTACTTTATATCATGCATCAGCAGAACTCAGGCAGGTGATGGGAGATTACCTGAAAATTCCAGGTAGAAAAATTACATGCTATTAGAAATAGAAAAGGACTGCTTCTGGTTAGGCTCCCTCAACAACAGACCAAAATCTGCAATTGTCTGTGGTTTTGGTTTGTGCTTGCTGCTGGAGGGCTCTGATCTACTTGATTTGGGGCTGAAGCCACCCCGTAGAAGTGGCGAAGGGGAGATCGCCAGCTGGGTTGAGGGGAGCCACATCTCTCCTCCTTGGCTAGGCATAAAACTCCTCTCCAAAGGCGGTTGCAGCAGTGGTCAAAATGGCCATCCCAAAGAGGAAGATCTGACCGGACAAGATTGTGCAGGAGCGGAGAAGAGGACAGCTTGGGTGTCCAGGCTAAGAAGAATTAACATCTGAATACAAGGTACCCTGGAACTAAAATATTTAAGAACTTTTGAAAAAGATTTTTAAAAGCAGCAGTAAAGAAGAGGGGGAAAAAGTTTTTACAGCTGGAAGTGTCTTCGAACTTTGAGAGAAAAATTAGAAGAAGAAATTAGGAAAACAATCTTGTCACCAAATAGGCAAATTTAAAGCTGAAATTGAAAGCGTCAAAGGGAAAATAAGAAGTCTTTGAAACTTAAAAGCCAGAAAAGGAGAAAAAGTGAAGGAAGGAAAAAGAGGGTGGAACTTGGACATTTCAGAGAGCGCCATCTGATGTTAAAAGACACTAATGTGAACTCTTAAAAGATTTTTAAAGAATAATGAAGTAAATGAAACTTTGCTACAATCAAAATAGAGCCCCCAGAAAGTGAAAATGGAGCTTGGAACTTCGTAACAAAGAAAGAAGAAACTGTTCTGGAACTGTTTGATGATTTTGGAAACTTTGGACAGTGCACTATTAGAGAGTACAATTGAAATTAATTCTGGGAAGTAATTTTATAGAATTTGGTTGTCTAAAAGTACTGGGAAGTGTTGAAAGATGGCAGAACTTTATCTGGAACTGAAAATGGAATTAAAAAACATGAAGGAACAGCTGCAAGAAAAAGGAGAATTGTTTGGCTTTGTTCTACAATCTCTGGAAATGGCGGTTTTAGAGTATGAGGATCAGCAAAAAGTTTCAGAGGAAGAAGACTTGAATAAAGAAGAGGTCATCTTTAACAGAAAATTGGGACAATGAGGTTTGAAATTCAAAGAGGGGGAAAAGGGGATTTAAAAATTGGAGATTAGAGGAGGTAATTAGAAAAAGGAACAGTGTGAAAAATAAACAAAATACAAGAAAAGAGCAGAAAGGAGGATTACAGAAAGAAGCATTAAAGACGGAGGAGGACAAAAATTGGCAGGAGAAAAAAAAGGGAAAATAAAGGGAAAAGAAGTTACAAGAAACAGAATCAGAAAATAAAGAAATATGAGAAATGAACAAGAATTAAAGGAAATAGTTTGATAGACATAGAGACAATGGCTGCTAATATAATTAAGATAGAGAATTCTGCATGGTGACATGTGATTGAATGAATATATTAGAAATAATAAATTATGCAGAAAACAGAAATATGCAATTAAAATGGAAGATTAAATTTTTATTGCTATTCAATGGAATGTCTGATAACAGATTAAATAAAATATGAAAACATATAAAACATAATTGAATATATTAATGTATACTAGAAGGACTGTAAGGAGATTAATAACAGTTTCTAGGATGAATTTGAATTGATTATTATTGTTTTTCATTGAATTTTAAAATTGTTTAGAGGTAATTTAAAGGAGAAATACCATGCGGAATCTGATTAAAAAGGGATTTATGTTATAATATAGCGATTAGGTGAGGAATGTTATAATTGTTTAATGGGATAATTTAAAAGTAGAATGTTTAATGGGAAGGGAACTAACTGTAAGATATAAATGTGACACACTCTAATTGGCAACTATAGGGGAAAACTTGTTTTGTAATGTTTGAAATGTGGATAGGTAATGAAATTGTAAACAGGACAGATAAAAGTATAAGTATAATTATTATGAAGATACGAACTTTATGAAAAGGATATGTAATAGATTTAGAAATGAATGAGAAAGCTATAAAATAAGCCTGAGGGAAGTATTTGAGGGAAAAATTAATAAAGAATATATAAAGTAGTGATAAGATATGAAATTGAAGATGAAAGATGAATATGTAACTGATTATATCTGTACAGAGATGTGAAAACCTGGAACCATGTGTTCACTAAAAAGAGATGTTTTATATTTCTTTTGTTTTGTGAAAACCCAAATAAAATTGTTCAAAAAAAAAGAAAGAAAGAAAGAAAAGGACCATGAAGTCAAGCTCAATTAAAAGAAACCTTTTATTTTAGACCAGAGTTCCCCAACCTTTCTGGATGGATGGCCCAGGGGGAGGGGGGAAAGAGGGGATGGTTTTGCAGGTGCAGCAGGTATGTGTGGAGTACCTGTTGATCGCAAGAGTGGTGCCATGAACACCAGAGATGCTTGTGTGAGTGGGCACGAATGCCTGCAATGCTCACACGAGTGGGGATGTGACCACCAGAGATGCTCGCAGAAGTGGGGCCATGAGCATCAGAGGTGCTAGTGCAAGTGGGGCCACAAGCACCTGTGATGCTAGATGAGTGAGGCCCTGAGCGCTCACGTGGCTTGGTTGCGAATAGGCTGCAGAGCAGTAGTGGGCTGCAGCCCACAGGTTGGGGACCCCTGTTTTGATCATAGGTAAACAAAACAAACATTTTAATATGGTCAAATATCTGATTCAAACTGAGCACACCTTATAATTTTTTCATAATAAATTTCTGTTTGCAGGAATAAATTTTTACAGCATTTTCATGCCACTTTCCATTTAAAAAATATGAAGTTTAGATTTATAAGAATTGCTGTAAACTATACAATGTAAACAATAAAATATATAAATATTTCATAATTAGAGCAGATGATACAATTTATTTATGTATTATATTTATATGTCATCCATCTCATTCTGCCAAGTGACAATCAAGAAAACTTGGATGCATTCATATACACAGGAATTCATATTTCTGTACTCTTTCCCAGTTGGGAGTCTACAAGGTGAGCACTACCATACAGAATGCCCACTGCCACAGCACATTTAAATGATAATCTTTCTACCAGTTTATCATGGAGTTTCAGCTACTAAATCTAACAATAAAGAACTTGCCAAGCTCTTCCAAACAGAATAATAAAACCAAAAGCAGCTTCCAGGCCCTCACCTGATTATGTTCCTCATGAGCAAGGAAAAGGCGTTCCTGGCAGAAGTGCAGAAATTGGTACCATAAATAGCAATCTAGGCAAATTGCCAAAGGGGAAAAAAAAGTCTATTGAAGAACATTCTTTTTTTTTTAACAAAGACATGATTACTTAGAGCCAGAAAAGGGCATATATAATACAGATATTAAGGCAGTATCAATGCCATGATAAATGTTACAAACAAACAAACAAAATTTGTACATGACTTTGGGGGATGTGAAGGGAAGAGAATAAGAAGAAAAATACACTGTACTCGCCTTGATCCCTTATCTTGTTTGTTAGCCCTGATCTTCTTCCCATCATGTCCCAGCCCCCCAACTCAGCTAGCTTTAAAAAGATCTTTATTTAATAACCCTGGCACCAAGGGGCTCCAACTACTCTATCAGGCCCCCAATTTATTCCTTCAGATGCCTCTCCCCTTATTCAGTTCTTGAAATTCACAAGAACTTCATGATTCACAATCAACTTCACAATAACAATCAATACAGAATAAATGTGAATGGGTAATTAGCATTTTCATCTAAAACCAGTACTAAGAATGATGAATAACTGCTACAGCATTGGCATGGCATCATCAGGACAAGTAAATGCACTACACAAATGATCAGGATGAGCATTTGGCTGCATTTGGCAGCCAAGTCTACTTTAAATGTTTTAATGAGTAATAAAGAATTTAAAGGAAAACTTGCAACTTTTGCCAAAGATATGACTAAGTATTTAGAACATTTCCCTTACTGTGCAGAGCATCTAGAAATCTGCAATAATGCCCTAAATAAGTCACAGATGCTTGAATTCCTCACCATAATGTATGCATTTCTATTCAAAAACTTGATGAACTTCTCCAGGCACCAGAAGCAGCATTTTAAACAGGTCAAAAGGAACTTGGCAAACATATTCTCAGAAGCTAATGGATTGCAAAACAGAACAGGAGAAAGTTCTTATTATTTTCTCTCTTACATTAGAGTCACACATTCCTCTGGTTTATCTATCTATCTATCTATCTATCTATCTATCTATCTATCTATCTATCTATCTATCTATCTATCTATCTATCTATCTATCCATCCACCCACCCACCCACCCACCCATCTACAGTGCAAAATTCTTATAGGTCTTAAGCTGCTACAGAATGCTACAACAAAGATCAAAATAAAAATTTAAAAAATCTAACACCCCACAAACCACAACAGCACCATCCCTTTGGGTAAGTTTACAAAAGAAATGCCTGAAAGTTTTTGTCAATAGAAAGGGTCAATACCTTTTAGTTTATGATCCAAGTACTCCAGAATGACTCGAATGACCTGGACAATGGCAAGAATTAGGGATCCAAAGGCCAGTGAACCTGTGTGATACCTGCAGGGAGAAAACAGCAGCACAGAAATTGGACTAGTGAAGGCTGCAACACACCTGTGCACTTTTTCTTAAAGAAAAGATAACATATTTCTTCACTGGAGTCTCTTCTGGCTGTGGGAATTACTGTGCTTAAGAGCAGTACTTATCAGGTCCAGAAAAGATTTATTTGTAGGAAGCCTTTGTAGGAGAGTTCTTTTGCAGAAGCTTCTTCAAATTTTCAGAAGTTTTTGAAACTACCTGTGATCATGTTGAGTCTGCTCTCACAAAGAAAACTGCAGCACTTTTCATCCAAGGGAATCTAATTGGCCTGAATAAGCCTAATATCAATTTCAGTTGTAATACTAGCATCTCAGAAATCAGCCTCTTTTCTAAATCACAAAGCAAAGAACACCTTGCCACCTCATCTTATCCAAATTGCAAAGAATTTTATACTAAACTCAGACCAATCTTTTTAGTAAATTTAGTGGTCCCTAATAACAATTTCCTATTCCTCCAAAAGGTAAACATTGTTGATATCCAGACAAATGGATCTTTTTTTCCTCTGCACCCCAGTCCCTTTACCTGAGTGCTCGACCAAAGGAGGAGAAGAGGGGAAATGCTGGCATATCATCAGGTTTTTTAAAAGCCCAGTAGTATGATGCAAAGGCTCCAGCAAGTGTGACTTGGCCCAAGGCAATGACAAAGTTAGCCAGCCAAAAGAACATGAAAATATTGAAAATCTGAAAGACGATGAGATACTTGTGGTAGGCAGTCTCACCACCATAGAAGGCAAAGCGACAACGTGCTCCTGGGCATAGCTTGGTGACGTTGGAAGTACTGAAGGTCTAAAAGAAGGAAGAAAATTGTTATTTGTTAAAGTTCCATTAAAATGTCTTACTTGAAAATAATGTTGCTTTTCTATTTTTTTTCTCTAAGTATATATGCAGACTTCCAAAAATCTGGGCAGAACAGACATTTTGCCTTGTGAATTGTGAAATTTGGCTTTCTAGAATGTCCAGAATGCATCAATTATTAATACATTATATGAGAAATTATTCCTTTTCTTTTGCCTTTCAAAAAGTAATTTAAAATAATGAACAAGGGCATAGAGCTAATTCTCCTATAAATTCATGTTTATACTTGCTAAAGGAAAACAGTGCATACTTGCTTATCTTTCCCTAAGTTATCTTTCCCTAAGTACAAACATAGTCTTTGAACATCCCATTTTCTGGAATAGGAGGGAAATCTGCTTGACTCAGACTCTTCAAAGCAAGGTGTCAACTGGACTGGAAGGAGTGAGCCTCATCTGAGGCCCTTGCAAGAAGATCTGTCACACATTTAGCAGGAAGTGGACTGCTATATTCTTGTGGTTTCTAAACAGCTTGAATGAAAATATTTTCACTAGTTAATTATTTTAAGTTCCTTACCTCTGGTTTGCAAGTTGTTCCAGCATATTGGCATTCTGTATCATTAAACACCTTGTAGACAGCTTCATTAGAGGTAGACAAGAAACTAGAAGCAGTCAAGGAACTTTTCATTATAGTAATAAAAATGCCACTTTTGCTTGCCTGAGATGAACATCTGAGAAGTTGGTTATTTGTTGTTATTGCAACCTATCCTCTTCATATTATTTCTTTCCCCAGGAAAGAAAGAAAAATTGAGGAAGGATACACAGCAGTACTAGCCCAGTAAGCAATGCAGAGACACACCAGAAAGAAAGTACACAGAGGAAACAAAAGTGATGTCATGATGTGTCCGATAGCCCTGCAACAGGGATGGGAAATGGGGAGAAAGAAAAAGCACATGATTCCATTCTAGTGACTTAGTATAGCCAGCCACAATAAAGCCTTGTTTGTTCTTTGGCTACATTAGGACTTGGTTTTACTTATATTCATCTATAGTATAGTATATCCATAGTTAACCTATGGTATATCCAGGATAGTTAACAGTTTCTATTCAAGGAGTATATATTGTATCTGCATACTTTTAACTCTTCTGGAAGAAATGAATAAAAAGAATGTTTTATACAGTATTTGAGATAGACAATCAGTTTGTTCCTTTGCAAAAAGAGAGAATTATTCTCAATTTAGAGTTTTCTCTTTTGTTTGTTGATGCTGTACAGATCTACACGATTTTCCAATGGGAATAGAGTTAGACAAGAATAGCAAGCCAATTCTTGAGAACTATAAAACTGAGGGGATGGTTGTGGATGACATTTCCAAGAATAGAAGAGTCCAAGTTAGCCTCACCTGCTAGCTTCCTTGATCAGTGCAATGGCAATGAGGATTCTCTTGCGCAAGAAGATAAGCAGTAGGATGATGATAACTTCCATAATGCATAGGATGATCACTGGATCAAAAAAAAAAAGAGGGAATGACATGATTCCTGTCCTGTACAGCATTTACTGAGCAAGATAAAAACACAAACTAGAAAAATTCTTAGAACTATTCAGAATACACTTTTATCTGTCTGAAAGTTTGAAGAGATCTCCAATTTTTAAATAGCTTCTAGGACTGCTCAATAAAAAGGCCATGTCACTAAGTAGTATACTCGAAAAGGAACTCACTGAAAGCTAACCAAGTTTGTTTCAGATGGAGATAGACACGAAAATCTGTCTGGAATCCAAGTTCCATCAAGGAGACATCAGAACCAGTCTGTCCTTTCAGATGAGCATATTCCATATAACAATGAAATATCCCTGGAAGACAAAATCAGGAGTTGGAAAAGCCAGAGAAAAGGTTTTGCGAAAGGTTTAACATTCTCATTACTTTATACCTATAGTATTGCAGCCTAAATGTGGAGCGGTGATTAAAGATACAGAAAGCAAATTCACATAGACATAGTATATAAAGGCTTAGCAGAATTTTCCCCAATCTGACATTTTCAGATATGTTATGTTACAACTCTCAGAATTCTCCACCAGTACAACTGAAGACTTATCTGTAGAATCAGCCATGGGTACCTCATTAATGTATAGTCTTCTAGATACTGTTAACTCCAGCCTCCAGCAGCTCATCATGGTTAGCTCACAATTATGATGATTTGGAATATTTTAGAAGTCTATATTTGGAAGTCTACATACTATCCACCTCTAAACTAAATCTCCAGATTGAGAATGAGAATTTCTAGTAGACTTTTGCCATAACCCATCAGTCAAGACTTGATTTAACTCACCATATCCAAGCACCAGGATCACCAGTACAATCATCACCCAAATCATGATCCCTGCCAGGAATCGGAGCAGAACAATAAATACAAGGCTGACTACCATGGAAATCACGAGGCCTCTGCATATGGAAGACAAAAAGTCTTGAAATAGTTCTTGCATTGAAAACTAAATATCATATTTAAAAGAAGAAAAGGTACCCAAGAAATGTAAGCTCAGGGGAATATTATATTTTCATCATAGATTTTTAACATGAACTTCTTTGTTCCATGTTTCTTTGTCTTATATTTACATAAATATATATGGAATAATTATTAATTTCTTCTGTAACTTCTCATTTGCTACATTACCATGCAGATATTTACAATTATAACTGATATAATTAATTGATTCTATGAATCAATTAATAAAATAGCTACAGTCATTCCTAATGCTAAACCAGGATTTTTAAACGCATGATTTGTTGAATAAACTACAGTAGTTGAATAAACTACAGTAGTCTGATTTACACATCCCAAATAAATGAAATCCCAAATAAATTAAAACATTTGGTTGTGAAACAAGCCAATATGGATGGATATGGATAAACAATGTAAATTATGTAAAACAAATGAATGTTCATTGCAGAATGCTCCCCTAAATCGAGGGAATGAACAAATAGGCAGGCAAGGGAGCATTACTTCAGCTAGAGCAAAGACAGAGTGCCAAGACTGCTAGTATAATAAGTTAAATTTTTGGATACAGGCCAAAGAAACCCAAGCCCAAAATCTTGCTTGATAATTGGCTTACTGAGTGGCTTTGGGCCAGTTGTTATCTCAGGTCAATCCTCCCTTGTAAGGTTGATATGGATTAAATTAAGGAAGATCCTCATATAAACCACCTCAAGTTTATACATTTTCTAATTTCTCCAATGTTCTGTTTTTGGGATAGTTTGGCCCCAAATTCATTCTATAGATGACAGTAACTGGGCTATTCAGTCCTATGCTTACATTATTATCCAGTACCAGGAAACGGTGTAATCTTCAAAGATTTTCATAGCTACTTGTCTTGTCTCCAGAAGAACATTTGCCTTTCTGTAATTAAAAGCAGCATAAAGTGAAAATAACAGAAGGAAAGAATGTGCATTTTCTATAAATGTGTAAATCTATCTTTAGAATGTACGAAAGCGCCTATGAGCACCTATTTTTATATTGATAAAGCACACATTTTTACCCAAGGCTTGTGGGGCTTTGAAAGTTGCTCCCAACTGTCTCTGCATTCACAGAAAACAGAACTGCAATCAAGCCTTTACAAACAGGCATTAGGTTCATGCTCCTATATGCTCCGAAGTATCTTTTGGTGACCAAATGAAGAGCACTGATGATCCTTAGAAGCTATTGTGACATAGGCAAAGCTGTTACAGAACAAGTATCGGTTTAATATAGGCTGCTGAAAATGGAAGAAAGGATGTCCAATCTATACCAAGATATCCTCTTTCACCTGCTCTTACTGTATCTGTTTATCAACCACAGGTAAAGATAAAGGTTCCCCTCACACATACATTCTAGTTGTTTCTGGCTCTAGGGGGCGGTGCTCATCTCTGTTACAAAGCCAAAAAGCCATCGCTGTCCAAAGGTGTCTCCATGGTCATGTGGCTGGCATGACTAAACACCAAAAGTGCATGGAACGCTGTTACCTTCCCACCAAAGTGGTCCCTATTTTTCTACTTACATTTTAACATGCTTTCGAACTGTTAGGATGGCAGAAGCTGGGACAAGTAATGGGAACTCATTCCATTAGGCGGTGCTAGGGATTCGAACCGCCAAACTGCCAATCATTTTTTATCAACAAGCTCAGTGTCTTAGCTGCTGAGCCACCATGTCCCTCATGTTTATCAGCCATATTGAACTTAATTCTTACAAACAGAGAATAAGTAATAAAGGGTGTTGAAACCTCAGGAATCTTGGGTGAGAGTGACTATGTCATACTAGAATTCAACATAACGCAAACACAAGTAATAGAACACAATGACACCAGAGTCCTAGATTTTCAAGGAGCTGATTTAACAAACTCAGAGAGAACTTGGGAAATATTTCTTGGATGAAAATCCTTAAGGAGAAAAGAACTCAAGAAGCTTGGGAAATTCTGAAAAATATAAAAGCCCAGACCAGCACAATACTGGTGAAAAAGAAAAACAAGAAATCCAAGAAGAAACCAGAATGGCTGCACAAAAATCTCTCTGACAAATTGAAAGACAAAAAGGACAGGTACAAAATATGGAAAGAGGGACACACAAATAAGGCAGAATATCAGCAGATAGCCAGAATCTGCAAAGACGAAGTCAGGAAAGCAAAGGCTCAGAATGAACAAAGACTTGCAACAAAAGTCAAAAATAAAAGTTTCTTCCAGCATATAAATAACAAGAAAAAAATAAAGAAAATAGTCGGTTAATTAGAGAGAAGATGGCAAGCAAGTAACAGACAACAGAGAGAAAGCAGAGCTGCTTAACTCATTCTTTGTTTCAATCTTCATGCAAAAAGAAACAGTAGTCCAACCTACCAAAAACATAACTGTAAAAGACAGACTAAAAATAAAAGCTTATTTTTCTTAAAATAAGCCAAAAAAAGTTTCATCTTGAATACAAATCACTGGGACTTGATGGATTACATCCCAGAGTTCTAAACAGTGATGGGATTCAATTTTTTTTACTACTGATTCTGTGGGTGTGGCTTATTTGGTGGGTGTGGCTTGGTGGTCCTGTGATTGGGTGGGTGTTGGGGTGGGATTCTACCGGTTCGAACTGGTTCAATAGAACCGATTGTTATGATTCTGCGCAGTTCAGAGAACTGGTAAATTGTGCCCCTGGCTGGCACCGCCCCTTCCTGCCCACTCACTTGCCCCACTCAGGCATTCCTCATCTCACTTGCCATTGCTAACCTGCCTTCACCCGCCATTGCTGCTTGCTTTCCACCATGGCCCTGATCTCCCTAAGTGAGTGAGCCTACAAACAAGCCCCGGTCGAGTCGACTCCCCAGGCCTGCCTAGGCCGCTGTGCTGTCCCTCCCCCCTGTCCCCAGGCTTGCCTGGTTTGCTTCGCCATGACCTAGCTAGCTGGCTGCACCCCCCCACTTCAAGGCCATGGCCACACTGCCCAGGAGAGAATGTTCCCTTTCTCCCCCCGGTGTTGCTGGATCCAGCTGGGGGAACGCTCTGGTGTGCTCTGCCGCCGCCGCCACCAAAGCTGCCCAAGGAAATTCCCCACCACCGGCACATTTCCAGGATGCACTGCCACCTCTCTCTCCCGCTCTCCCCCTCTTCCCCTCCTCTGTGTCTCCCTCAAAGCTGCGGCTGAGCCAAGCCAGTAAGCTCTCCTTGGCGCTCTTCGCTACTTCTTTCATTTCTTCGTTTTGGAATCCAGACTGGTTCACAACAATCGCCAGTCGCGGTGGAAGTGTCCCTTTGGGAGACCCTTCTCCTCCTCTTGTGACTGGCAGCTGTGATGGGATGGGGCCTGGGGGGTGCACACACACAGGGAGACGCTCCTCAAGTGAGTGCCAAAGCACAGAACACCCAGGTGCGGAGCAGGCAGCTGCTCGCTTGAGGACTGTCCCCACGTGTGTGCAACCCCCCTGCCCCACCACAGCCGTTGGTCACAAGAGGAGGAAGAGGAGGAGAAGGATCACTGTTCAGCCAGTCTAGATTCCAAAAAGAAGAAATGAAAAGAAGTAGCAAAGAACACCAAGGAGAGCTTGCTGGCTTCGTCCAGCCATGTCTTTGAGACACACATGCACACACAAACACACAGAGAGAGACACGGAGAGAGGGGAAGATAGGGAGAGAGACACAGAGAGAGAGACACACAGAGAGATGGTGGGGGGAGAGAGCCATAGAGAGACACAGAGAGAGGAGGGAAGCAAGAGGGGGGAAGACCAAGAGAGAGAGAGAGAAGAAAGAAAAAGAGAAAGGAAGCGAAAGGAAGAAAAGGGATGGACAAAGACAGGGAGAGATGGGACAAAGAAGGAAAGAGAGGGAGAGAGGGAGGAGAAAGTGAATGAGATATATGGATGGATCGATACATAGACGGAGGGAGGGAGGAAGAGAGAAAAAAGGAGAGGAAGGAAGGACACAAATCCTGGCTTCAGAAGACTCTGAAATAGCATAGCAATCTAGGGCTGGAAGGGATCTCGGAGGTCATCTTCTAGTCCAACCCCCTGCTCCAGCAGGAGATCCTTACAAAATCATAGAATAGCAGGGTTAGAAGGGTGTGTGTGTGTGTGTGTGTGTGTGAGAGAGAGAGAGAGAGAGAGAGAGAATAGCAAGAAAGAGGAAGGGAGAGAAAGAGAAAGAAAGAAAAAGAAATAGGAAGGAAGGAAGAAAGAAAGAAAAGAAATAGGAAGGGGGAAAGAGAGAAAACTCTGCTATTATTTTTAATTGTACCATTTTTTATCATATATTAATATTTTGCACTGTCCCTACACCTAGAGTGATTTTACTGCCTTTCTTTTACCCAGATATTTTTCAGAGTTTACATGTCTATAGTCCAGAGCATATATACATATGTGTTTAACAGAGTTGAAAGGGATATGGAGGTCTTCTAGTCCAACCCCCTGCTCACGCAGGAAAACTGAGGATGCCAAACTCTGAGTAGAGGTTTTGGAAAAGGTGTCAGAATAACAGAATAACACTTAGAAGGGACCCTGGGGGGGAACCCTATACCATTCAGAGAAATGGCTGTCCAGTCTTTTCATAAAACCTTCAATGTTGGAGCATCCAGAACTTCTGGTGGCAAGCAGTTCCACTGGTCAATTGTTCTCACTGTCAGGAAGTTTCTCCTTAGTCTTAGTTTGCTTCTCTCTTTGTTCATCCATTGCTTCTTGTTTGCCTTCTGGTGCTTTGGAAAACACATTGCCCCCCCTCTTTCTGGCAGCCCTTTAAAAGCCTGTTGCCTATCACACTCTTGAGCAAAGCATGTGAGCCATTTCCTCCTTTCAGTGGTCTATGAAAGTACATCTATAGTACGTAGATAATAAAGTCAAAAAATGGTGAACATTTTTACAGAACTATAAAGTTGAGGCTGGGTGTGACAAAGAATGGCTGGGGGGGAGGGGCGAGGCACCCCTTGATGTGAGAGACATTGAGTTGGTCACGCCCACACAGTCACATGACCACACCCAGCCAGTCATTTGACCACCAAGCCATGCCCAGCCAGTAAGCCACACCTATAAATTAAGCCATGCCCACAGAACCAGTTAAGAAATTTGAATCCCACCCCTGGTGGGTGTGGCTTGGTAGTCATGTAACTGGGTAGATGTGTCTTGGTCATGTGACTGTGTCGGCATGGCCAACTTGACGTCACTCATGTCAAGGGGTGCCTTGCCTGGCTTCAAAGAAATACAATTTCCCTCTCTATTTATTTACTATTACTGAACATCCAAAATACACTATGTAATCCTATGTACATATGCCATATGCGTACATACATATTACACAGTATAGTGTGTGTAAAGGCACACATAAAAATACATTATCTACTACATATACTGTATGTGCATGTACAGAGAGCGAGAGCGAGAGAGAGAGCGTTCTTCTAAAAACTATACACATTCAACCTCATTGTGTTTGGAAAAATACATAGTCCACTTTCTGCTACACATTTAACTATAACTTCTGTACATTAGAACATTACACACACCTTCAGATTTATTTCCCTAGTCTGCACTTGACCATTAGACCCAGGAGATATCATGGATTGAGTAAAATGTGGTGAAACTCACTTAACAATGCTCTTGCTTAGCAACCAAAATTTTGGGCTCAATTGTGGTTATAAGTGAAGAACTATCTCTGCCTTCCTCTGCATGGCAGCCTTGTCCTAGTAAACTCCTCTGCCAATTTTCCTCTCTGTTAGAGGCACCAAAATAATCCAGATTCCAGATGATATAAGGTCTCCTGCTGGAGCAGAGGGTTGGACTAGATGGCCTCCAAGGTTCTTTCTAACTGCTATTCTATGATTCTTTAAGGATCTCCTCCTGGAGCAGGGGGTTGGACTAGAACAGGGGTCTTCAAACTTGACAGCTTTAAGACTTGTGGACTTCAACTCCCAGAATTCTTCCTCCAATCATGTTAGCTCAGGAAATATGGGAGTTGAAGTCCACAAGTCTTAAAAGCTCTCAAATTTGAAGACCCTTGGACTAGAAGATGACCTCCGAGTTCCCTTCCAGCCCTAGATTGCTGTGCTCTTTCAGAATCTTCTGAAGCCAGGGTTTGTGTCCTTCCTTCCTCTCCTTTTTTTCTCTCTCCCTCCCTCCTTCCATGTATCTATCTATCCATCCATCAATTCAGCCATATATCTCATTCACTTTCTCCCCCCCTCCCTCTTTCTCTCCCTTCCTTCCATCTCATCTTTCTTTGTCTATCCCTTTTCTTTCTCTCTTTTTCTTTCTTTCCCTTTTCTCTTTCTTTTCTTTCTTCTTTCTTCTCTTTCTCTCCCTCTCCCTTTCTTTCTCTCTCTCTTTCTCTCTCTGTCTCTTTCCCTCACTCCCTCTTTCTCTCCTTCTCTGTTTCCCTCTCTCTCTTTTCCTCTCTTTCTATCCCTTCCCTTCCTCCTTCCCTCTCTGCTTCTAAAGCTAGGAGAGGAGACCCACCTGAAATAAACACACACACACATGCTTCCAAGTGCCCAGCAGTGTAGCTCATAACGAGGGTTCTTCCTGGCCAGTATCTGGTCCCGCATTGAACAAAAAAGCTGGCAGGCAAGGCTTCCAGGTCCAACAAATGGGCTGTAGGCGGGACTTCCTCCCCGCCTGCTTTTGGGGCTGGGAAATTCAAGCGAGGCATGTGCTGCAGCCTCGCCCCCCCCCCCCACCAGCAGCTCTGGGCTAGGCAGCTTTCCTGACTGCCTGAAACCTAACCTTCCTTCCTCTGCACTGAAAAAAACACGTGGCAGCTATAGGCTTCTTACAGCAGCTTTGTTCCACTTCTCCAATGCACCACCACCACAGCATTCTGGCCATGCAGGTCCACCCCACAGAGCCCGCTTAAAGCAAGCCCAAGCGGAGTGATGCAGAACTCCAAAAGAGGCAGCTGGAGACTGAAAAAGAGTTGCCTTTTTCAGTGCAACCGCCCAGCTGCTCCCCTCCTTCTCTGCCTGTATGGCCGAGGAGGACGACAGCAGTAGCCAGGCTGGGGCAGGCTTCTTGCACTGTGAAAGAGGTGGCTGGAGGAGACTCTTTTTTGGTCTGCAGCTGCCCCTTTTTCAGTGCAACTGGACGGCTGCTTCCCTCCTTCTCTGCCTGTTTGTTCTGTATGGCCGAGGAGGAGGAGAGCAGTCAGCTGGTTGGGGCAGGCTTCTTGCACTGAAAAAGGGGCAGCTGGTCACCTGCTGGCTGGCCGGGCTGGGCTGGGAGAGGCATGTCAGCCAGGAGAAGGAAGAAAGTGTGCTCTGGGAGGGCAGGTAGGTGGGCAGATGTCCCAGGACTGCTGCACCATGGCCACCACATGGTAGGCAAAGCTAGGAGAGTGACTGGGGCAAGTGAGTAACTTGGCGACCAAGTTGGGGGCGTGGCCAGCCAGGGGTCACCCCCGGTTCGGTGACCCATGCCAAATCGCCTGAACTGGTGCGAATCTGTTGAATACCACCTGTGGTTCTGAAGAAGCTGGCAGATATCATCTCAGAACCACTGTATCACATTTTTCAAAAATCCTGGAGCACTGGGAAACTACCAGAGGACTGGAAAAGAGCTGATGTGGTTCCCATCTTCAAAAAAGGAGAAAAACCTGACCCAGGAAACTACAGACCAATCAGCATCAATACCTGGGAAGATATGGAAAAGATAATAAAAAAACAGATCTGCCAACATCTAGAAACGAGTAAAGTAATATCTAGAAGTCAGCACGGGTTTGTTAAAAACAGATCATGCCAAACCAATTTTATTTCATTTTTCAACATAGTGACTAAATTTAGTAGGCCTGCAAAATACTGTGGACATAATATACTTAGACTTCAGCAAGGCATTCGACAAAATAGACCAGCGGTCATCAACCAGTGGTCTGTGGCCCACTGGTGGGCCATGAGAAAATTTTGGTGGGCCACAGAGAAATCTAACCCCCAAAGCATCCCCCAAAGCAATTAATCCAGGCTGTGCAGACACACAAGGCTGCGCTGCCCACATGGCCCATGGGAACCCTCCCTGCCCACTCACTCCTTACCCAGCAAACATGCCTGCTAAATTGCTATTTTTCCTTTTTCCCCCTGACCATTGTTGTATTTCGAAGGAAGGAGAGGCTTAGACCAGGGCATGCAATTAACAAGTTTATTGAAGGAACAGTGGTTGTCGCGTCTGCCAGCCAACGGGCAGACTAGCTAGCGAACAACGGCTGGCTTGGCTTGACAGCCGGCTTTATATAGCCGGCTGTCAAACGGCGCCAGCCAATAGGCAACGGTTGTTGAACCTACTTAAAGAGCGGACCCGGTTGGAGCCCCAACCGGTTCCCAAGACATAACACCCCTTCCCCTAGATGGGAACACATATAGTCTTTGAGATACGCCGGTGGTCTGTGTTGGCGACCCGAGCGTAACTCAGGAGAGTCATTGGCGAAGACAAGTTCGCAGACCCCTGGTCAGGGTACGCAGGGGGCGAACAGGGCTCGGCGCAGGAACTGGAGCCAGGAAAAGTCTCTGCCTTCGCTGGGGATAAACGGTGGTGCTCCCGGCTGGCAGTCCCGGTCTACTGCCTGCTCCCTCTGCTCCGTTGGTGAAGGGTGACCACTCTGGGGATCACTAGCTGGACCTTGGAGTGGCGCCCGCGACTCATCTGGTGGAGACGGGTCTGGGCCGGTCAGGCTGCTCCGTCGTCTCCGCAGCTGGTCCAGGTGTCTTCGCCACACACGACCGTCTTCAAGTTGGACCCGATAAGATCTCGGACCTGTGACAGCCACGACCTTCCCAGCCACCCACAGTGGGTCCCCCGCGTAGTTCCTAGCAAACACTAGGTCCTGAACTGCGAAATTCCTGGCCAGACTGTCAGACCCCAAAGGGGAGTCTGGACAGTAGTGGGGGTGCAGCCTGTCTAAGGTAGTCCTCAGGCATCTCCCCATCAGCAGCTCAGCCGGGGATTTGTTCGTAACTGTGCACGGTGTGGTATGCTGGCTTAGGAGGAATTGAGACAGTTTAGAATGCCAATCCACTTGGCCGAACCTGGCTAACGCCTCCTTGGCTGATCTGACTGCCCTTTCAGCCAACCCGTTGCTGGCGGGGTGAAAGGGTGCCGTGAAGACGTGTCTGATGCCTAGATTGGTGACATACCTACTAAATTCGTTCGAGGTGAACTGGGGGCCATTATCGGAGACCAGTGTGTCAGGGAGCCCGTGAGTTACGAAAAGGTGAGTCAGGGCTTTAACAACTGCCTGTGTGGTGGTCGTGGGAAGTAAGGCCACATCTATCCATTTTGAATAGGCGTCCACGACCACCAAGAAGGTCTTGCCGTGCATTGGCCCGGCCAGGTCGATGTGAAGCCGTGACCACGGGGCATTGGCACTTTCCCACTTTGTGGGTGTGGCGGTTGGCGGGGCTGCCCTAGATTCCTGACAGGGTCGACACGAGCTCACCCACTTGGCGATCTGATCGTCCATCCCGGGCCACCAGGCGTAACCGAGCTAACGCCTTCATCCGCACGATTCCTGGATGGCCCTCGTGCAGCATCTTCAAGACGGGTATGCGAAGGGTGGTTGGTATGACCACTCTGGTACCCCACAATAGGCATCCCTGCAACTTAGAGAGCTCTAGCTGGCGAGTTTTAAATGGGGCGAAATCAACTGAATAGTTAGTTTCCGGCCACCCCCTCCCTACCCAGTCCAGAACCTGGGCGATTGTTCTGTCCTTCTTGGAATGTGATGCTATGTCGTCTGCAGTCACCGGCAGCTTGAGTTCGTTTACATCAAAAATGGCATGCACAGGAGCTGGGTCCTCGACTGGGGCTGGCAAGGGGCAGCGGCTGAGGGCATCAGCGTGGTTTAGATTTTTTCCGGGACGATAGACCAGTTTGTACGAGTAAGCCGCCAGGAATAAGGTCCATCTGGTCATTCTAGGCGACAATATCTGCGGGGTTTGCTTTTCCCCTGATAATAATCCTAAAAGCGGCTTGTGATCAGTAATAAGTTCGAATTGGTGTCCGAATAGAAATTCGTGGAATTTTTTGACTGCTGCTACTGCAGCCAAGGCCTCCTTATCAACCTGGCTGTAATTACGCTCAGTCGCTGAAAGGGTTCTTGAAAAGAAGGCAATTGGTGCCTCGGAGCCATTGGGGAGCCTGTGACTTAAGACAGCTCCTATCCCAAAAGGGGATGCGTCTGCGGCTAGGACCAAAGGAAGGCGTTGGTCAAATTGTATTAAGACAGCCTCAGAGGTGAGTAGAGATTTGACTGCCACAAATGCTTGGTTTTCTTTGGGTCCCCAGTGCCATGGTGTGTTTCTGTCTAAGAGTCTGTGCAATGGCTCAGCAACTGACGCCTTGTGTGGGAGAAATGAAGCGTAGAAGTTCAATAACCCCAGGAAGGCTTGTAACTCGGTTTTGTTGGTAGGCGTGGGTGCCTCGTGGATGGCCTTGACTTTCGATTCCACCGGGTGGATGCCTGAGGCGTCTAGCCTGTAGCCTAAAAGTCCACCTGTCTAGTGGCGATGGTACACTTCTCCCGTTTTAGTTTGAGGCCATGCTGCCTGAACTTCTCTAATACTGCCCTGACTCTCTGGATGAGTTGGGGTCTGTCCCTGGCTGTGACTAAGATGTCATCGAAATATGGCACTACGCCGGGGAGACCTTGGAGGATTCGCTCCATCAGTGATTGGAAAATACCTGGGGCTACACTTATGCCAAACTGGAGACGCTTACATCTGAATGCCCCTCTGTGTGTAACTATGGTCTGTAAGTCAGCTGTTTGGTTATCCACGGGAACTGTTGGTATGCCTGTGACATGTCCAGTTTGGCGAAAATGGTGCCAGGTTCGAATGTGTGTAACAGGTGCTGAATGACTGGGACTGGGTATGCGCTAACCTGTAGATAACGGTTGATTGACGTCTTGTAGTCAGCACAAATTCTTAGATTACCGTCTTTTTTTAGCGGGTGACTATTGGGGTCTCCCACTTAGCGAAATCTGTGGGTTCTATCACCCCTTGTTTTAGTAGTTTGTCTAGTTCCGCGTCCAATTTGGGGCGGATGGCGAAAGGTACTCTACGTGGTTTTAAGCGAACGGGGACTGCCTGTGGGTCTACTGAGAAGGAGATGGGAGTGCCCTTATAGCAGCCTAACTCACTACTAAAAACGTCAGAGAAGTCTGTGAATAAGGAGTCAACATCAGAAGTTGAGACAGCATGGACTCCTTTTATACTAAGGCCGAGAGAGGGAACCAATCCAACCCCAAAAGACTAGGAGGGCACCATTAACAACCACTAAAGGCAAATGGCCTTTAAAGGTTTGGAATTTCACGAGAAACTTGCCTTTCCCGAGGACGGGGATGTTCTTTCCTTGGTAGTCTCTCAAGGTGAGATGGCACTTTTGAAGCTGGTTCTTTGTCAGTCTGGGCTGGATCTTCTTAAGCGTGTCCCAAGATATGATTGAGAGCGCTGACCCAGTGTCTACCTCCATGCGGCAGGGATTACCTTCTAGTAAGACAGAAAGTGTAATTTTATTGGGGGTGTAAAGTGTGTGGTTGGCTTGGTAACAAGTATGGCATTTTTCTACTTGCCTTCGGGGAACAGGAGAGGAAAGAGATCTTTGTGGAGAGGTGCGCGCTGCCTGGCAGACTCTTGCGAGGTGACCTTTCTTGTGGCAGTTGTGGCAGGTGGCGTTTCTGAACCTGCAAGATGCCCGGGAATGGGAACCTCCACAGGTCAAGCATAAAAGAGTTTGTTTTGGGCCACTGTTGTTTCTTGGCCTCGCTCCTACCTGTGGCTGTCTCGTTGGTTTGAGGCGATGCACATCAGAGTATTCTGCAGGGTCATCCTCACTAACCGCTTCTTCAGAGTGTACGGAGGAAGTGCTGGGTCTGGGAGCGGTGCCCTGGATCTCAGCTGCGGACTGTGCTGCAAGTTCTGCAGCTAAGGCTTCTTCAACTGCCTGGGGGAGGTTGAGGTCTCTTCTAGCCAGCAAACGCCTCTGGAGTTTTAGATCCCTCACCCCACAGACGAGTTGGTCGAGCAGCATGTCGTCCAAATAGTTCTTGAACTCACATTGTAGAGCTGCTGTCCTCAGGGCTGCCATATATTGATTTATGGATTCCCCCTCGGCTTGCTTCCTCATCCTAAAGGCGAAGCGCCTAGCAATCTGAGACGGTTTTGGTGAGTAGTGGTTAGATAGCGTTTCCACCAACTCTGCCCATGGGACATTCCCGATTTCTCGTGGGGCCAGGAGTGCTGTGGCGGTGTCGTATACTACAGCCCCACAGTAGCTGAGGAAGTAGGATTTCTTCCTCTGCTCCGAAGCTTCAGCCAGTCCAATGGCATCGATAAAGTGGTTGAAGCGATTCTTATACGAATCCCACTTTTCCTCATCAGGTCTGAAAGGGGGGAATACTGAATTGACATTCATTTTGGACCCCTCAGTCTCTTTGTAGACTGGTCTACCTCACTGGGAGCTCGTTGTCTTGGATTGATGCTGCTTGAGGGCGTTGGCGGCTGTGGCTACAGTGCCCTATTCTCACTCAAGGACTTCGGCTTTTCTGAGGCGCTTGAATTTTCGTGCTCTTTTGCGAGCGTTAGGCGGCTGTGCCTGTGGTGCTGTACTGACAGCGCTTTAAAATTCGAGCCCTTTTTCTTATTATAATTATTTTTTTTTTCTTTTTTTTGGCGAGGCGGCTGAGGCGCTCGCAATTTCACTTGGAGACTTCACTTAGTGACAGCTACTGTAATTAGTGCCCTTTTGTGATCGAGGCGGCTGAGGCTCTCAGCGCCGTAGCTTGCTCTAGAGGCTGCAGCTCAGTGACAGCCGTTAGAATTTTCGCGCCCTTTTTTTTCCGCGCGCGCGGGCGGCTGCGGCTTCAGCGCCCGACTTTCACTATCCGTGGTGCTCTAACCGTCGCGACTTTCACTGACAGCGCCCGGCCTTCTCTAACCGCGGCAGATCTAACCTGAGCGGTTCTAACACTTTCACTTCGCGATGACAGGCTGCTGGGTCCGAGGCTCAGTAAGCAAACGGCAAGCGGCTGCGGCTTCCGATGACAGGCTCCTGTTCCTTGGGAAAATGCTCCTGGCTAGCCTTCACATCCCACCTTCGTCGCCAGTGTTGTATTTCGAAGGAAGGAGAGGCTTAGACCAGGGCATGCAATTAACAAGTTTATTGAAGGAACAGTGGTTGTCGCGTCTGCCAGCCAACGGGCAGACTAGCTAGCGAACAACGGCTGGCTTGGCTTGACAGCCGGCTTTATATAGCCGGCTGTCAAACGGCGCCAGCCAATAGGAACAGTTGTTGAACCTACTTAAAGCGCGGACCCGGTTGGAGCCCCAACCGGTTCCCAAGACATAACAACCATCATCTGTTCTGCTGTGCCAGGAGATTTAGATTAGCTAGGAAACAAGAAATGGTTGGATTTCTTGCTTTCTAGCTAGTCTTTAGATATTCGTCTCTGCTTTTAAGCACAGCCAAACCTCTCTTAGGACTGAAGGTTCTATTATTCAGTGCAGACTCATGGCAAGCAAATTTTATGTGACAGATTGAGCTAGCCAATGGCAGATAGATAGATCACTGAATGATTCTGTGAACAACTCAATCAGCCTGCCAGCTTTGTCTGATTTTGGGTAAAAGTTGCTCTTTTTTAAATAAAAAATTGAATATTTACATACATGGTGTTTTGTGAATTAATTTTGTGAGTTTGCTTGCAAGCAAATTTTCTGTGACAGACTGAGCTAGCTGATGGCAGATAGATAGATATCTGTATGAATCTGTGATTCTCTGACCAACTCAATCTGCTTGCTTGCTTTGTCTGATTTTGGGTAAAAGTTGCTCATTTTTATAAAAAATTAAATATTTACATAAACATTTACAATATTTACATACAAGCCATGCCCAGCCAGTCACATGACCACCAAGCAATGCCCAATCAGCAAGCCACACTGACAGTCACATGACCACCAAGCCACACCCCACAAATCAGGCCATGCCCACAGAACCGGTTGTTAAGAAATTTGAATCCCACCCTGGGAACAAGGCAAGGATGTCCCTTGTCGCCACTGTTATTTACATTGACACTAGAGGTATTAAATAGAAATATCAGACAAGATGAGGAGATAAAGGGTATGGAAATAAAAAAGGAAAAATATAAACTACAGGCATTTGCAGATGATTTTATATTAGAAGATCCATTAGAAACAGGACCTAAGTTAATAAAAAAAATAGATGCTTTATTGTTAATATGGGAGAAAACTAAAGAACAATACTAACTGAAGATCCCCGCCTGGCTTTCGACAATAGAAGCACTTGTATATCCAAATGTTGTGGCTCGGAGGTTTGAGCTGCTTTGCTAGAGGACGAAGATTTGGACAATGAGGAAGAGGAGGATTTGGCTTTGAGGTTTGAGCCTGCTTTGCTAGAGGACGAAGACTTGGGCAATGAGGAAGAGGAGGATTTGGCTCTGAGGTTTGAGCCTGCTTTGTTAGAGGATTTGGAGTTGCCTTCCTCCCCAGGACTTTCCTCTTCAGACAGACCTTCCTCCCTGATTGTGCCTCAGGTGTCGGCAGATAACCAGGAGGGCGTATCAGAGTCTCTGACTGAGGAATGCTGGCTTGATGCGAGGCAACGGCGCAGGAAAAAGTGCGAGTTGCAACGCAGAAAGAAAGGACGAATCAGAGACTGAGATAAGGGACTGACACGCCCCACAAGGAATAAAAGTGGGTGTGTTCGCTCTGAGAATTTGTTCGGGACAACGTGTTAATTAGTGAGAGAAGCTTCGGAAGATCCTGTGTGTGGCGACAGCTTGGGATTTATATTCCTGCTTTATTGTCGGACTTGGCAGACAGCTTGTGTGAGACTGCCAAGAACTTTCTCAGCTCAAGGAATTTAACCCTGTCATTACTGGACTTGTTTGCTTGTTTATATTCATTTGGAAATCTGGACTTCCCACTTCGTTTGCACAGGTGAGACATAACATCCAAATATTATCAAAATGGGAAATATTGTTAGACATGTAAAGACATTTTGAATGAAAAGGGTGAGCTCAAAACCAAGCAAGAATTGAATGAACAATGGATTGATATGCTTTGGTATTCATATACGCATCATATACTAGATATGAAAAAGATGTTTAAAACAGAGGGCTTTTATAAAGAATTGACGGATAAAATATTAACAGGAACAGAGGAAAAACTGAATAAGAAATTGTATAGTTATCTCTTGGGTGTCAAGTTAGAAGAAGAAGTGAAAGAGACAGTGATAGCATGGGCAAAAAACTTTGGCCATACTACAGAATTAGATAAATGGCAGAAGCTATGGGATAGGAATTACAAAATAATGTCAACAGCATATAAAGAAAATATGTATAAGATGTTCTACGAATGTTACCTTGCACTGGCATGGCTGGCAAAGATGTTTAAAGATAAATCAGCTAAATATTGGAAGTGTCATCAGCCACCCGGAACATATGTGGTGGACATGCTAAAAGATATTGGACTAAAATACATACATGGTTGGAAAAGATGATAAAGCAACACATAGATTTAAAACGTGAAATATTTTTACTGGGGATGATACCTGAGACTTATAGTAAAGAAAAAGCATACCTGATTATACACGTATTAACTGCAGCTAGTATTTGCTTAGCACTGGAAAAGCTAGAAGATTCCGATAGAAGACAATGTGATTAAGAAAATACTAGAATGTGCAGAAATGAATAGATTAACTTTGGCAATTAAAGAAAATAACAAACTGAATATTATATGATATGGGATTTATTTTATCAATGGTTGGAAAATAAAGATTGACAATGATAAGATATATTAGATATATTAACAGAGCAAAAACATAGTTATTGATATTATAGTAAAATATTTGATTAATTATAATTGTAATGTGCTGATTATTGCACAAAATGTTTGTAACCAGTCGACACACTGTTTAAATGGAAGATGGATTTGTTGTAAAAAAAAAACTTATAAAAAAAGAACTGTTATTTCCCTTTCAAACAAATCAGATTTGCTTACAATTTGTGCCTTCTGGCAAACTGCAGTTTTCATGGCAAGAGATCATAGGTCTGAGAGAGTTTTTTTTCTTTCTTCCTTTCTCTTCCTTTCTCTCACTCTTCTCTCTCTCATTTGTTTCCCTCTCTTTTCCCTCTCTCTCATTCTCTCCCTCCAGCTCTCTTTCATTTCTCTCTCCCCCTTCTCTCTCTCTCCATTGTTTCTCTTTTTCCTCTCTCTCTTTCTCTCCCCTTTCTCTCTCTCATCTCTTTCTCACATACACGCACACACACACAAGCGAATATCCTCCTGGACCAGGATCACGGCAGCAGTGGGGATGGCAACTCCTCCTTCTGCTGCCGCCACTGTGCAGTGAGGTGAGTAGCTGGCTGCACAGCACAACACAGGAGAGCAGCGCTGCGCAGGAGAGCTGTGCTGCATAGGAGAGCCGCGCTGCACAGGAGAGCTGTGCTGTGCAGAAGAGCTGGAGCTCTTCCCCTGCCTGCATCCGGTGATCGCTGCTCCTCCCCATTTCCCTCTTTCCTGAACCGACATAAAGAGAGCCACGGCTGGTGCTGAATTGCCTGTGAAGGACACAGAATCACAAAAAGCAGTCGGTCGTGGACAGTGAGGAGAAAATGCTAGGGGTGCTTTAGCTGTGTGGCTCTGCGGAGAGGCTCACACCTTCTCAGGGCAGAGAGCAGATCATGTGACCAGGTCAGCAGGGAGCCGCAGGAGAGGGATCAAAGAGCTGCATGTGGCTCTCAGGCTGACACCCGACCTACGCTATCGCATATTGAGCCAGGGGGTGGAAATGGACCCAGATAAAGTGAAAGCGATCTTGGACTGGCAACCCCCACACACCAGGAAACAGTTGCAAAGCTTTCTCAGGTTCACAATTTTTTATCGCCAATTTATTCCCTCATTTGCAGAGATTACCTTTCCCATTGCAGAGTTGCTAAAGACTGGGGGTGGCCCTACCAAGCCAAGGCTGGGCAACATCTAAATTGGACTTTAGAATGCCAATGAGCTTTTGAATGCTTAAAAAGGCATTTTGCGAAAGAACCAATATTAAAGCATCCGGACCCCCAGCAAACTTACCTAGTCCAAGCTGATGCCAGCAATGTAGCAGTGGCAGCAGTCATCTTGCAGAAAAATGCTAATGGAAACCTGCAGCCCTGTGCTTATACTTCCAAAAATCTCACTGAAACTGAGAGATGATGGGCTGTCTTGGAAAAAGAAGTGTACACTGTACACTGGGCCCTGCTCACATGGAAACAATTCCTAGAAAGCAGTCAACTACCCTTTGAGGTTTGGACCGATCATAAAAATTTAGAGGCACTGAAAACTCCCAGGAGACTAAACAAGTCCAGTGGGCGCAATACTTCAAATGGTTCAACTTCAAACTCAAATACATTCGGGGAATCAACTGGCAGATGCTTTGTCCAGAAAACGACAATTCATCAGCAAGAGAGAGGAGGTAATTCATGCCATAATTCCTCCTTCCCAATTAGTGTCACAAGTCACCACCGAGCGCAAGCAAAAAAGGCACAGCCCAAAAGACAAAGATGCTATGATCAAAAGACTGAAAAACAAGCTTTCAATGGACCCCTGGTACCAGGACAACAAGGACAGTTTAACTCAGAAGGATGGAGTGGCTTGGAAAGGATCAAAACTGTATGTTCCAAACACCCTGCGAATGCAAGTCCTGCAAAGAAGCCATGATTCTAAACAAGGAGGACATTTTGGCTATTTAAAGACATTGCACTTACCCAGGAGACAATTCTGGTGGCCAAGGATGAAAAAAGACATTGAGGACTATGTAAAAAGCCGTGCCACTTGTGCAACAATGAAGATGAGACCGGGAAAGCCTCCAGGACTTCTCCAACCAGTGGCAGAATCATCCCATCCTTGGGAAGAGATACGGAAGGACTTTATAGTCGAGCTTCCAGAGAGTGGTGGGAACACAGTCATTTGGACTGTGGTTGACTTATTCTCAAAAAAAGCCCATTTCATAGCCTGCAATGGTCTCCCATTGGTGAAGAAATTAGCTAGACTATTTGTTAAACACATCCATCGGTTACATGGGGTTCTGTGCAGAATTATATCAGATAAGGGTGTCCAATTCACAGCTAAGTTCTGGTGGGAGTTTATAAAAATGATTGGGTCATACCAAGAGTTAAGTTATGGATTCCATCCGAGCACAAATGGGGTAGCAGAATGTGTTAATGCAATGATTAGTCAATATTTGAGATTTTATGTAAATTACCAGCAATCAAATTGGGCAGAGCTATTACCATTCATTGAAGTGGCTTACAATAATGCAGTGCACAGTAGAACAACGTTAACTCTGTTTCAAATTAGCACTGGGATGGAATTTGTCCCTATGCCAGAGTTACCTACAGAACCCCCCTCATCCATGTCAGTAAATAAATGGATGGATGGACGTTAAAAAATGGACATTAAAAGAATCATAGGAAAATACCAAGTGTGCTTTAGCGGAAGCCACAAAAATCAACAAAACCCGGAGTTCCAGTTTGAGCTTCTTCCGTGATGGACTGAAATCCACAATCATTTAGTTTAGTATTTATTTGTCAATCGCTATATACATACATACATACATACATACATACATACATATGTGTTGTGGCTCCGGGCTTGGATTCAGCTCCTGTGATTGATATGAGTTCAAGTGAGGAGGTCATCCCAGAAAAATATGAGCCGGCCTGGCTTAGTGATTGGACTGATAACCAGGATGAGGAGATGGACGTGACAAAGGACGACAGACCTGATGTATTAGAATTGTCAGGACCTTTGACCTCCTCTGGTTCCTTATCTGATCAACAGCCGGGAATGGCTGACAGGGAAGTTTTGAGAGAGTCTTCTAGTGGAGATGAGAACTTGGAAAATTTGTGGTTAAATGTAAAAAATAGAAGACGGTTGAGAAGGCAAAATCAGCTGAAGCGAATGAGAAGAGCAAGTCAGTAAATTAGCACGTTGCCTCAATGAGTATAAAAGGACACAGCTGGGCTGGTACATTTTGCCAGGAACAAAATGACTATTTGAGTGAGGACGTTACAGCAAGGAGCTCTGAGACTGGAGATTTATTGCCAGGACTGGTTTGCCGGACAGAGTAAAGATTTATGCTGTGGTTTCTGCCAGCCGTTATCTTGTAAGACTTCTTTCCGTTTGATTTAATTGTGAAATGGCTGCTTTCTGTTTTGTTCGTTTGAATTTTGAAGGGAGTCATAACATATATATATATATATATATATATATATATATATATATATATATATGTATATATGTATGTATGTATGTATGTATGTATATATATGTATGTATATGTATGTTTTCTGAGGTTCTCGTGGGTATTTGTATGTGGATCTTTGGTTATTCGGGTTTTCTCCCGCGTAAGATTGGCAGTATCTAGGCAACATTTCGATGAAGTCTCATTCATCATCTTCAGGCTTCTGTCTTTGGCTCTGTGCTTCTCAGAGTGATGTGGGCTTGCAGCTGCTTCTTCCTTTTAACTGCTAGTGGGGGTGTGACTTGATTGGGTGGGGGCTTGGCTGTGTTCTGATTGGGTGGGGGTGTGTTCTCATTGGTAGGGGTTTTGGCTGTGTTCTGATTGGGTGGGGGGTTTGGCCGTGTTCTGATTGGCTGGAGGCATGTTCTGTTCAGGTGGGGGCTTGGTTGTGCTCAGGTTAGTCTTAGTTGCTGGGGGATTTGAGTTGGTGAGCTGTGATCTTGCCGTTTGGCTTCGAGTTCGTGGTCGTGCTGCATCTTCATAGTGGGTGTCGGTTTGCTTCATGTATGGCTCGGAGGGGTTTGAAGTGGGTAGTGATGCAGCTGCAGTGCGGCTTCTGGTCCGTGGTCGTGTCTCATCTTCTGAGTGTGTGTGAGTCTGTTTTCTACGTGGAAGTGTGGTGGTGGCATCTTGTGTGGCTCTCATGGGTGTGGGTCTGGTGTCATTCTTCATGTTAGGTACTCGTCTGTTCGTGAGGGCGGGTTTCCAAATGGCTGGTAGGCGGGAGGTGTCATCTCGTTTATTCATGCTGTGTGGGCGTTTTTCTATCTCTATGGCTTCTCTGATTATTCTGCTGTTGAAGTGTTCGGTTTTGGCGATAGTTCTGGTATTTTTAAAGTCAATCTCATGTCCTGTGGCTTTGAGGTGTTGGACCAGGGAAGAGGTCGTTTCTTCTTTTTTGATTGAGTTCTTATGTTCTTCAATGCGTGCACTTATTCTCCTGTTAGTTTGTCCAATGTATGTGATGGGGCAGGCAGTGCAAGGGATTTCGTATACTCCTTGGTTTTCTAATTTGATCTTGTCTTTGGGGTTTCTTAGGATGGTGGATATTTTTCTGTTTGTGCAGAATGCTGTTTTAATGTTGTGTTTTTGGAGGATCTTGCTGATTTTGTCTGTAGTGCCTTTTATATATGGGAGGAGGGCTTTGCCGTTCTCTTGTTCTCTGTCTTGGATTTTGGTTGGGGTTTCTTTTTGGATTAGGTGGGTAATCTTCTTTCTTTGGAATCCATTGGCTGTTAGTACGTTGGTGAGAGTGTGTAGTTCGGTTTTTTGGTGTTGTTCATCGGCTAAGCATTTTGTTCTGGAGATGAGTGTCTTGGCTACGGAATTGATCTGTGCTGGGTGGTGGTGTGAGAGTGCATGTAGATAGCGGTTAATATGTGTTTTCTTCTGGTAGATGGTGTGTCCTAGGGAGCCATTGGATCTTTTGTATACCAAGACATCTAGGAAGGGAAGTTGATCGTTGGCTTCTGTTTCCATGGTGAATTGTATTTTGGGGTGTAGGCTGTTGAGGTGTGTGAGGAAGTTGTTCAGTTTTTCTTTCCCGTGTGGCCAGATTATGAAGGTGTCATCTACGTATCTGAGCCAGAGTTTGGGTTTGTGGTTGTATTTTTCTAGAGCTTGTGTTTCAAAGTGTTCCATGTAGAGGTTTGCGATGACAGGTGAGAGGGGTGATCCCATGGGTGCTCCTTCTATTTGTTTGTATTTTTGTCCATTGTAGGTGAAGTATGTATTGGATAGGCAGTGGTTGGTTAGATCTAGGATGTACTTGGGGGGGTTGTATTTGTTTTGGATGGCTGTCAAGGCTTCTTTTATTGGCACTTGGGTGAAGAGGGATATGACATCGAAGCTCACTAATAGGTCGCTGGGTTGTAAGTTTTGTTTCTTTATGATCTCGATGAACTGGAATGAGTTTCTTATGTGTGAGTTGATGGATTCTGCATAGGGCTGTAGTTGTTTGGCGAGAAATTTGGCTAGGTTTTGTAGAGGTGAGCCTATGGAGCTGACTATTGGTCTGAGTGGGGTTCCTTCTTTGTGTATCTTGGGGAGACCATACAGCTTAGGGCATCTGGATGATTTCTCTCTGGGTATGATTCTTTGCTGGATTTCTTCACTGATGGGGGAGGCTTTTATTTTGGATCTGGTGGTTTTTTCTAGGTAGGTGGTGGGGTCTGTCTTTAGGGGTTTGTATGTGGGGTCTTGGAGTAGGTTGGTTAACTTGGTTTGGTAGTCAGATGTGTTCATAACCACTGTCGCGTTGCCCTTGTCTGCTGGTAGGATTATTATGCTGGTGTCTTCTTTCAAGTTAAGTAGTGCAGTTTGTTCTTCTTTGGATAAGTTGCTTTTGGGTGGTTTGCTAGTGCAGAGGATGTTGGTGATTTCAAGTCTGATTCTGTTAGCATCATCAGGGTTGGTTTTAGTCAGGCTGGTTTCAACTCCGCATATGATGGTTTCTGTGGGGATGTGTTTGGGAGCGACAGCAAAGTTGAATCCTTTTGAAAGGACCTTGGTTTCGGCTTCGGTGAGGATCTTGTCTGAGATGTTGTGCACTGTTTGTTTCATGTGTGGCTGTGAGGGGGAAGGGGTTGGTTTCTGGCATTGTTGTAGTTTTCTGAGTTTGTTGGTGTGTGTGTCTGTCTTGAGGGTGGTCTGTGTTTCGGCTCTCCAGACAGCAAGTTGTTTGGATTTGTCCCAGAGTAAGGGGTGAATCCAGACCATTCTGATACACAGTCAAAGTCTTTTTGAAAGGTAGTAGTATTGTCTGTGGTGTTGAATAGCTTTACATCATCAGTGAAAAGAATGCAGTTGCTCTTAATATGATCACAGAGGTCATTTATGTAGAGTATGAAGAGAGTTGGTTTCATGTGCGGTTTCAATCCGTGCTCACTGCTGGAGCGCCCCGAGCCAGCTGGATTTGGGGCAAAAGCCACCCCATAGAGGTAGTGAAGAGGGGGGAGACTGCCAGCAGGGTTGAGGAGAACTGCACCTCTCCTCCTCAGCTGGCCATTACTCCCTTTCCCGAAGGCAGTTGCAGTGGTGGTCAGAAATGGCCACCTCAAAGAACTCAACTGGAAAAGATTGTGCAGGACAAAGATAAGAAGAAAAAGTTTTGACCGACCGAGTTGAACTGAAAAAGTGATAACATAAGGTACCCTGGAATTTAAACTATAAAGAATAACTTGTTCCCACAGAAGATTTTTGAAGCGGTGAAGGAGAGAGGGAAGTTAAGACACTTAAGTAAGAAATTGATAATTCACTTTGACATTAATAGGCATTTAAGTGAAAATAAAATGTCAAAGGGAAAATAAAGACTTTTGGACATTTAAAAACTTTTAAAAGAAGGAAAGGAGAGAAAAAAATAAAAGGGTGGGATCTGTTAAAATGGAGGAGACCACCTGGAAGTAAAAGGAATTAACAGTGAAACTTTAACAAGATTCCTAAAAGATACATTCTAACTGAAACTTTGTAACAAGATAAATAGAGCCCCAGGAAGAGAAAGTGGAAAAAAGAAACAAGAAGAAACAGCCTTGGATTATTTGGATTATTTGGTGATTTTTGGATTTTTGGTTATTGGATTTAGATGATTAAAATCAATTGGGTGGTTGTTTAAAAGCATTTAAAATGGCATCACTCTTGGAAGAACTGAAAATGGAAGTTAAAAAACAGAAAGATGCACAAGAAGGAAGAGGTTTTTTTGGCTTCGTATTTCAATTCTTAGAAATGGAGATTTTGAACTATGAGAAACAACAAGAAATGCTCCCAGAACAAGAAGGGCGGGACAAAGAAGAAGCCATTTTTTAATGACCAAGTAACTCTATGTGGGGGGAAAAAAGGAAAGGGGGGAAAGAGAGTGAAAAATTTAAGATTTGAAAAAACAACCCAAAAAAGAATAGTTTGAAAAGCAATTACAATATTAGGAAGAAACGGAAGAGAGGATTACAGAAGAGAGAATTAGAATTAGAGAGACAAGGGGTTAAAAAGGGGACGGAGAAGAAGAGGGGGAAGAAAGAAAGGAAAAGAAGTTATAAAGGATAGAAACAGGATATAGAGATACAGGGGAAATATACAAGGATTAAAGGTATAAGCCTATTTAGAAGACATAGAGACAATGGGTGAAAATTTAATTGAAAGAGAGGATTCTGCAAGGGTACATAAGGCAGCATTGTTATATTAGAAATAGAAATGAACTTAGAAAATATGAAACAAGTGTGATTAAAGTGATAAATAAAATACTTATTGTAATATAATGGAATGTTTATTAATAAATAAATGAAATAAAGAGAATGAGAGAATGAAATTAGGAAAGGATGGGAACATTTTAATTGTTATTAATGATTTATAAAAATTTAAGTGAAGAGAAATATGAAAGAAATATGAAAAAAATATATGAAAATATTGTAAGTGTTCCTAAGGAAGTATATTTAATTGAAAAGAAATGTTAAAGAGGTTAATCAATATTAATGTAAGATTGTAATTAACATTAATGCTTGAGCTGAATTGGAATTGAATAAGTGTTTTATATAGTATTGTTATATACACTGCTCAAAAAAAAATAAAGGGAACACTTAAACAACACAATGTAACTCCAAGTCAATCACACTTCTGTGAAATCAAACTGTCCACTTAGGTAGCAACACTGATCGACAATCAATTTCACATGCTGTTGTGCAAATGGAATAGACAACAGGTGGAAAGCATAGGCAGTTAGCAAGACATCCCCAATAAAGAAGTGGTTCTGCAGGTGGTGACCACAGACCACTTCTCAGTTCCTATGCTTTCTGGCTGATGGTTTGGTCACTTTTGAATGCTGGCGGTGCTTTCACTCTAGTGGTAGCATGAGACGGAGTCTACAACCCACACAAGTGGCTCCGGTAGTGCAGCTCATCCAGGATGGCACATCAATGTGAGCTGTGGTAAGGTCTGCTGTGTCTGTCAGCATAGTGTCCAGAGCATGGAGGTGCTACCAGGAGACAAGCCAGTACATCAGATGTGGAGGAGGCTGTAGGAGGGCAACAACCCAGCATCAGGACCGCTACCTCTGCCTTTGTGCAAGGAGGGACAGGAGGAGCACTGCCAGAGCCCTGCAAAATGACCTCCAGCGGGTCACTCACAACTCACAATAAAATAGCACTGTTCCAATATTTGAGGGGCTCCTACAAAAATGAGGGAGTCTGTCTGTTTTCCAAAGCACCAAAAGGCACAAGAAACAATGGATGGAAACTAACCAAAGAGAAAAGCAACCTAGGATTAAGGAGAAATTTCCTAAGGGTGAGACCAATCAACCAATGGAATATCTTGCCTTCAGAAGTTGTTGGTGCTCCATCTGTCAAGCATCCAAGTAACGTGTCTCAAAAAATAAAGTCCAAGGTATCTATCTTCCTTTTCAAATCCATTTATTAGGAACACATTAAATTGACAAGGAGTTAGTATAATTCTGACTCTGAACCTGATCCAGAATTACACCCAATAAAAGCAAAAATGTGAAACTTCCCCCCCCCCCAAGTCATAATCTCCAATCAATTCTCGGTCCAACAATCCAGTGATTCCAAACTCCACCTTCAGCCAGCTGCAGGCATCTGATCTGTTCCCACAGGAAAGGAATGTTACCTAGACAAAACATCCCCTCTTTATCTTTACAACCCCCCTTTCAACAGTTAGAAAATGATGAACCTGAATTACCGTGTTTCTCATATAATAAGGCTGGGTCTTATTTTTTTTTTGAGCCCCGGAAAGATGGCTAGGCCATCTTTTCAGGAGTGACTTAATTTCCCGCCCCCTGCATCTTAGGGCGGCTTGGATGTTGACCTCTGCATTGGTGGGGCACTTTGTATCAGGGTCAACGCAGGCAGCACCATATCCGGGTGTGCAACAAAAGTACTTCCTAACAGCAAGCCCCCTCCGCCATTTCCCCCCCATTTTGCATGTTTTAATATAGGCCTTAATTTGGGGGGGAGGGGCTTAATTTCATTTCATGCCTATAAAACATGCTGGGACTTCCTATTGGGGGAGGCCATATTGTTGGAGACACGGTATTATTAAATCCAGTTACTACAAACCTAAAACTTAATAGAAAAGAAAAGAAAACAAAGGCTAATATAAAATATGTCATCTTCAGGGTCAACAGGCTGTCCCCCCTTCAAGTGAAAATAACTTCCTACAAAGACACAATGATAAGATCAATTAAACTCTAACCTCCCCTGCCACCTTCATGTATCCACTTCGGTTTATGAGGATTTTTCTCATGGAACCTTTTAATCAGTCTATCGGCATTCACTTCCAGCTTTTTACCCAGGTTGGCTCTGAAATAGGATATCACTTCCAATGCATTAAATACTGTAATTGACCCCAATAGATTCAGGAATCTAAAACTTGTTTAACCTCATAAGGTTCACGACCCGCAATCAGTAAATGGTTTTGGTGGGGCCCGATCTACTGGCCTAAGGGAAGAACTGACAGCCGGCTTTAACAAGCTGCAATGGAAAACCAGATGTACTTTCCCTAACAGGCGAGGGAGCTTGTAACTGGATTTACTATCTTAATGATTTTAAAAGGACCCAAAAACTTTGGTCCCAACTTTCTAGAAGGCCATTGCAATTTCAAATATTTCATAGACAGATAAACTCTATCCCTACTCTAATTTGTAGCTGCTGGGAACGATGTTTGTCATCTTGCATTTTGTTGATTTTTTTTTTTTGGTAAAAATTTTTATTTGGGTTTTCACAAAACATAATACAAATAAAACATCTTTTTTTGAGAATAGCATGATCCTGGGCTATTACTTCTCCATACAGAATATTCATCTTTGTATTCTATACCATATCTTATTACTATTTTAGCATTTTCTCAGTGATTTTTCCCTTCCCTTAGTTTTCTCAACCTTGTTTTTAATTATCTCATTCCTTTCTAAATTCAATTATATATCTTTTTCTAAGTTTCAATATCTTTCAAATCATTATATTTATATATTTATCTGTCCTGTTTCAATTTCATATTTTCTTTTCTCATTAAACAAGTTTTCCCCTGTAGTTACTGATTGGAGTATGACACCTTTGTATCTTTTAATTTTTGTCCATTCAAATGTTATTTAAACTTCAATTTATGCCTTTACAATTATAGCATTCAATATCTAACCTCTATTTTATAACACATAACTTTTACCAATCGAATTCTGCTTGGTACATTCTTAAAATACACACTAAGTTCTTAAAGAGAAAATATGTACACTGCTCAAAAAATAAAGGGAACACAAAAATAAGACACCCTAGATCTGAATGAATGAAATATTCTTATTAAATACTTTGTTCATTACATAGTTGAATGTGCTGACAACAAAATCACACAAAAATTACCAACGGAAATCAAATTTAGCAACCCATGGAGGTCTGGATTTGGAGTTACACTCAAAATTAAAGTGGAAAAAAACACTACAGGCTGATCCAACTTTGATATAATGTCCTTAAAGCAAGTCAAAATGAGGCTCAGTAGTGTGTGTGGCCTCCATGTGCCTGTATGACCCCCCTACAATGCCTGGGCATGCTCCTGATGAGGTGGTGGATGGTCTCCTGAGGGATCTCCTCCCACACCTGGACTAAAGCATCCCACAACTCCTGGACGTGACATTGGTGGATGGAGCGAGACATGATGTCCCAGATGTGCTCAATTGGATTCAGGTTACCCGCAAAGTAACTTGGTATGCCCATTTAACACCATTACTTGGCCCCATGCACTGGCTCCCGATAATCTTTCAGATGCAATTCCCATGCTTATAGATCTATAAAATCCTTTGTGACATGGATCAGGCTATTTGGAGAGATTTTGTCTCCATTTATCTCTGCCAGGCCCATGAAATCCAGCAGAGTGGGCATGCTTCAAGTCCCTTCCATGAAAGAGTAGGATCTAGATGCCTGTAACATTTAGATGTTAACAGTGCCTGCCCTGTGAAATAACATAACCCACAAAGTTTGGATGTTTCTCATCTGTCTGTCCCTCTGTATGGCCATAAAAATCTTATTTTTCTCCTCAAGTATTAGGCCAGAATGAAAGATCTTAAACATGATAAGTGTTATTTGGCCTTGGTTAATTTCGTTAATTTCGTTATTTTTATTATTTAATTCTCTTTTCAATTCCAGATTATTGTGTTTGATTTTTTAATGCTTGGTTTTTATTTTCCTACCCAGTCACTTTTTTTCTTATTGTCCATGTAAACCAAATAAATAAATCACAACAGGCAAATAAAACTCACTTGGCCCCTTCCAGAAGTTCTGTCACATTCCTTTTCTTCCCACTTCCACTTCCATCATCAAAAGTTGTTGCGTTTCCAACCATGATAACACCTTTCTTACTATTGATTGCAGGTAAACATCTACGAGCCACTGTTTAAGCATCAAAGAGATTTAAACACTTAACCCCAGTGATTTCCTCTGCCTCGTTAGAGCAACATATCATTCTCATGTTTCACAAATACTGCAGGGCCTTCACAAGTTCCCTATTTAAGCCAACTCACTTTAAACTACTGGTTCTTCCCAGGAGCCTCCCAGTACCTCATCTCCCACCCCTCCCATAACTATATGTCCTCTGAGAAACTTGTTGATATTTTATATTCTTTGGGAAAGGTTTCCTTTCTGTTCCCTATCCAGAATTGTAATCTCTAGGTTCTAAGCTTTCAAGAATTCTAGAATTAGCTTCCCCTTTACCCTTTGGGAAGAGTCTTAAAGTCTTAAAGAGGTATTTAAAATTACTTTTATTTAACTGGTATATAAGGGAAAAGGTTTGTTTTTCCCATCCTGCTCTTATTAAAATGGACATTTCCATGTTAGTTTCTGTTTTTTTCAGATGTATTTCTAGTTGGTTGTATTGTCAATCAAATGTTTAGTATAACACAATTATTAATACAAATGATTGCAAGGTTTGGTTCATATTAGCTTAAATTAGTATCTGTATTTAGTAATACACTGTTTTTATTGATAACATTTTTATAATTACTCTATTGTTACCACTTGTTTTCTATCTTGGAAATGCCAACTACTATTACTTCTATTACTACTAAAGTAAGCTGATCATTCTAATTTATCTGAAACTCCCAATTGTGACTACTAATAGAGGCTGTATTAAATCATAATCTAACTTCAGTGGTGAATTTATTAAAATTACATTACAAACATCTGGCTGAAAGAAGTTCATCCACTACTGAATGTTCAAAAACAAACTGGCTCAAAAACAAAAAAACAGAAAAGAGGGACCCCTTGGCACACAGAAAAATACACATTTCAAGTTACAAGAATCATACTCATTATTCAATATAAGTTGTGGGAATAGCTAAAAGCAACACCCTTGATCTTTCTATCTAATATATTGGTCTTTAAAACAATAAGTAGAGATCAAGCTCTGCTCTGCACAACCATGCTGCTGAGTTTTGAAAATAAAAAAAAAATCTTAAGAATCTGGAAACCATCACAGGTTTTACCTCCTGTTCCCAACTTAAATCACTGAAGCTACATAGTAATAGCTTCATAAAATTTAAGTGAATAATAATTAGCCACCAAGTCCAAGCAGCTACAAAGTTTATGTAATTAATTATTTGGATGTTTTTAAACCTTAGAGTAAGGAAAAACTAGGCTAAGTAATTTAAGGAGATGTATCCTGTGAGTAACAAGCAAAATCAGTATCAAATCTAAAGTTTGTATATGGAATGACTATGGAAGCTGGCAGTCACAGCCCTTGATTGGTTTTGTTAAGGTGGTTCAGCTGCTCTTGAAACTAGAATTAAATCCCTAGAGTTTCTTCTACCAGCCTTGTTTTACAGAAGGACTTACAGGGCTTGCTTGGTGTAAGCATGGCTGGACATTCACCGTCTTTCAACACTTCAGGTGCACTCTGGAACAGAGATTGAAAGAGACAGGGTGCATCAATGATTAATTTCTGTCCAAAAAAGGATATTCTCTACCTGAGTTTTAAGAAAGAACACAGCAACAATCCAACAATTCATCTCACTTACCTTCTTCAGATCAGTAAACTCTGGGACACAAAACTGTTGATAATATTTTAGTTCCTGGGTTACTGTGTGGTCGATACTGGAGGCCTGTAGAAAAGTGATATACCTATCTGGACACTTGCTCACACAAATCTGAAAAAAACCCCAAAGAATTATTAAATTCGATTATTGATTGAATTTAAGTACTGCAATACTGCACAACTTCTCTGGTTTGAAATTCAAGGTTTATCTGAAGAATTCCCCCCCCCCCCAAAAAAAACCCAGCATTCATGGGCATCAATCTGCTTATGGATGCCATCTTTGGTGCCTGCAAAATCCCATCATTATTCATTTTAAAATTATTCTAAGTAAAATTTAAAGAATGTCATCCTTAAAATAAAGTGCTATCTTGAAAAATGTCCATGAAATTATTTTCGTGGATTCTATGTCCTTAGCGCCTCATGCTTTGTCTGGAATTATGTTAACTTGCCTCTTCCCCCAAAGATAACCTGGGAACTGATGATGTTATGAGGGCTAAGCACATAGAAGAAAGCAAACTGATTAAGCTTATGTTTGAATAATTGCTGTTTTGACCAGCTACACTCTTGTGAATTTCAGCAGAGATCAATCCTGTAAGATTGATAGTATTATAATTTAATACATTTTTAAAAACTGCTATAATCACCTTTGACAGTCTAAATTGGGCTTTTATGTTTAAAATGGTGGAAGAAATTGACTTTGGAAAAAAACTTTATTCAAGGAGTTAAAGCGATTTACACGTCACATCAATCAAAAATTGTTATTAATGGCAACTTAACTAACTCATGTGAAATTCAAAAGGGTACAAGACAAGGATGCCTGTGGTAGCTACTGAGATCCTACAGATGGTGCTAGGTGCTAAGCAGCAAACTGCCATCTAGAAACCCTATGGGGACCTCTTGGCTATTGGCATGATCTCATTTCCTATATTTTGGTAAAGGTGGAAAGTCCCTAACTTTCCAGACATATAGGTGATCTCATTTACTAACATCACCACTAATCTTAAGGATTGGTTGGGAGGTTGTACCAATGTGGATGGGAGCTTTCACCCATGTGGCATCTATTCTCCAATCCAGATGCTGTATCTATGTTGCCTTTGTCTTCTTGTAAAAACCCTATAAATGTAATAAATGCTGCCCAGGGCAGTCATCTTGGCACCCTGCACAATGATTGATCTTTGATGACCACATATGGCACCTGAACAGGGACATTTACCCTATGGGGACGCAGCTCCCAACATACTTGCCTTCGTCTGGAACAGACCCCAAAGGTGCACACCACGTCCTACGGGACTGATCAGGGGTAAGTATGGGCTGCAATCTATCTCAGCATCAGCAGGAACATGTTCAGGAACTTAGATTCCTGCTACATGAATCAGGTGCAAAACTACACTGAGGCTGATATAAAGAAGCTGATTAAGGAGATAGGAAAGCTTTGTCCCTGGGACCCTGAGCGCAAGATGCTCCGGTTACAGGATTGGATAAACATAGGGCATACTTTACATATTGAACCCAAGGCTCCAGTTCAAATATTACATCGATGGTATCAATGCTGTCATGCAGTGGAAACATCTGGCTCTGATGTCTCAGCAAAATAATAATTGACTATAAGCCCCCCCCCCTCCTGATTATGATCCACTCCAAAATTGTCACTCCAAAATCTTCTTCAATTGGACTTTCAGGTCTACAGTTAGCTCTGCTGTTCAGAAGCATGGAATGAGACACAGATCCGTGTTTAAAATAGAGCCCCTCCATAAAGTACATTGGGGTTGATCAAAGAAGAGATGGTTAATTTTTGCTGTTATATGTGTGTTAGAAAGAACTAAGAGAAGAAGAAAATGTTTACTATTCTTTTCATGATGTGATTTTCATTCAAACTTCTTAGATGTGTATGTATAATAATGTATAATAATTGCATGCAAAATAGAACTTAGTTGTGTATGTATAATGTAAAATAAGTGTATGCAGAATTGAATAGGATTGAATTGAAGAAAAATTTTCTTTACCTGTGTATAGCCCTAATTCCTTTACCTGTGTATAGCCCTAACTGGAACAGCTGCAGCTCATAATAAATTAATTGTAACATGTTTGGCACCCAGAGAATTAAATTGGCTTTTTGGATTGGGCTTAGAGTTGGGAAGCAGATAGGCAGTGGTTCGGGCCCACAATCGCCTTTGTGATTGGAACCACTCCTTGAGTTATCCCAGTGCTCTGAAAACAAACTACAGGTTTTTCAAATAAGAAAAAAATAAAATGTGAAGATTTAAAGGGACAAAACCTCCCCAGGTCTGGAAATGTTGTGTGTGAGAATGTGTCTCCATGTAATCATTTCCAGCCCTGGAGGATGAGATCCTCTACAATGGAGCTTATTGGCTCCCAGAAAATAATTTCTAAGTATGCAAGTAGTATGATTACAGTGTAAATGTGTGAGTATGTTGATGGTAAAAAAGTTAGTATAAATATTTGTGTGTTGACCCCCATCCCAGATTGAAAGGAGAGTAAGAAATAGTGTGTGTAAGGAAATGAGAATGGTCCGGACATAACAAAGATCACATGGAGATATGTATGTGTTTTACTGGAAAGAATATTATTTGTGTATTTGTGTGTGCTTTACTGATAATGAAAGTTATTTGTGTGTGATTTCCCCCCCTTCTTGTCCTCACTGGTTGTTGTAAAAGGGGGGGGGGAAGAGTGAAGCTTTCGATCACTTTAACAATTTTTTTTCTCTGCTTTGAGTTTTTGCCTCGACAAAGATGAGCCTAGAAAATAACTTTTTTATAGGTTACATAGCTTCATCTCCTGATTCTTTTTTCCAATTTTCAAATAAAGCAGCCTCAGATAGCTACGCTGAGATTGGCAACTTGCCTGGAATGTTATCTATAAAGGTGGCTCAGTCCCCAGGTTGGCAGTTGGTGTGGAACCATTATCTTTGCAGATGGTTCAATTCCCAGTTTCAGCAAGGGGAATCAAAATTTAAAATTAGCTGCACTCTGTACATGCTCTTAATCCATATTTTGATTAAAGCAGAGAATTGACACTAAAATTTGACTCCATCTGGAGGGTTTACAACAAGAATGTGAAGAATGCATGAAAGGTTTACAATGGGCTTTGCAAATAACTTTCTTTGTAATTTTGATAAAGTGCAGTAAGGTATCAAGAGTGAAGTTGTGTAAATCTGATTTTCAATTTATTTTCAGAATAACTTATCTCTTCAATGTCCTTTGCTTGACTATGTAAACTGTATTGTTTGTCCAGAGATCCTTGGCTTGCTTGCTTAATGAATATTCTTTCCTGTCCTTACAAGGATCGTCAGGATGATAACTGGAAAGTGTCCTGCTATTTTAACTTTCAAAAAATTTTCTTAATAGTCTTTTGATTTAATATCTGACTCTCATTATGTGTTAACTTACTTTTAATCTTCCAGGTGCTTATATTATGCGCAGGATTGTCCATAATCTTATGACCTTATTTTTAATTTTGCAACAGCTACTACAAAACCAAAGATATTTCTTACATACATAGTCACTTCCCCTTTTCTGGGCCTCTTTCAGTCACTCTTTTTTCCATCACAATGCTAGAGGCCTGGCACAAGCTTGCCATATTCCAGTTAATTAAGCCAAGCAGATTGTTTCATCATCAACTTTGGCAAATCCATTTTACTTATTAGGCAAACCCTCTTTTTTACAACATGATATTTGGCTTTTTTGCAATTTTGTACAACCTGGAATATAGCCATAATGGAACATGCTCATCTGTCATTTAAGGCTTGTCTCCACAAATAAATAAAAAAGGAGGGAAAGGGGTCTCTAAAAAAGTTTAAAAAGTATTATTTAACCTTAAATCAACACCTTAAATCAACCCAGGTTAAAAAAGTATTATTTATCTTAACTCAATTGAATGTAATTTAATGTTTCTATTTACCTTAAATTAATTGAATGTTTCTATTCAAAATTTAACTACTTGGGGGTGAGGGGGCTGTGCTGTGCTGTTGTGTTTGCTCCTACAGGATCTTTGTGGATTCCAGCTTGTTGTGTCCGCCCAGCCAAGGATGTCTACACCAATCCCCAGATCCGGTCCCAGGCCCAGGAATTTGACTTTACAGATGGCACAGTGTCCAATCTGGGCTCATTTGTTTATGCTTGATTGTTATTTGGCAACAATGGCTGTCATTTCATACAAACACTCACTTGAACGAATGAAGTAAAACTTATGGGTGCAATTGGCTAACATCACACAGAAGGATGTCTTTTGCTTATCGAAAACCTATGATATGGAACATTTGCTTTCTATATGTTTATTTCCTGTCTGCACTCCTTCTGCAGTAATTCAAAACTTCAGGATTTGCTGCCTATTATGCTTTACACACCTCAATGGTAGCAGTCCCTGTAAATATAACTTGTGCAAAAGTAATTAATTTTACATCTTTAAGTAAAAAACCTCACTGTCATCGCATTAGCCCTTACTATGGCTTTTGAAGAGACTTTCTTTCACCTTGCCCATGCTTAGCTACCACAATGATGGTTTTTACATGTGGTAAAGAAACTTTTAATTATATTCCTGCTAATATTACTGAAGCGCAATGTTGCCTCAGCTGACTGATTCCTATTTTACTTTCTAAACAACAAATTCATCACTTGAATTGTTCTCGACGTGGGGTTAAACTAGATATACTTGTGACTCTGAAACAACCTTACTTAATAAAGCAGAATACGCAGTGCTAGCTTTGTCTATAGTGGGCATGCCAGCAATTGCTACTCGTGCTCACCTTAACATTAACTCTGTTGTATGTAATTTAGCAAAACCAATTAATGTTACTTCTTCAGCTATCTCAACGATCAACCACAAGATGCAAGCATTGAGGAAGGTTATTCTACAAAATCTATGTTATTTTAATTTGTTTGATGGGTCACGAACCATCCAGCACCAGCTTAAAATTTTCAACATTTGAAAATTTAAAATTTTCAGATTTGAAAATTGATAAATTAGGATCTTGGTGGGAAAGCTTTTGGCCTTGATTGCCCAAAGGCTTTATGGGAAAAAATTTATGCTATGTAGTCATTATTTGTGCTTTAATTAGTGGGGTGCTGCATTGTTCAATGTCTCCCTTCTCTTTGCAACATATGCATCACAGCTTTTCACCCTAAACCCTCTCCTAAATTGCCTAAGGGTCGAATATATGCTCTATATAAACAACTGCAAGCATGCTCTTCTAATGATTATTATGTATCCTCTTCTAATTCCTTTAAACTCCTTTTATGATTGTTCTTTCTCTAACAAAATAAAAAAGAGTGAAATGTGGTAGCTACTGAGATCCTACAGATGATCCTAGATTCTAAGCAGCAAACTGTCATCTAGAAACTCTATGTGGACCCCTTGGCATGATCTCATTTCCTATATTTTGGTAAAGGTGGAAAGTCCCTAACTTTCCAGACATATAGGTGATCTCATTTACTAACATCACCACTAGTCTTTTTTTAAAAAAAATTTTTTTTATTGATTTTCAAAGACAGTACACAAACAAACAAAACATAAAATATAAAAACATAAAACATCTTTTCTGAAAGCTGCTTGATCCCAGGTTACAGCTCTTCGTACAGACACAAATTCAAATTCATATTCATTTTATATACCATTCCATATCTTATTACCATTTTCAATTTTCTATATAACTTCTCACCTCTTTTAACTTTCTTAGTTTTATTTTATTTATCTCATCTCAGTTCAAATCATAATACTTATTATTCTTTGTCTGTTCTGTTTCCAGCTATCCATTTATCTTTTCTCTTTAAACAAAACTTCTCCTGTACACTAATACACTATGACGCCTTTAACTCTTTCCCCTAAATTTATAATACTTAATATAATACATAACTTGCATTGGGATTCTGTTTAGTACATTCTAAAATTACACAATGTATTTTATAGAAAAAAAAATTATAGGTATATGATGTAATTAAAACAACTATCAATGCCAATACAAATCTAATCATTAATATTAATATTCATTTATATCTTAAACATTTTACACATTACTTTTCAATTAAATATCATACTTTTATGGGAACACATACTTTCCATAGTTATTTCCCCCCCCACATCACATATTTTAAATCATTATTTCATTAAAATGTTCCCATTTCTCCTATTTCAATTCCCTTATTTATTTCATTGCCTTCTTTTTCTTCACAAAAATTTCATTAAATTACACTAAATATTTTATCCCATTTTTGATTACATGTTGTTTCCAATTTTCTAACATTATGTCTGAATACAAATATAAGAATACAATCTTATGTACCTTTGCAGAATCCCCTTTTCAATTAAATGTACCCATTGTCTCTAAAAGGATTTTGTTTCTTTACATCTTGCTCCCCACCATTGAGGCTTCTCATCCCTTCCTTTCTCCCTTGCTTATTCTTCTCCTTGCCCTTTTTACCCCCTTGTCTCTCCACCTCCCTTTTCTTCTTCTGCTTTCCCCCTTTCTGTTGTTTTCTAACATTGTATCCACTTTTCACCTTATTTTTCTCTTTTTTGGTTGTTTTTTTAAATTTTAAAGTCCCCTTTTTCTTTTCCTCTTTCTCCTTTCCTTCCCCAAATAGAGTCACTTGTTCATCAAAGATGGCTTCTACTTTATCCCAGTCATCCTGTTGCGCAGTCAGTTTTTCATAAGTGCAAACCGCCATTTCTAAAAATTGGAAAAGAGTGCCAAGAGAATCTTTCCCTTCTTGTTCTTCTTTTTTATATTTTTGGTATTCAATTTTCAATTCATCCACAAGTGATGCCCTTGTAGAGAGAAAAAGTTTTTCCAAAACAACCATCCAAGTTATTTTAATCAAAGATAGTTCCCAAAAGTTCCAAAATCACCAAACAATCCAAATAAGCTGTTTCTTTTAGTACTTTCTTCTTTCTTCTCTTTCTCTTTCTGGGGTTACTGTTTAGTCACAAAGTTCCAGTTAAAATGTATCATTTAGAAGTCTTGTTAATATTTAATAGCTCTTTAAAATTCTAGGCAATCTCCTCCTTACTTTCAAATTCTGCTCCAATTTTTTTCCCTCTCCCTTCCCACTTACAGCAAAAAGGTTTTGTTTTCTTTTTTTTTAATGTTCAGAAATCCTTATCCCTTTAGCATTTAATTACCTCCAATGCGGGTTTTCCGATTTCTCTTGTGGTTCTAATTGCTGTCACATTAGGAAGGAGAGTGAAAAGAAAGAAAAACTTTCCCTTTTAAACTTCCATTCGCCGCTTGTAAATCTCTGGAAACGATGTATCTTTGGCAAATTTTAAGTTCCAGGGTACTTTCGCTGTTGCTTTATCCCGGTCAGCAAAAAACACTTTCACTTCTTCACAGTTCCTCCTGCACTTCCTTTTTCCGGCTGAGCGCTTCTATGTGGTGGCCATTTCTGACCACTGCTCAGCTGCCTTTGGAAAAGGGGGTTTAGCCGGCTAGGGAAGAGAGGTGTGATATCTCTCGACCCTGCCAGGTCCCCCCTGTCTTCGCCACCTTCTACGGAGGTGGCTAGCCCTGAAGCCTGGTGGCTCAGGGCACTCGGGCAGCAAGCACAGGCAGAAACCGCACAATCACGGATTCCTGCCTGCCCCGAAGCGCTGCAGACCGGAACTCACATCACCACTAGTCTTAAGGATTGGTTGGGAAGTTGTACCAATGTGGATGGGAGCTTTCACCCATGTGGCATCTATTCTCCAATCCAGATGCTGTATCTATGTCGCCTTTGTCTTCTTGTAAAAACCCTATAAATGTAATAAATGCTGCCCAGGCAGTCAGACATCTTGGCATCCTGCACAATAACTGATCTTTGATCACCACAGATGCCCCTTGTTTCCTCTGCTGTTTATCTTGGTGTTGGAAGTTTTGAATAGAGATTAGGCAAGATGAGAAAATAATGGGTATAAACATCAAGAAAGAAGCTTATAAACTGAGGGCATTTGCTGATGATCTGATTATATTCCTGTAAGATCCAAAAAAAACCCATAAAACATTTGATGAGGAAATTAAATGAGCTTTGGGGTTTGGCAGGTATTAAAATAAACAGAAAACAACAACGTTGATTAAGAACATGTCATCTCAGGTGATATATTGATTAAAAAGTCAGGTTTTAAGGTCAAGAAAAAGGTGAAATGTTTGGGGGTTATCTTGACAAACACAAATATAAAACTGTTTCAAAATAATTATGTGCCTCTTTGGAATGATATTTAAAAGGAACTTACAAAGATGGGACAAATTGCATTTATCACTATTGGGTAGAATTTCTGTAATTAAGGTGAATGTCTTACCAAAGATGCTCTTTCTGTTTCAAACATTACCAATACTTGCAACCGATATTCTGTTTAAACAATAGCAGAGGGATATTTCCAAGTTTAAATGGCAAGGGAAAAAAACCAAGTATTGGAGATAAGATTTTAAGAAAAAAGGGGGTTTGGGTTTACCAGATTTTCAATTGTATTTTGATGCATGTTGTCTGGCCTGGCTAAAAGGGTGGGTTAACCTCCAGAAAAAGAGGCTATTTGTGTTAGACCCCTTTCCAGGTCACCAGCGGCATGGAATATTTGATTTAGAAGGTCCTGTATTAAGGTTTGGATGGCACTGTTATTTACGGTATGACAAAGTTAAAGTTAATGTTGATTTCAACAATCACTTTGCTAGATGTGCCATACTAACAGTTTGGAATAAATATAGAACAAGGTTTTCTATGAAGTTACCTCTTTGGGTGTCTGTCCCCCCCAGGAAGCTTTTTTAAAGAAAAGAAATGGTGGTGAAGTTGGTAAAATAATGGTAAAATAATATCTTTCAATTTTGGTGACCCTTCCCTCAAGTCGAAGGAAGAGTTAGAATCAGAAGGCCATGTTTGCCATTGGTTCACATACCAACAACTGAAAGAAAAATTTAAACTAGATAAAAAGAGTTATCGGTTTGACTTTGTTAAAAAATGAATTGGGAATCTTATTGTGTGGTAGTGATGAACATATTACTGCTAAAATAAAATGTTATTGAAACTGAATTTGTAAAATGAACATGTAAAACATTATATGATTCAGGGGCAAGTAGCTTCAGCTATAATTGTGATGCTTGGACAATGGGAGAATATGTGGATGAAAGGTTAAAAATTCACACTAAACTATAATTTAAAAGAAAAATTGTATAAGATGATGTATTGTTGGTATTTAACACCAGAAAAGTTATCTAGAACAAGGCCCCCAATCTATGGGCCACAGCCCACTATCAGGTCGCAGCCTATTCATAACCAGGCTGCATGAGTGCTTGGGGCCTCACTTGCAAGAGCATCTCTGGTGTTTGTGGCTCCATTCGCGCATCTCTGGTGCTCACAGCCCCATCATGAGAGTGTCACAGGCACTCGTGCCCCACTTGCATGAGCATTTCTGGTGCTTGCAGCCCCCATTCACGTGAACTCACAGGTATTCATGATCCTACTCACACGAGGAATGGGTACTTGCACATGCTCTTCCCCCCTCCCCCAGGCCACCAACCTGGAAAGGGGAACTCTGCTCTAGAATGTATAAAGGTAATGATAATGAATGATGTAAATGTAAAGAAGGGACCTTTTACCATTTATGATGACATGTGATGAAGCAAAGAAATATGGGAGTAGGATTCGTATCTTAATACAGAAAATTCTTAAAGTGAAGATAAAGATGAAACCAGAAACTTTTTGTTTGGGCTTAATGAAAAAAGACTTTTTAAAAAATTGGAACTGTGATCTTATATGCAGTATGTTGACGGCAGCAAGACTACTATAGGCACAAAAATGGAAGGACACTTTCATCGCCCCATGGATGAATGGCTATAGAAGTTAATGGAGTTGGCAGAGATGGCTAAATTGACCATTTTGATTAAAAAAAATATAAGTACTTTTGTTTCTACTTGGAGACTGCTTCTGGACTTTGTGCTTTAGATGGAAAAAAACGAAACATTGGTTTTGGGTTTTACTGATTAGATTGATTTGTCGTGATAGAAATGGCTAATTTATAATATTATGGAAAAGTAAAAAGTTGAGGTTTAATGTTAATGCTTTATTCTACTGGAACAGAGGGAGTTGGAAGTCAATGCCTTTTTTTTTCTATCCGCCCCTCTCTTTGTCACTTCTCTTTTCCCCTTTCCCTCCCATCTGGGTCCTACTATTTCCTTTTGTATTTTTGTATTTTATTCTATGATATAAACTGTTTAAATGTTTAATGTTAAAACTGTAAAAAAAACCTATTATAACCACCTGAGAAAATACACTGCTTTCATTTTGATTTCATAAGTATATATTATTCTGCAATAATTTTCCAATTTTCTGATTTTTCAATGTATTGCCTCAAACAATGTATTTGTTCTAGCCATTTATCTTTCCCTAAAAATCATTAATATGTCCACAAATTTGTCCCTTTGCAACATAACTAACATTCTGGGTTTTATTTTTTTAAATCACCCTCTGTCTATAATGAGCTTTGCAGTGTATTATTGCCAAAAATGTAATATGTATGTCCTGAAATAATTTTTAAAAGCATAGGTTAGAGGTGTCAAACTAACATTGTCACAGCAGTGTCATGTGATGTATCAAGACTTTTTTCCCCTTTGCTAAACTGGGTGTGGGCGTGGCCAGCACGTGACACATCCAGCCCATATGCAGGGAGTTTGATAGCCCTGGCATAGGTAAACTGTAGAGGAGTTCTTATTTTTGTAAGAACATAAAAAAGGCCAAGGGTCTGGATGCAGGTCATGGATCATATATCTAAAATTACAGAAAACATCTTCCCTCCAGAACCTAAACATTATTACTGAATTAGAGAGATTCAATCTGGAAATAGGGAGAATGTTTCTGATAAAACAATGGAACATACGGGCTTCCATAGCTGTAGGTGGTCCATCACTGGAGGTCTTCAAGAAATGACTGGACAGCTATTTGTCTCAAAGGTTCCTTCCACCCCTATGATTCTATGTTTATTACAATTTATTTATTTATTAAATTTATATGTTGTTCATCAACTGTTGCGATGATTCCGGGTAGTTTACAAAATAATAAAAAAGGTAAAAAAAATAATAAAAATGTTTAAAATTAAGATTAAATAAGAAACTAAAAATCAAGAGGATAAGTAACATGGGGGTGGGGGTCTTCTCTCTACCCCCTAAGCCACTAATATTGTAAAGAAATATTACAATAAAGGAAAAAAATATTCCTTACAATAAAGAGTCTGGTTACTTGAGGAACTGTCTGTATCCCATAGGATCTGCCAAGATGGGCACACTCTGAGATCCATCAATTAAATGATGCCACCCATTAATACCCAGGAGGCATGCCTTCTTTGTAGCAATGCAAATTCTGAACTCTGAAATTCAAAAGCTTTCACCCTACTAGTATTTTGAAGGGCCTTAAAGACCTAACTCTTCACCAGGCCTTTAGAGAGAGTGATTGATGCCCATTTCCTTGTTTTTGTTCCTCTCTGTTTGCTTTCTTTGCCATCAGTGTTCCTTTGCTTGTGCTTTTTTGAGGGAGTTTTTTTGAATTGCTTTTTTTCAATCCTACTACTGGATGAAACCCATGACTGGAACATACTGATAGAAGGATGCAAACTGTTAAAAAAAACAGTCCCCATAAAAGAGGAGGAGTTGTACTGTATGTAAAGGATATTGCTACATAACTATATTGCTACAGAACTATAGAAACTATATTGCTCCAGAAATGCATGAAACCAAAGACAAAAACCTCCTAGAATTCATATAGGTTAATATAAAAGAAAAAAAGAATGACACGGCCATAGGTGTATACTATAGGCCACCCAATCAAGCAGAAAAAATACAAATATATGTAGAAAACCCACCATAATAGTAATGGGGGATTTCAATTTCCCTGACACCAATTGGAAGATTAATTCCGTACCAAGTAAGAAATCAAATAGGAACGCAAAGGCTCTGAATGACTAAAGACTTGCAACAAAAGTCAAAGATAATAAAAAAAAATTCTTCCAACATATAAATAACAAGAAAAAAAAAAAGAGATAAGATGGCAAGAAAGTAATAGACAACAGAGAGAAAGCAGAGCTGCTTAATTCATTCTTTGATTCAGTCTTCATGCAAAAAGAAACAGCAGTCCAATCTACCAAAAACATAACTGTAAAAAACAGACTAGAAATAAAAGTTAAAATAAGCCAAAAAATGGTAAGAGAACACCTGTCTGATCTTTTATTTTTTAATTTTATTGAGTTTTTTTATATACAACAAACCATTCCATTTTAATCATGTGTCGACTTGGGTACATATTTCAATTATTTAAACATTATAAATGATATTCTTATCAAATCTAACAATACAATACATTAGTGTTCCCATATATATTCCCATATACATAATAACATCACACATTATAACTTTGCTTATATTTCTCTAATTGCTCTATAAATACATCAAATCTTTTTTAGGTTGTTCTATTCTCTATCCATTGATATAACATATTCCATATCATGTAATATTCAGTTTCTTCTTTTTCTTTAATTTCTAGTGGTACCATTCCTAATAGGAATATTTCAGGTTTCAGATCTATATGTTGTTTAATCATTTTTTCCAACCATGTGTCTATTTTAGTCCAATACTTTTTAGCCTCTGTGCAAGTCCACCACATATGGGTGGGGTGTTTGGTGACCTTTCCAACATTTTGTTGATTTATCTTTAAACATTTTCGCTAGTCTTGCTGGCACTAAGTGCCATCTATAAAACATACAAGTTCTCCTTATATGCTGTTGATATTGTCAATTTATAGCTCCTATCCCATAGTTTCTGCCACTTTTCCAATTCTATAACATATCCAAAGTTTTGTGCCCATGCAATTATCGTTTCTTTAACTTGTTCTTCCAGTTTGACACCCAATAAATAAAAATATATTCTTTTAATCATTTTATCCTTTGTTCCTGTTAATATTTTATCTAATTCTGTCAACTCTTTATCAATCCCTTCATCTTTAATATCTTTTTCATACCTCGTTTGTATCTGCAAATATGAATACCATTCTTTATCTAGTCCTTGTTCATTTAGCTCTTGTTTTGTTTTGAGCGCACTCTTTTCATTTAAAATATCTTTATATCTAGTAACATTCCACATTTTACAAACATTTGGATATGCAAGTGTTGTTGATAACCAGACTGGTACCTTCATATAATAATGTTCTTTCCCACCCACCCCCACATATGTAATAATGCATCTCGATCCATGTGTCACTGAAAGTAACCATGTGCTTTCCCTTTTCTATACCATAAGAACGCATGCCACCCCATTTGTAGGTCACGTCCTTCCAAAGTTAATCGTCTCTTGTTTCTCAATAATATCCATTCTTTCATCCATGTTAGAGCCGTAGCCTGATAATAAATCTCCCAATTAGATAGACCAAAGCCTCCTCTAGCTCTAATATCCTGTAACATTTTAATATTGATCCTTCCTTTTTCCCTTGCGATATATATTTCAATACCATTTTATTAATATCTTCAAAAAAAATTTCTAACTTAACTGGGATTGTCTGAAACAGATATAGCATCTTGGGCAATATTTTCATTTTAATTGCTGCTTCCAATTAGTGAAAGTTGGATATTGCTCCATTTTTCTATCTCTGTTTTAATCTGCTGTTTCTGTTTGTAATAGTTATCTTCTTTAATTGTTCCACATCTTGCTGTCAACTGTATTCCTAAGTATTTAACTTTTTAATCTATCTGAATATTTATGTTTTTGTCAGTTCTTTTTTGTTTCTCTGTCATATTTTTCACCAATATTTTTGTATTCCCTTTATTTATTTTTAATCCAGCCATTTTCCCATATTCCTCTACTCAACTTTGGCCCTGTTTTTAAGAATTCTTCTAAGATAAAAACCAAATCATCTGCAAACGCTTGTAGTTTATACATCTCCTTTCTTATTTCCATCCCTTTTATCTCTTTGTCTTCTCTAATAATTCTATTCAACACTTCTAAAGTTAAAATAAGCAACAATGGAGGCAAGGGGCATCCCTGTCTTGCTCCTTTCTCGATAAAGATTTTCCTGGTCATCTCTCCATTAACCAGTACTTTTGCCTATTGTTCATAATATATAGTCTTAATCATATGTATAAATCTATCCCCAAATTTCATTTACTTCATTTGCATCAACATAAATTGCCAGTTCATGTTATCAAATGCTTTTTGTGCATCCAAAAATATCAATGCCATCTGCTTCTCCAGATGTGCTTCATAATATTCCAGTGTATTTAAAATTATTCTCATATTGTCTCTTATTTGTTTCTTGGATAAAAAGCCATTTTGATCAGTATGTATAAAGTGATTTAAATATCTCTTCAATCTTTCAGCCATTATTGACGCAAATATCTTGTAATCAGCAACAAAATTGGTCTATAGTTCTTCACTTGTTGTAGATCTGTATCCTCTTTTGGTATAAGGGTAATATAATATATAAAATTCATCCATGAATTGGATATTTTTGCTTTAATCAGTATTTCATTTACAACTTCTAGTAATACATTGCTTAATGTGTCCTGTAGGGCTTTATACATTTCTGCAGGCAGGCCATCTGGCCCTGGAGTTTTCCCATTGTTTTGTCTTTGAATTGCTTCTATTAGTTCCATCATTGTGATTTTCCCTTCCAACATTATTCTGTTTTTTTTCAGGTACTTTAGGTAAATCCATTCTCTTTAAGTATTCCTCTATTTCACCTATCTCCACTTTTTCTTCTTTATATTATTCACTTTTGAATTATTTCTCTTTTACCCTCACTTCTATAACACACTTTTATATGCCAACTATCTACCTGGTTTACTTGCATTTTCACAAAAGTTTTGTTTAGTTTGCTTAATTTTTTGTGCTAAGTCTTCTTTATTTATTATTTCCAGTTTATGTTTTGTCAAAGTCATTTTATGTTGAATTTCTTTCCTTTGGGGATTCCTCTGTAGTTCTTCTAATTTCTTATATTCTCCTAATATTTTTTGTACTTGTTTTTTCTTTCTATTTCTCATTCCTGTGTACCTTATTGTTAATCCCCTTTATATAAGCTTTAGCAGTGTCCCACACATTTTGTAACAAAGTTTCTTCCTTTTTATTTTGCTCAAAGAAAATTTTAAATTCTTTTTCCATAGTGTTATGCTATGTACAGAATAACCCTTGAGTAACGTTGGAAACGTTTATGAGAGTAGTTATGAATAATTATTCAGCCACACACAGATACACTAAATTGAGTTAAAGTTTACTTTAAGAAATAGCACAGTCCAATAAATGGTCTAGGTCATATATGTTTAACAGTCCAAAGAATATCCAATTACAAAGTCTTCTTACTGGTTGCCTTTGTCATTTACAGTAAACAAAGCTATCAAAGTATAAGCACAGCATAAATACAACTGAGAACCTTAGATAGCAACAGAATGTCAGAGAGAGCAAGATATGATCTCTAGCTCCCTCTTATGGTAATTTGCAATATAATCAACCAATCGGAATATAGTATAAATCAATACAGTGATTTTGTCTTAAAGCTACAAACGTACATTGTTGGTTTATATATTGCCAACCCAACTAATTGGTGTACATATTCCTAACATTCTCCCCCTTGGGTAAGTCAATATGTAATACATTACATCTTTAAACCATAATTCTCACAACACTCTTTATGCTTAATTGCACCTTGAGCTTTTGTGAAATGATCTGCAATATTATGTTCAATCATGCAGTATTCTAACTGAATTAATTTATTTTGAACACACTGTCTAACATTCAAATATCTCAAATCAGTATGTTTAGACCTTGTTTTAACAGCTAAATTAGTAGCCATACTAATTGCAGATTGATTGTCTTCATAAACAATAAACGGATCATGTACAATAATTCCAATATCCTTCAACAATTGTTTATAATATATCAATTCTGTACACATTAATGATAAACATGAGAAATCCGTTTCCATAGTGGATAAACTAATGTGTTGTTGCCTAATAGACTTCCATCTTATTAAAGCATTACCCAACATTACCACTAAACCTGATGTTGACTTATGAGTCATTATATCAGTAGCAAAATTTGCATCAGCATATGCAGTTAACACTAATTCATTACTTTGTTCTAAATATAATGAATAATGGATTGTGTGTTTTAAAAACCTAAATATTTGCTTAGCTGCTTGCCAATGCCTTTCATTTGGTTCAGCGTTATACCTAGCCAATTGGTTTACACTGTAAGATATATCTGGTCTAGACCAATTACCCAGATATGATAGACTACCAATTAAGGATTGATGTATTTCCTTATCAAACATAGGACTTTTAATATCACTATGTGTAAATTCCTTACTCACTGATGTCTTAGATTTACAATGCTCCATGTTATAGCATTTTAATAATTGGCTAATCTTCTTGGCTTGCGAAATTTTAAAACCTTTATTCATTTTCACTATATCAAGACCCAGATAATACTTAATTTCCCTTAAATTTCTAATCCTGAACTTTTTCTGTAATCTATAAACAATATCATTTGCTTCTTGTTCAGTTTTAGCTATAATTGCTATGTCATCCATAAATAACAGTAATAATTAAACTATTTTTTTCTCTTTGGAACAACCAAGGATCAGCTATACCAGCTTAAAAACCTATTGAAACTAATTCCTTTACAATACATTTATTCCATTCATAACTGGATTGCTTTAAACCATAATGTCTTTTCTTTAATTTCCAATAATCAATTTTTCCATTATCCTTTAAACCTAATGGCTTTTTCATATAGATAGTATGTTGTAAAGGTGCATGTAGAATATGCAATTTCAACATCTACATGGTTTATTTTACATTTATTCTTAGATGCCCAAACTAAAGCTGCTCGCAATGTATTTGCTCTCAGACTACGTGCAAACACTTCATCATAGTCCTTATCTGACTGAGCAAATCCTTGAGCAACTAATCTTGCTTTATGGGTAATAGTCCCATCCACACCAGTCTTTACACCCATTTGCAACCTATTGCACACTCACCTAGTGGTAACTTTACATCCTCATACACCTCTAAACCCTTTAACAATTTTAACTCCCTATTCATACCTTCCTGCCAAACTACCTGATCCTTTGTAGGATACAGTTTTATTTCATTGAAGTTAGAAGGCTCTGTATTAACCTGACATACAATGCTTGCTTGAAATCTGTCAGGTGGACATCTCTTCCTAGATGACCTCCTAGGCAACTCAGTACATGTTGTTGGCATCTCCTCTTCCTTTTACCTCCCCAATCAAATCCTCATCTTCTACAGTCATAGAGGGTTCTTCTACTGATGATTGAGGATTCCTCCACTATCTTATCATGAATATTATTATCATCAGGATTATCAGTAAACAATGGAGTCTCAACAACAACACTATCTAGTACCTTATTATATTCCTGATCAAGCTTTCTCCAGCCAACATGCTCCAGAAATTTAGCACTTGTACTTCAATATACATTAGTAGTACCTGGCTCTCAAAATCTAAATGATCTATGATTAGCTTCATAACCTGCAAAATATAATTTTTTCGCTCTATGTTGTCCCTTTCACCTTACTTGCGTGGGAATATGAACCCATGTAGGGGTTCTGTTAGGAATGTAAGTCATCTAACAGTTGGGTTGGAAAACGCATAAACCAGGATAGACATTTTAATACTGTCTCTTTAAGGGAACGCTAAAATTGTAATTGGGTGTGGTTCCTCAAATGGCCATAAGATGGAGCCAGAAACCTGGGTTGTTCTGTTCTGTTGTTGCTGAGAGTGTTGCCGTTCCTGCATTTCCCTATTGACTGTTGCTGATCATTGTTATTCTTGGATTTGGTGTGAGTCTTTTATGATACTGGACTTTATTGTTGGATTATCCCTGGACTGAAAACTGACTGCTTTAACTGTGAATGACTTGGACTGCTTGTTGGACTTTGCTTAACCATTTACTGGAAGTAAAACCCTACATTTTACTATACGGTGTATCTGTGTGCTGGTTGTTATTCCTTACCACTCTCACTATGTCTCCCTGTGTGCACTCATTCTCCTAACGGGGAATTACCTCAACACTGGTTATGGGCCCAGGCCATACCAGGCTCAGATAACTGAGAGTTAGTGTGAATACATAGTACTGTATACAGACAGCTGTTTACTGTTTAATTTTGGGTTACTATCCTGATAAAGATGGCACAAATCCCTTCAACAAGTCTATCACTGATAACCCGGTTGGATGGAACAAACTATGTTTCCTGGTCTATTAAGTGCAGTCTACTTCTGCGTAGAGGTTTATGGAATGTAGTTCAAGACCCACCAGATGTAAATGCTTGGGATCCAGAAAATGAGGATGATGCCAAGAAACTTGCTGACTTTAAACAGAACAACAAACGAGCTCTTTGTATAATTGGACTAACACTGAGTGACTAGCAGCTAGCCCATATTCGTGGAGAAGAGTCTGCTGCTAAGTGTTGGGAGAATTTGAAGAGGATTTATGTTCGTGACAGTATAGGTGCACACATACATCTTACACATAAACTGTTTAGAGCACGTCTTCTGAAAGGTGGAGATATGTTAGCTCATTTGAACTTCATGAAAAGAACTTTTCAAGAGCTACATGAAAAGGAACTGATATTTTCAGAGCTGCATCAAGTTTACATCATTCTTTCCTCATTGGATGAAAGTTATGAAGATTACGTATCTTCAATGGAAGTCCTGCCCAGAGATAAACTGACATTGACTGACATAACCGGAAGGTTGTTAGAAGAAGCAAGAAGACGGCTGGATAGGGACCAACTGAGGAAGGAACAACCACAAGAAGATTTGTTTTCAACTGCCTATACTGTTAGGAAATGTTTTTCTTGTGGGGCTAAACTATAGCTAGATTCTGTAAGAAGAGAAAACAACAGAATACCGGTAATCACCAGAAGGTTAAGAAGAATGTTAGTTTAGCTATGTCTAGCAATTCAACTGTAAACCATGATTTGTGGGTTGTTGATAGAGGAGCATCGCAGTGCATTACTAGAAATAGAGAGAGGTTTATAAAGATGTCTACGGGTAAGCAACATGTATCATTGGCAAATGGATGGAAGATGAAAGCATCTGGTGAAATGAGCATTTATCTATGTTATATGTACCTAAACTGAAATTTAATTTGTTATCAATAAGGGCTTTAGTTAATAATGGTTATGTAGTAACCTTTAGGGGAGATAACTGTATAATAGACAAAGAGGGTAAAAGTAACCTGCTACTTTAGAGAATGATTTATATGTGATACATGATGACCAGTTGCAGATGGCCAACTCAGTTTATAACAATGTTAAGCCACATGATGAATGTATACATTTACTGCATAGATGTCTGGGGCACATGAATTTCAAAATGCTAAAACAAACTGTTGAATTGTCAGAGGGAGTGAAATTAAAACCCTGTAGTAAGTACTTAAACTATAATGCCTGTAGTCAGGAGAAAAGTAAGGTTACTCCAGCAAACAGACTTAATGGGCTTAAAACCAAAAAACCTTTAGAGGTTGTGTTTGCTGACATAATTGGTCCTAAGAAACCTAGTTTGGGAGGTGCCTGCTATGTTTTGAGTATAATGGATACTCACGGTATGGATTCTGCTATCTCATGAAAAACAAAACAGAAACATTCCAACATTTCTTTAACTGGCTAAGATTTGCTGAGAGAAAAACGAGGAGTAAAGTAATTACTTTACTTACTGATAACAGGATTGAGTTTATTAACAAGAGATTCCAAACTATGCTGAAATTGGCTGGTGTTAAGCATAAACATTCTGCACCTTACAGATCACAACATAACTCATTTGTAGAATGAGAGGGCAAACGTTACAAGCCATGGCTCGCACTATGTTATCTGATTCAGGTTTGCCTGAAACACTGTGGGGTGAAGCCATAATGTGTAGTAACCATGTGTTAAACAATGTAGTTAACCAACAACTGGTGAATTGCCATTCACCCGTTGGTATGGCAGAAAACCAAATTTAACTTACCAGCATGGGTGCATATTCCCTCACAAGTAAGACTGAAAGGGCAACATAGAGCTAATAAATTATTTTTTGTAGGTTACGAGGCCAACCATAGATCGTTTAAATTCTGGGATCAAGGCACAGCTCATGTTTAATGTAGCGCTAGCGCTAAATTTCTTGAGCACAGTGGGTGGAATAAACTGGAACAGGAATCCAGCAATGATATTATTATTGACACCAAAATAGTCCCTAAAGATGAATTAAGTAAACCACCAATAGCCATAAAAGAGGAAGAACAGGCACAGGAGGAGATAGAAGAACAGGCACAGGAGGAAGTAGTAGAACAGGCACAGGAGGAGGGAGAACAGGAGCAGGTAGATCAGGAAAGTCCACCAGTAAGCCCTGCATTACCAAGACGTTCAACCCGTCTAACACGACCACCTGATAGATATCAGGCTAGTGTTGTATGCCAAGTGAACACAGTTCCAAATAACTATAATGAATTAAAACTGTATCCTGCTAAGGATCAGGCTGCTTGGCAGGAAGCAATGGATAAGGAACTGGAATCATTTAAAAAGTTGGAGGTATACAAAAATGTTAAATTACCATCTGATAAACATGCCATAGGATGTAAATGGATTTATAAACTGAAGACAGGTGTGGATGGGACTGTTACCCGTAAAGCCAGGTTAGTAGCACAAGGGTTCAATCAGACAGCAAATGACTATGATGAGGTGTTTGCACCTAGTCTGAAGGCTAATACATTAAGGGCAGCATTAGTGTGGGCAGCTAAAGAGAAATACATTATAAATCATTTAGATGTAGAGACGGCATATCTGCATGCACCGTTGCAACACACTATATATTTAAAGAAAGCTTTCGGTATCAAAAATGATAATTCAACTGATTGCTAGAGATTGAAAAAGAGTCTTTATGGCTTGAAGAAATCAGGATATGAGTGGAACCAGTGTATAGTTAAGAAATAGGAAACTAAGATAGGTTTTGTAGCTGGCATGGCTGATCCATGTTTGTTTAAAAAAGAAAGTAATGGTATAATTTCATTGTTGCTATTGTTTACTGATGACATAGCATTAATCACCAAAACTGAACAAGAAGCTACTGAAATAATATCACTGTTAGAGAAAAAATTTAAGATAAAACAGCTAGGTGAAATTAAACAATATCTTGGTTTAAATATAGATAAAACTAGGGGAGGATACAAAATCTCACAGGCAGATAAAATTAACCAGTTACTAAAGAATTTTAAAATGGAACTTTGTAAACCGGCTAAAACACTGATGAGCCAGGAGTTTAGCAATAGTGATGTTCAAACTCCTGTTTTTGATAAGAACATTTATCAGTCCTTGATTGGTAGTTTGTCTTATCTCAGTAATTAGTTGAGGCCAGATATAGCATACAGTGTTAACCATTTAGTGAGGTTTTATGCTGAGACAACTGAAAGGCACTGGAAAGCTGCTAAGCATGTGTTAAGATATCTGAAACAAACGATGCATTATGCATTATATTTGGAGCCTAAGGATGAACTAAGTCTAACTGCATATGCCGATGCAAGTTTTGCTACACACATAAATACACATAATTCTACATCAGGTACTGTAGTATTATTAGGAAAGGTGTTGATTGGATGGAAATCTATTCGACAGAAACATCGAAGTTTGTCAACAATGGAGGCTGAATTCTCATGTTTGTCTTTATTATGTACAGATTTAGTTTATTATTAACAACTATTGATTGATATGGGAATTGATTTAACAGATTCTATTGTTGTTTATGAAGACAACCAATCAGCAATACAGATGGTTTCCAATCTTGCTGTAAAGACAAGATCAAAACACACAGATTTAAGATATTTAAATGTGAGACAATGTGTACAAAGTAAGATGATTAAGCTGGAATACTGTATGTCAGAAAATAATATCGCAGATCATTTTTAAAAAGCCCAAGGCTCTGTAAAGCTTGCTGTGAAGATTATGGACTTAAAATGCAAGGTTGTATATATTGTCCTACCCAAAGGGGAGAATGTTAGGAATGTAAGTCACCTAACAGTTGGGTTTGAAAATGTATAAACCAGGATAGACATTTTAATACTGTCTCTTTAAGGGAATGCTAAAATTGTAATTGGGTGTGGTTCCTCAAATAGCCATAAGATGGAGCCAGAAACCTGGGTTGTTCTGTTCTGTTGTTGCTGAGAGTGTTGCCATTCCTGCATTTCCCTATTGACTGTTGCTGATCATTGTTATTCTTGGATTTGGTGTGAGTCTTTTATGATACTGGACTTTATTATTGGATTATTCCTGGACTGAAAACTGACTGCTTTAACTGTGAATGACTTGGATTGCTTGTTGGACTTTACTTAACCGTTTACTGGAAGTAAAAACCTACATTTTACTATACAGTGTATCTGTGTGCTGGTTGTGTGTTATTCCTCACCACTCCAACTACATCTCCGTGTGTGCACTCATTCTCCTAACGGGGAATTACCTCAGCAGGTTCCAAATGTATGTAAATAACTGAGATTTGGCTTTTTTCCATTCCAACGAGTAAATGGTAATTCACCAGTCGTTGAATTCACTACGTTATTCAAAACATGGTTAGCACACATTATTGCTTCTGCCCAAAGTTTCTATGATAAACCAGAATCCAAAATCATAGTCCTAGCCATAGCTTGTAATGTTTGTCCTCTACGTTTAATATATGAGTTATGTTGTGGTCTATAAGGAGCAGAATGCTTATGTTCAATGCCAGTTTTCTGTAACATGGCTTCAAATTTTCTATTGGTAAATTCAGTACCATTATCTGCTACTGTCAGATGGTGCTCCATTCAAAATCCTTAGACTCCATTAATTAGAGAAAAGATATCTTTTACTGGAAGTCAAGTGGTAGCAACAAAAGAATTCTGAATCTGAGAAAACGAGTGCAGAAATCACATATACAAAGTGATGGCAACATTCCCACCCCCAATAGTTCAATTGGCTCATCTGATTAAAAGTTGTGTATAGCATCATGTGGGCATCTCCAGGTGGTGATGAGGCCTCTGTCTGTTGACCTTGACATATTATGATAAAGAGTTGAGGCTGCGCATAGCATAGGATAGAAGCCTAAGCAAGAAACTTCCCCCCACAACTGATACAGTTCTGTTTTGTAAAAACCTCCAGCTCGCTTCCCATAATCATGTCCCCCCTCCACCCCCCGTTACTTATGACAGCTGAAAGATGCAAAGCAAAGGAAGAAAATCTTGAAGGCTGACAGTTACTAAGCTAATAACTTTCTGTTTCTTTTTCCTTTCAGCAAATTTTAGCCAGTTTACAAAATGCTGGTATGTTTCTAACTTCCTTTTCATTAAATAACAGAAACCATATCTGGAAAAATGATAAATTATACTTAATATATAACAGGCTCCACCTAAACTAGGTTTCTTAGGTCCAATAATATCAGCAAAAATGACCTCTAATGGTTCACTGGTTTTGAATCCATTTACCCTACTTGCAGGAGTTACTTTGCTTTTTTCTTGATTGCAAGCATTGCAATTTAAATACTTTGTACAAGGTTTTAATTTTATACCATTAGATAACTCAACAGTTTTCTTTAGCATTTTGAAATTTATATGTCCCATACGTCTATGGAGCAGATGAATACATTCATCATGAGGCTTTTTATTCTTATAAACTGAGTTAGCATTAATTAATGGATTATCATGTATAATAAACAACCATTATCTTATCTTGCAGTAATGCTTTTACCCTGTTTTTCACTTAAACATTTATCTCCCTGAAAGGTTACAACAAATCCTGCTTTTACCATTGCTCTTACAGATCACAAGTTAAATATCAGTCTAGGTACATATAACATTGGTAAACATTCATTAATACATGAACAATATGCAGTACCTTCTCCAGATGCTCTCTATTTCCATCTATTAGCTAATGATACATGCTGCTTTTACTCTTTTTCCTGTTAACAAACCTCTCTTTACTTTTAGTTATACACTGCGATGCTCCACTGTCAACTACCCATATATCATGGTTTACAGTTGTAGTTGTACTTGATATGGCTAAACTAACTTCTTTATAAGCTCTCTCTATATTAATAGCATTCTGTTTCTTACCCTTTTTACAGTATCTGGCTATATGACCTTTAGCCCCACAAGAAAAATATTTCCTAACAATATAGGCAGTTGACGACAGTTTTTCTTCCTGTGGTTGTCTTTCTCTCAGTTGATTTCTATCTTGCCTTCTTGACTCTTCTAACAGTCTTCCAGTTATGCCAGTCAGTGTCAGTTCATCTCTGTTTAAAACTTCCAGTGAAGACACATAATCATCGTAAGTTTCATTCAAAGAAGAAAGAATGATGTAAACTTGATGCAACTCTGAGAAAATCAGCTCCTTTTCTTGTAGCTCTTGTAAAGTCTTGTAGCTCTTGTAAAGTCCTTTTCATAAACTCCAAATGAGCTAACATATTGCCATCTTTTATAAAACGGGCTCTAAACAATTTATGTGTAAGGTGTATGTGTGCACCCACACTATCTCGAACATAAATCCTCTTCAAAATGTCCCAACATCTAGCAACAGATTCTTCACCACGAATATGGACTAGCTGCTGATCACTCAGTATCAGTCCAATTATACTAAGAGCCTTTTTATTATCCCGGTTAAAGTCAGCTTTTTTCTTTTTATCTTCATCATTCAATGGGACCCAAGCTGTTACATCCGGTGGACTATTAACTACAGTCCATAATCCACCCTTACGCAGAAGTAGGCTGCACTTCATAGACCAGGAAACATAATTTGTTCCTTCCAACCAGGTTATCTGGGATATACTGGTTGACTGTTCTTGTGCCATTGGTAGTTTAACAATACACCGCAATCAGCTGTCTGAATATGAAACTGTACATTCACACTGATTCTCAATATCTCTCTGGGCCCATAACCAATGTTATGATATGTACAGAATAACCCTTGAGTAACAAGGATATGCACATGGAAACATTTATGAGAGTAGTTATGAATAATAACTATCAACAATGCTAACTGTCCAAGAAACCCTGGGTGGCTTGGTGAGACAGAAGAGAGTGCATGTGCAGAGATGCTGCTGATAATGAGGCTGAGGTTGGTGCAGATGCTACTGTTTTCTTCATCGTTAGGTTGTTATCTTTCCAGTTTATAATCCATCAAGTCTTCCCCAAGCTCAAGGGGAGGAGACAAAAAGGGAAAGAGAAAAATTTTTCCCCCTTCAGGTTCTTTTATATACCTTAATCCACCTTAAGGAGACAGTGCAATTAAAATAAAAGAGAAAAATAACTAGGAGCAAGAAAAGCAACAGAAAATTAACTTCAAAAAAGTAAAGAAGCCCCTAAAAATAAAAAAGGAAAAATCCAAGTTCAATAGTTCCAATGAAAAAGGAAAGGAGAAAATAGAAAAAAAATTCTAATTATATTCCAGAAAAAGAAAGATAGTCCAAAATCCACAAGGAGTAAAAAATAAGTCCAATACCAGAAAAGAGAAAAAGGAGAAATAATAAAAATGGTAAAAATAGTTTCGAGTAAAATAGGAAACAAAACAAAAATTTCTTAATAATATCCACTAGAAAGGAAGTACAAAAATCAAAGCATTTATATTAACAGTGCTATTAGCCACTCTATCTAAATAGTTTAAACAGGTGGGGGAAGATAAAAAGGAAAGAAAACAGTTCAGTGAAAGGGGCCTCTGCTTTGCTTCTTTATTTCTTCTTTGTTTCTCTTGTCCAAGAGCTACACTGTTTATAATATAAGTTCTCACTGTAGCTCTCTATCTTGTTTTTATCTTATCTTATCTTATCTTTTATCTTATCTATCTTATTATATCTTGTTTTGACTTCTCTTGTATTCAAGGCCAGTTTAAAAAAATATCCCCCTTTTCACCTCTTTCCAATTTTCCCCTCCAATAGATGGCATTGTTACACCATTTTTCTTTGATTTAAATAATTGAGGTTCCCTAAAAGTCTGAGTAATTTTTTTAAAAGATAGAAAAAGGCAATTTAAACAGTTTAAAGGTTTAAAAAGTCAGAGAAGAAAAACAAAAATCAGTTCCAAATTGATGTAGCCTAATTCTCTTATTTCCTTCAATTAGTTCAGTTAGTCCAGTCCAGTCAAAAATAATTGCAGAAAATAAAGGTTTATCTTTTAACTCTGTGTTTTATGGCTTCCTCTGCTATTTAGTGCCATTAACCGCTCTCCTCGCTGCTTTGTTCTGAGGGAGGGGATTTATTACCACTCGCCCTTTTAAAAGTTGGCTTTCTTTTCACCCTTTTCTTTTCCAGGGGGCTCTTTTCTTCAGTTAATCAGTAAATAGAAATTCTCACCCAGTTGATCATGCTTTCACTTTCTCTCTTTCAACTGAAGTCTGTCCCAGCCTTGTAGCACTTCGCAATGACTGCTTTCCTTTCAAGTCAGCTGGAGAGACTATCTCTCAATCTACCAGGGATATTGCAGTATCCCTGGGATCAGCAGAGTGTCCTCTCCTCAGTCATCTCACCAAGATGATTTAGGTCCAAGGGACCACCAGCTTTCAGGATATCAACGTCCTCCCTAGGAGACCCTAGATATTTTCGTTGTACTGCCGCGACATCAGCTCTGCCCTCTCCATCTGTCTGATCTTGATGAATACAAATCACCAGGATTTTTGTGAGAGCTTCATTACTAGAAGCTTTCAATAAGAGATTGGATTGCCATTTGTCAGAAATAGTGTAGGGTCTGCAAAGAATACATCAGCTTGGAAGCCATTTTCCCAAGGGGCTGAATGGATATGCCAATATGACATCTCTAATAAAATGGATATTTGAGAAGATGACAGTCTAGGAGTCTTTGAGTTTTGAGGTTGTTACTTGGAATGCCAACATACAGATTAACAGATTTGGAAGGGACCTTGTTAGGTCATTTAATCCAATCCCCCACCTAAGCAGGAGACCCTACACCATTTCTGGCAAATGGCATTCGAATTTCTTCTTGAAAGTCTCAAGTGATGAAGCTCCCATCACTTCTGAAAGCAAGCTGTTCCATTGGTTGATTGATCTCACTGTCAGAAAATTTCTCCTTATTTCCAGGTTGAATCTCTCCTTGATCAGTTTCCATCCATTATTCCTTGTCTTGCCTTCAGGTGCTTTGGAAAATAGCTTGACCCCTTCCTCTCTGTCACAACCCCTCAAATATTGGAACACTGCTATCATATTGGAAGACCTCTATCATGTCTCCCCTGGTCCTTCTCTTCACTAGACTAGCCATGCCCAGTTCCTGTAACCATTCTTCATGTTTTAAGTCTCCAGTCCCCTAATCTTCCTGGTTGGTCTTCTCTGCACTTTTTCTAGAGTCTCAACATCTTTTTATACCGTGGTGATCAAAACTGGATGTAGGGAAAACCGGAAGTGACATCACGGCGACAGTCACAAGGGAATGGAGCTCTCCATCCCTGTGCTGGCTTCTTCTTGCTTGTGGGCTCTGAAAGAAGCCAAAACCGTCCTGGAGGGGTGGTGAAGAGAAAGCCTCCTGTGAGGTTCCAGGGGAGAACACACTCCCCTCTAGGCTTTCTTTACCCTCTGTGCCACACCAGGAAGAGGCAGCCAAAATGGCTGCCACACAACCAGAGACACTTCAACCAATTTTCAGTACGGGTGCTGAAAAAGGTTAGCCACCACTGCCTTATATCAACAGGCTTGAAATTTTGTACTTGGACAACCTTGAATTATGCCGCCTACAGTTGGACTTAAGTGTAGAACACAAAATTATCTGCTACAATGTCCTTCCAGTCAATGACTACTTCAGCTTCAACAATACAAGAGCACACAACAGATACAAACTCAATGTTAACCGCTCTAAACTTGATTGCGGAAAGTATGACTTCAGCAACAGAGTGGTCAATGCCTGGAATGCATTACTTGATTCTGTTGTTACATCCTCTAACCACCACTCCTTTAACCTTAAACTATCCACTCTTGACCTCACCCCATTCCTAAGGGGTGTGCATAAGTGCACAATCGTGCCTACCGTCCCTGTCCTATTGTCCCCATTTATTCATACCTATTTCCTGTATTCTTACTCATGTTTATAACATATCTATTATCTTGTAAGCGATTGACAAATCAAATCAAACAATCAAATCAAATACATATACAATAGCCATCAGAACCAAACCTATTCTAATCAATGTAGTACCTCTAGTACTGTCATCATCCCTATAACCATACATCTGCTTTCCAGAATTTTGTCATATTTCATCTTGTATTGATAAAGACTGTCTTATTATTATCAAAGCAGAAGAAGATATCTAGTACAGAAAGTGTTTAAATTATTCAGAGATGCAGGGATACATGAAGAGCTAATGAAACAGAGCAAGGTTATCCCAAAATCTGTTTGTATTTTGAACAAATGAATCCCATAAAGGGGAGGTATCTTTAGGTTGTCTCCTGATCTTAGCCTTCAGACTGGCTCATATTGAGATAGTTCTTCAGATAGCCTTGAAATCATTTAAAGATTAACAACTGAAATTGTTTTTGACAATCACTGTAAATTTTATAACACACCTAACAATTTAATTGCTGTATTTTAGTTAAATTTCTGGAGATTCAAATGCAGCACTGATATTGCAGAGTCAGTCAATATGTAATTAAGGAATAGGTGATTCCTGCTAAATCTTCTAGCTTAGAAGTAGTTGTCACTAGGTGTAATTGTGCAGTTGCATTCTTTTCCAGCACTGTCACTTGAGATTCCAAACGTTATTGAAAAGTAAGAAGTATTTCCAGATCATTCAAAGGGATTATATAATATATATTCACCTAGAATAGAAAATATCTAAATCCCTGATCATCGTACTTATTGATCAGTTCACTTCTGCTTCAGCATTTTCTTCATGGGGGAGAAAGGAGCCTGGAAAAGCAAAAGCCACCCCGGATGAAGCAAGCGGGTGCGCCCCCCCCGTCTGCCTGCTAACTATCCAAGAAACCCTGGGTGGCTTGGTGAGACAGAAGAGAGTGCATGTGCAGCTGCAGGGTGACGCCCAGGCTCCAAAAGAGATATTGGAATTAGTGCACTTTTCCTGCTTCTGTTGCAGCTGTCTTGGCTCCAAAAGAGATATTGGAGTTAGTGCACGTTTCCTGCTTCTGTTGCAGCTGTCTTGGCTAGTACAAGTTTGGCAGTGATCGAACAAAACATCTTCTAGCTCTTCAAGATCGAGTTTAAGAGCACCCCATGGAAGAAGCAAGAAGCTGAGAGCAAAAGTAGTGGTGGCAGTGGCCTGTCCCTTCGCAAGGAGTATGAAGGGAGGCAGACACCGCGCCTCTGAGGAAAAGAGCTGTCTGTCATGTGGGAGGGGACCACGGAGGGACACGTCACACTCCCGTTGCCCTCGCAGCCACTATTTTTGCTCTCAGCTTCTTGGCTTCTTCCATGGGGTGCTCTTAAACTCGATCTTGAAAAGCTTGCAAGTCCCCCTCCCATTGAGAAATGGCTCCGGGTGGCAGAGAAGCAGCCAAGTTGAATCCTGTCTCTCTCTGCTGCCTGGAGCCATTTCCCAATGGGAGGGGTACTTGTAAACTTTTCGCTGTGCAGGGAAATATTATCTTGCTCTCCCAGCTGGAGCAACAGGGTAGAGAAGCAACCGCTGACCCAGCCAGAGCCGACATAAACCTCTCCATGTGTTTTCCAGCTGCTCTTGCTGAGAGAGCGACAGTCTTTCTTGGCTGGACTTGCAAGCTTCAGTGAAAAGCTTGCAAGTCCCCCACCCATCAGGAAACAGCTCTGGGTGGTAGAGAAGCAGCCAGGTTGAATCCTGTTTCTCTCTGCTGCCTGGAGCCATTTCCCAATAGGAGAGGGACTTGCAGGCTTTTCATGATCGAGTTTAAGAGCAACCCATAGAAGAAGCCAAGAAGATGAGAGCAAAAAAGTAGTGGCTGTGAGGGCAACAGAGGCATGTGATGTGTCTCTTCGTGGTCCCCTCCCACGTGACAGCCAGGGCTTCGCCTCCTCTTTTCCTCTGTCGCTCTCCCAGCAAGAGCAGCAGGAGAACATGCGGAGAGGCTCATGTTGGCTCAGGCTGTGTCAGCAGCTGCTTTCCTGGCACAGCAAAAAGCTTGCAAGTCCCCCTCCCATTGGGAAATAGCTCCATGTGGCAGAGAGAAGGGAGGGGGACTTGCAGGCTAAATTTTGCTGTGCCAGGAAAGACACTCTCGCTCTCCCAGCTAGAACAGCAAGGGAAGCAGCCCCTGACCCAGCCGGAGCTGACACAGAACTGCTCCATGTGTATGGAGACATGAAAACTCTAATGCATATTTAGATTGTGTTGTTTGTAGGGAGTCAAAATCCAAAGTGTATCCTATAAGTAAGAAAAGTGCATGAATGACAAACAAAATATTGCAATTAGTTCATGCTGATTTGGTTGGCCCAATGGCACTCTTTCAAGAGAGGCCGCAACAGATCCCAGAGCCCAACAATGATGTCGGGCAGTGGGAGGAGCTGCTATTTACCTCATTGCTGCCCCAGCCACCTATAGAGAGGGACACTTTATGACCTGAAACTGCTCTGAGGCCCATTGATGCTCCACAACCCCACGATGGTCCAACATCACATGGAGAGGGCTTCAGACGGAAGCTGGGTCCTGACAGCCAGCTGCTGGTCACACTGACTATGGAGAAACTAGGATGATATCATCAGGAGGTGACAGGGGGTTTGCAGCAGTCTAGGAATGGGTGGCAGCTACTGAATCCAAGACTGAAGGAGAGATGAACGGTGGCTGACATTTGGAGAGCATGGCCATGGTGGTGGGTAATCACAGAACTGGGCACAATCACGGGATAATAAGGAAAGGTAGTAAGCACATGGGTGACGGAAGCTTGGGGATACAAAGACTCCTGGACATTGGATATTGAACTCTTTGTTTGAGAAGTGACTTTGGCTTGAATAAAAGATTGTTGGATTATTGGACAAAAAGAAATAAAAGTAACAAAACAAAGATGAGTGGAATTTGGGAAGAAATTGTGTTGGAAATTCAGGATATGAAGGATACTTTGACAAGAAGATGTGAGGAGATCTTGAATAAAATACAGAGCATGGAAATTAGGACACAAGTGATAAGAAAAAACAGGATGTCCAGAAAGAGGAGTTAATCGAAAGAGCTGTTGGAAAAATACAACAGACAAAACAACAAATAAAAATAAATAAATAATAAGATGCAGATAAAAATAAAAATGATAATGATTGATGATATAAACCAAAGGTATTTTAAGTGAAGTTAAACAACAATTGGAATTGGAGGGAACTTCCTTTGGGAGAAAGACAGGGGCAAAAATAGATAACTTGAAAATGAAACAATCGAACTGGGTAGAGAAGGGAGAAATATCTAAGAGGATGGGCCAAAAAAGCATTTAGAGGTAAAGATCTTGGTAAAGATCCAAGACAGGAATATGGGAGACCAGCTAAGAAATGAATAATCCAAGCTTTATTGCGAGTGAGAGATGATGGATTAAAAAAAAGGCTAGCAATTAGAGAAAGGGGGATTAAGAGAATAGAATTTTTACATTACAAGGTGAATTAATAACAAGGGAATTTAGAATTTCAATGAGAGTAATTTTGAATATGTTATATGGAATAATTAAATAATTGAAGAATACAATCTAACATAAATATGTGTATGATTGATCAATTTATATAAGATTGTGTAATAAATATAAATATTAACATTATATTTGTAGGAAAAGGAATGACGTAGAATTTGATTGATATAAAAATAACAAAAATAATATATTGAAATAAGATAATAATGAAAAATTATAACTTAGAGAGGTTGGAGCTGGCATCGTGATGATATGGCATGCGATCTTGGGGGTCTGAGATCGCTGCCAATATCTTTGCTCCTGGACGATCCAACTGGACCTAAACCATCCTGAAGAGATGGTGAAAGTGAAGAGCGCATTCTGCTGATCCCAGGGATACCGCAAACTCCCTGGTAGATCCAGGAGAAGCTCTTCTTGCCAGCGGCAAAGAGGCAGCCATTAAAGCTGCTGAAGTTGGGACAGCTCTGAAACGGAAGAGAGCAGAAAGAGAAAGTGTGCCGGTTTGGTGTTTTTTTACTCTAAGATCTGAAAGGACACCCTAAGGGAAAGAAAAGAATCTGTAAAAGTTTTGACAGAAGTGATTAAGCGGCGATTTTAAACAGAACTGTCAAAGTAATGTTTTGTTTTTCTCATTGCTGGATTTATTATATACGATCTTGTATTTTGAAACTGGACTGGTTTTTTTGTTCATATCTATTAATTTTTTTCTTTTCCTTTTTGATTTTGTAATATTTTAGGCTAGAGGCTCCCTTTAGTTAATTCATTTTTCTAAAAAATATACTTTTTTTCTTTTTACCAACTCCCATTATATTCTGCTCGGAAAAGGAAGGGGAAAGTGAGAGCAAAGAAACCTTGTAACACTGCCAACTAGAGGCTTGAAAATATTCTTTTTCCTGCAACCAGACAAAGCTGAGAAAGAAAGAACTGAGACTCTTTTTCAAGGACATTGCTATTTGATAAGATAGAGGGAAGAGCATGAGAGAGTATTATTGCAGGTGCTCTTCTGGGTTTCTATCAACAGCTGAAGTCTGGTGTTGAAATGTAGAGGGAAAAAAGGTGCTAAGCTTTTGGAGAAGAGAGCTGTAATAAGAGCCTTGGATAATTAAATAAAGTGCAGTGTGCCCTTTGTACTTTTCCTAAGTTGTGCTATCCCTCCTCACCAGCTTTATTGCATTTTTTTTAAATCTCCTTCTTTGTAATAACTGTTTGGGTTTCTGGCTTTGCTGGAGTTTACCTTTGTTTTTCTCTCTTTTTTTTGGAAGTCCAACCTCTATGTTTGCTTTTTATTTTAAAGGGAAAGCCTCAAAAGCCTTTTTTTCCCTTTTCCGGTATTTTTGTTCTTTTTCATCTACTTTTTTGGTTTATTTTTATGCATTTTTTTTCTATTTGAGACCTTTCAGTTGGATTAAGGTGTTTGAAGAACCTGAAGGATTTTTCCTTTTTTTCTTTTTTTAAGCTCTTTTTCTTTATCTTATTTTTGATTGGATTAAGGTATACAAGAACCTGAAGAAATTTTGTTCTCTTTTTTTCTCTTCTTTTTCCTTTTTTTATTATTATTACTGGTCTTCTTTTTTTTACTATTTTTATTTTGAACTACAATTGGTTTTACAATTGGATTAAGGTTCAGAAGAACCTGAATATTTTGAATTGCCAAAAATGAGTAGGAAATTTACAGCTCCTGGCTCTTTAACTTCTACTTCTTCCTCTCCACCATCTGGAGGACAACGTTCAATACAGACAATGTTAAAGCAAGAAAAAGAACAAGAAAAAGTGACTCTGCAGATGATTATGCAAGGAATTCAAAATATACAAGCAAGGTCAGAGAATATTGAAAACAGAATAGAAAACATTGAACAAAGAACAGAGAACACTGAACAAAGAGCAAAGAACATTGAACAAAGAACTCAGAGCACTGAACAAAGAATAGGGAAAACCGATGAAAAAGTAGAGAACATCCAACAAATGATGTTGAAGTATGATGAGAGATCCCAAAAAATTGAAGAAGAAGATAAACAAAGAGATAAGAAGATTGGAGATATTGATAATAGATTAATGGTGGTTGAACAAGATAAAAATGGTATGTTGAGATGGGAGATGGATAGATCAGAATTCTATCAGATTTCAAAACGTAGAGGAAGAAAAAGGACAAAACCTAGCTGAGATAATGATAGAAATACTGGCTGAAGCTTTGGAAATAACTCAAGAGAAGATGATGGATGGAATAGATGAGGTTTATCGAGTTTTCACAAGATATGCAATGAGAAATAGCTTACCAAGAGAAGTTCACATTAGATTTACAAAGAAAGCCATTAAAACGCAAATATTGCAAGTGGCAAAAGAGAAAACATTGAAATACAAAGACAAGGAGATTGTGGTCTTGAAATAAATACCCAGAAGAGTAAGAGAGATGAGAAGAGAATACTGATTCCTGACTAACATGCTACTTAAAAAAGAGGTGAATTACAGATGGCTGATTCCAGAAGGTTTAATGTTCACATGGCAAGAACAGACACACAGAATTGACTCAATTGAGAAAGCGGAATTATTTTATACAGAATTTTTTCAAAGGAAAGGGGAAGAGGCAGAAAAAGAGATCTCATTAATTGAATTCCAAGAGGACTGCCAGTGGCTGATGGTTGAGGGGGATACCTTGAGCCCCAATGACCTGGGCTGAAAGGAAAGGAAAAGGGATTCCGACCTTCTCAGAGGTTGGGTGCGCTTGATGTAAATGCACAAGTCCCGTCTCACGTCTAAGGTGTGCCAAAGAACTTCCCTGTCCCTCGAGGGTCTGGGGCAAAAGTTTGGTAGGACCAATTCCTGGGACCTGTGGAAGGGTGAGTTGATCTTGGGCAGGAAAGTGGGATTGGGACGGAGGACCACCTGGTCGGCGTGGAACACGCAGAGGTCCTTCCTGACCGACAAGGCTGTGATCTCTGAAACTCGCCGAGCGGATGTAATGGCCACCAGAAAAACTACTTTAAATGTTAAAAATTGAAGGGAGGACTCCCTTAGGGGTTCAAACGGGGGTCTCGTGAGTGAGATGAGGACCTTGTTGAGGTCCCAGGTAGGGTATCTGTGGACGGTCGGAGGGCACAGGTTGGTGGCACCCCTGAGGAAGGCCCTGACCCGAGGGTGGTGGGAGAGGGAACCGAAGCTGTCACAAGAGACAACGGTTGACAGGGCTGCGACTTGCCGCCTCAGGGTGTTAGGAGAGAGCCCCTTGAGCAGGCCCTCCTGGAGGAAATCCAGAACCTGGGCAATAGAAGGGGAGAGGGGGTTGACTTGGAACTTATGACACCACTTGCAGAAGCCATTCCAAGTGGCATCGTAAATCCGAGTGGTTGAGGGCCGCCTGGCGGCCAGGGTGGTGTCAATTACCTTACTGGAGAACTTCTCCTTCTTTAAACAGTTCCGCTCAACCTCCAAACGGCTAACTGGAGCCATTGAGGGTCCGGATGAAGAAGGGGCCCCTGAGAAAGAGAGATCCTGTCCAGAGGGATTCTCCAGGGGGGTGCCACTGAGAGGTTGCAGAGATCCGCAAACCATGGGCGCCTGGGCCAATAGGGGGCTACCAGCAGCAGATCCGCCTTCTCGAGAATGAGTTTCCGGATCACTCTGGGCACTAGGGCTAGGGGGGGAAGGCGTACAGGAGCCCTGGGGGCCAGGGGCCGCGTAGCGCGTTGTGGTTCTCCGACCCGGGAGACGGGTACCTGGAAAAGAACCTGGGAAGTTGCGCATTGGATGGGGATGCAAAAAGGTCCACCACCGGTAGACCAAAGATTCTGGACTCTTCCCTGAACAGGGATGGGTGGAGGCGCCATTCTGCCTGGTCCACCGTGGCCCTGCTCAGCCAATCCGCCTGGATGTTGGAGACTCCGGAAATATGGTCTGCTCTAAACGAGAGGAGGTTGGACTCTGCCCAACGACAGAGACGTTCGGCCTCCCTCATCAACTGAATAGACTGGGTGCCCCCTTGCCTGTTGATATGAGCCTTGGCCGTGACGTTGTCCGTGAGGATGAGGACATGACGTTTGTGCACCTGAGGGAGGAAGCTTCGCAGAGCCAGATGGACGGCGTGAAGCTCCAGCCAGTTGATGCTGCGCCCTTGTTCTATCCTCGACCATCTGCCCTGTGCCGCGAGCGAGTTGATGTGAGCGTCCCACCCGGATAAGCTGGCGTCTGTGGTAAGGGTAAGCCTCTGGGGCTCTTTGAAGAGATGGCTCTTGTTGATGGTGGGGTTGGTCCACCAGAGGAGGGACGTGAGGACCTGCGGAGGTACCTGGACCCTGGACTTCGAGTTGCTTCTTCCGGATCTTTGGAAAGGGAGCAGGAACCACTGTAGGGACCAGCTGTGTAAACGGGCCCAGGGAACAATGGAAATGCATGAGACCATCTTACCTAACAATTTGGAAAGGTCAAGTAAGGATGCCCTCCTAGAGTGCCTAATTTGTTTGACCAGACTTTGGATACTGAGGAACCTGTCTGAGGAGAGGAAGACCTTTTCTGAAACCAAATCGATTACGGCCCCCAGGTGAGTGATTTGGGTGGAGGGAGCCAGCTGGCTCTTTTTCCAATTGATAAGGAACCCGCGGGCTTGGAGGGCGGAAAGGGTAGCCCTGGTGTCCCTTTCTGCCTGGCGTTTGGAGGAAGACAGGATGAGAATATCATCCAGATAGCAATGAAGTCATACGGGAAGGCTTCTGAGGTGAGCCGCTAGGGCCGCGAGGACCTTAGTGAAGGTCCTCGGAGCCGATGCTAGGCCAAAGGGGAGGGCCACATATTGAAAGTGAAGGTTGTTATAACAGAATCTAAGGAATTTTTGGTGGGAGGGCCGGATTGGGATATGTAGATAGGCTTCAGAGAGGTCTATAGAGGATAGCCATTCTCCCTGCCTAGTACCCAAGAGGATAGATTGCAAAGTGTGCATCTTGAATTTGCGCTGAATTAAGTGACGGTTAAGTCATTTTAAATCTAAAATGGCCCTCCATCCCCCGGAATGTTTGGGGACCACAAAGAGGTGGGAGTAAAATCCCCATCCTCGCTGGGCTGGGGAAACGGGTTGAATGGCCTGAATGTTGAGAAGATGTTGGATGGCGGCATCCATCAGTTGGCATTTGGCGAGGTCCCTTGAGGGGGGGGATGCCATGAAGAAGTCAGAGGGGGCGGACTGAAACTCAAGGGCGAGACCAAACCTGATGGTGTCTCTAACCCAGGCATCGGTGGTGGATGCATCCCATTGGGTGGCGAAGTGTCTGAGGCGGCAGCCAATGGGGAGAGAACGTACTCTATCTGGGACAACAGAAGGGTCTTCCCCCTGATCCCCTATAGGGTTTCCTATAGCTGCCGCCCCTTCTGTTTCTGTCGCCCGTGTTGGTCCGATCTTGGGGTTGGGATTGGAAGGAAGGGGGTCTTGGGTATCTGGGCGGAAAGGGGGGCTGATAGAAGGGGCGGGGGGAGCCTCTTCGAAAGGGCTGAGGGCCTCTGGATTCTGACCTCTGGAAGAGAGAGGGAAGAAACTTTTTCTTACTGCGGCCTTCGACCAGCAGGGGATCTAAGGCTGGGCCGAACAGTTTGTCTCCCTTAATGGGAGCGGAGGCTAGTTTAACTTTATTTTTAACGTCCACCTGCCAGTGTTTGAGCCAGAGCAGGTGGCGGGCCGTGTGAGGTTATAGCTCTGGAGGAGAATTTCACTGATTGGTAAGTGGCGTCGGCTGAGAATTCCGTTGCCGTCACAAGCTTGGCTATATCCTAATGTGCACGTACGTTGGAGGGGGGAACATACTGCTTCAATTGGCGAAGCCACTGGATTGAGGACCTGGTGAAGAAAGAGGCGGCCATGGCCAATCTAATGGCCCAAGCATCGGATAGGTGGGTGCGGCGTAAGGCCAGTTCCGCTCATTTGTCCTCGGGCTTCAGCGCCTCCAGGGCCTCACTGGGGGAGGAGGAGGACACTAAGGCCACAATGGGCTGATCTACCTCGGGGATGTCCAGTAGGTTAGCAAAGTCCGGGTCGAAATTGAAGAATCTCTTGTCCTGACTGGAAGGCGCCGGGGGGGTCCCGGTGGAAGCCAGCTGCTTCACCACAAGGTCCGAGAAAATGGGTGGGGCTGGAATGACCTCGGCCTCCACCACGGGCTGCTATGGAGTCCTCTGGGGCCTCCGAAGTGGAGGGGGGGGCAGAGGGAGACTGAGGAAGTAGGCCAGAAACATTTTTGGCTTTAAACAGAAGGGATTTAAACATGTGAGGCTTGAACAGACCCATGAGTGGGGGTTGGTCAGGGGAAAGCCCCTCATCCTCCGACATCTCCCCCTCGGTCAGTTCTCCCTCTAGGAGGGGGTCGCTGTAGCGGGAAGATCCCATCTGGGATTCTTCTTCCTCTTCCCTGGGATAGTCAAGGGCCCCTTCCTCCTCCTCCTGGTCCCTTTCCAGAAGAGGGCTATCCCTCTGTAAGAGTACCTGACCAATAGGAGGATCCAATCTTGGAAGGGATCTGATGGACAGAGACTCATGTCCGGGGGCTCTTGGGGAGGAGCCGGGTCTGGACATCTGTTGCAGCCCCTCCGCAATACCTTGGCGGATAGCCAGTTCCATCCAAGCTTTGATGTGAGCTGGAACCTCCATCATGGAGGGAGGTCTTGGTGCAGACCAGCGGCCGTAGGCGTGAAGGTGGCTTCAGGAGTCTGTCTGGTCAGTGGTCCCGGGGCCTGATGACCCTGAGGGGAGCTGCGCCTGGATTGGGAAGAAAGGTCTAGAGGGGGGAGTTGAGTAGAAGTGAAGGCTGGAGGCACCTGTGGTGACTGCCTGGAACGCCTATCAAACTCCTTTTCCAAGGCCTTATGGCACCTTAAGGTGTCTCGCTGAGAGGCCTTGGAAGGTTCCGTAGCCTGCCTGCGCAAGTGGTAAGACTTTGATTTAGCCTTCAAAGAAGGGCGTTTAGAGGAATTGTCATCTGCCATTTTAATAAATGAAAATGTATAAGGTTCACTAGAGGCGGTTGGCTCGCCTAGAGTTCGGCCTACGACCAAGGCCGGGTGATCTCCGAGCTGGCCCGCACCCCCTTTTGGAATTTAGCAGGAACTATGAAGCCAGGGAATTACTTGAAGACAGTCAAAGGATATAAATATACAAAAAGGTATAATATATATGAAATAATAATAATAATAATAATAATAATAATAATAATAATAATAATAATAATAATAATAATCTATATATATATATATGCATATATATATTTTTTATATATATATAAAAATCTTGTTTATCTGCTAGAAGATAAGATTGAAGATTAATCACAAGATTCTTTCTTCTTTCCTGTTTTTTTTTTATAATAAGGGTAATTAAATGGACTGTACCACTGTGCAAGCCAGAAACAAAAGTTGGCTAAAGTAATGACCGAATTTGCCAAACGAACGCCTGAGGCCTGGAACAGAGAGGCCTAGCAGTAGACCTCCAGATGAAGACTGAAGGGGGTGGGGACTGCTAAACTTCGCCCCGAGGGAGCTGCGGGAAGCCAACAATGTGCCAGACCAGGTTGGTCAGAATGGCACCCTAAAAGAGCTCGAGACCCAGGGGGTCAGAAGGGAGCAGAGTCAACCGCAGCAAGCAAGAATAAAGGCAAAAAAGGGGCCCGACCACGAGGCGGCACCAAGATGGCGGCCGCGAGCTGAGCTATCGTCGGGGCCTCTCGGGACGGAAGGGAGGGCTCCTCCGGCTAGCTCAGCGTGCCTAGAGGGCTATAAGGGGGAATTTAGCCCTTCCCTTAACGTCGGCATTCTGGTGGGGGGAAAACCAGCGTTACCCTCAGGCGAGGATTTAACGAGCCGCTGAGGCGGCACGGCGGCAGAGACTGAAACTGGCAGTGGGGGGGGGTACCGAAGCACTGCGATCCCGCCTGTCAAGCCCCTAGGGGCGAGGGAAAAACCTCCCCCTGGGTCACTGCTGTTTGCGCAGGGGCTAGGAAGCAAGCAAACCTGATTTCTGTCGGAAAAATGAAATGAGGAGAGAGAGAAAAGCCTGGATCAGCCAAGGAACCTTCTGCAAAACAGCCTGCTTTCTCAGAGGCTGAGCAAAAACTGGGGAACGCTGCATGGAGCCACGTGAGGGGGCGGAGCATTCTTCAATTGAAGCTCAGCCTGTGAGAAGAGGACTCAGAAGCACCTCCCACTCTCTGGATGCTCCGAGCGGCTCGAGGGAGAATATTCCAATTAATAGATGACCAAGGCCAAATTTTCCATGGTAGCAAAGAGAAGAAGGAAATCATTCGAGACTTCTATGGGAAATTATATATGCAAGAGAATATTTGTGAAGAGAGAGTTAAGCAATACTTACAGAATGCTAATTTACCTCAGATACCTAAAGAGATTGAAAAAATGTTAAAAAGCAACATAACAATGATGGAGTTAACTGAAGCACTTAAGAAGCAAAATAATGGAAAGGCACCAGGCCCAGATGGACTTCTGGCAGAATTTTATAAAACATTACAAGAATCGTTGAATCTTTCATTGCTAGAAGTTATGAATGAAGTTATGTTAAAGAAGAAGATACCTAAATCATGGTCAGAAGCCTATATTACACTTATTCCTAAAGAGGAGGCTGACCCATTACAAATTAAGAACTATAGACCCATTTCTTTACTAAATGCAGATTACAAAATCTTTGCTTCAATATTGGCAGAAAGACTTAAAAAATATTTAAATAATTTTATCCATCCTGATCAAAATGGATTTTTGCCAAAGAGACAAATTAAAGACAATATGAAAGTAATCTTGGACACCTTGGAGTACTACGAGGCAAATCCTGAAAAACAAATGGCTCTGATATTTCTAGGTGCAGAGAAGGCATTTGACAATGTGAATTGGCGATTCATGTTATTACTGTTGGAACAGATGGGTTTTGCTAGAAAATTCATCTAAGCAATAGAAGCTATATACTATAAGCAAACGGCAAAGGTAATGATAGAGGGAGAGCTGACAGACTCTATTAATATAAGAAAAGGAACAAGACAAGGGTGCCCACTATCACCTCTGTTGTTTGTGTTAACTTTGGAAGTGTTAAACAGAAATATTAGAGATGAAAAGAATATAAAAGGAATGAAAATCAAAAAGGAAGAATTTAAGCTGCAAGCATTTGCGGATGATCTGGTTTTTATCTTAGAAGACCCTTTAGAAACTGCATCAAAATTGATAGAGAAGATAGAGACATATGGAAAGGTGGCTGGTTTGAAATAAATTAAGATAAGACAAAGATCTTGACAAAAAATATGCTATCAAGACAAAAGGAAGAACTGGCAGATTATTGAAAATTCAGGTCACGAATAAGATCAAGTACTTGGGGATACATTTGACAGCAAGATGCAGTACACTAAAAGAGAATAATTATATCAAACTTGATAATGTGAATTGGCGATTCATGTTATTACAGCTGGAACAGATGGGCTTTGCTAAAAAATTTATTCAAGCAATAGAAGCTATATATCACAAGCAAACGGCAAAGGTAATGATAGAGGGAGAACTATAGATAGAGAACTAGATAGAGGAAAAGTGAGCCGCAGGTGTTTCCTGGCTCTGCCCAGCTCGCACGGCTCCGGCGCGGCCCTGGTGGGATGAGTGGAGGTTTTTAAAATAATTCGCTTTACCTTCGAAGGCAAAGGGAAGGCGGCGACAGGAGTGCCTGAAGCCAAATGTCTCCTCAGGGCTCTGGTTGCAGGGAGGAGCCCTGACTGGCCACACATGGCTCGCCAAATGCTGCGGCGTTGCTCTAATGCCGCGGCAGCAAGGGAGAAGGGAAAGCAACGGTGTGAAGTGCCCCACCAACGCAGGCAGCACCATATCCGGGCATGCAACAAAGTACTTCCTAACGGCAACCCCCCCACCATTCCCCCTCCATTTCGCACGTGACTTAATTTCCCGCCCCCTGCATCTTAGGGCGGCTTGGATGTTGACCTCTGCATTGGTGGGGCACTTTGTATCAGGGTCAACGCAGGCAGCACCATATCCGGGTGTGCAACAAAAGTACTTCCTAACAGCAAGCCCCCTCCGCCATTTCCCCCCCATTTTGCATGTTTTAATATAGGCCTTAATTTGGGGGGAGGGGCTTAATTTGATTTTATGCCAATAAATCATGCTGGGGCTTCCTATTGGTGGAGGCCGTATTGCTGGAGAAACACGGTATCTTCCAAATCTGAATATGCTTTCCTCCTTCACTTTGTGTGAATTAGGGACAGGCCTACCTGAGGCTTTTTGTTAAATCTGTTTCTTGGATTGGGTTCAAGCTGCATTTGTCTGATTATTGGATCTTCCTACTGTCTTTCAAAGCCATTCCTTATTCCTTCTACACTCTCTCCCACTACCTCAGATTAAGCTATTTTACAAAGTTGTTCCTAGGGAGTACAATTGAGGGAAATAATATTTTTGTTTTTGGAAGCAATCTAATAAGTCAATAAACAAATCAATAAACAAAAGTTTAATAAACTGAAAGTCTGATAAACTATTGGTGAAGAAGTTCTGTGACAGCAAATCTCAGCTTCTGAATTCTTATGAAACTACTTGAAGCAAAATCAAACATGCTTTTCCCATCAATAAGCACCAATTATTCCTACAGGCTGGAGGATATTGCAACTATGTTTTCTCATACCAGAAAAGTCTACAACTCTGTTTGTTATTCTCTGGTGATCTTCCATCTAAGTATTAACCAGGTCCAATTCAGTTTAGCTTCTTAGCCTAGGCAAGATTGATGGTGAATCCCTGAGACATATTCCAAAAATCAAACAGCAATATCAAAATCTATGTATTTGCCTGTTAATGAATCTATTCCAAACAAAGCGGTACAACACTCTTCTAGTTTGACACCCTTGGAGGACGTATTAAGGATGAAATTCGGAGAAAACCTCACCTGTGTAGTAGGACACTGAAATTCCAGCAACACCAAAGGGCTAGCACATTTCATGATGTTGAAGTAGAACAAGTAAGGTTTCTGCCTGAAAAAAGAACAAAATATTACAAACTGTTATTCTATTCGTTCTTTAATAAGTGATACCATATGATATACAAAGCTTCAAAAATATGGAAGGTGCTTCCTCTAATCCTTTGGAAAAGGCTGGATATCACATCTAAATGAAGTCAGTATCAAGCATTTTTCTTGCTTTTACCAGGGCTAATCTTCCTAATAGATTTGAATTATAATGTATTTCTTTTAATTGTATTATTATTACCAAGTGTGGTAGTTTACGTTATTGTCATAAACCTCCTTGTCTGCTTGCATGAATGAAAAAGCAAGCTATAAATGAAGTATATCTTCAAAATGAGAGACCTAAATATAGCCCTATCTTCATATTATTCTGTATGAACTTTGATATAGAAGCTTAATGCAATTAAGCCAAAACCCAAAACCCAACTATTTTAAGAAACTGCCTTGAAATTTAGGCTATAAGTGGGAAGCATTCTTTTTTCCTACTGTGGTCTCTTTATTGATTTCTAATATCTCTTTTAGTACCAAGGGGGTGGGTGAAAAGGTGAGTTATAGCAGAGAGAGAACAGAATACAAGATGCAAACTTATCTCCTTTCTTAGACAATTGGCTTTATGAGCAAAGCCTGTTATAAATTTCCTGTAGAAGTGAGCAAAACCTAGGAAAGAATTGGATATACATTGGAAGCATTGGCTGTGTGAGGGATTTGCCAGTCTAGGACAGCTAGGACTTTCTGGGTGTCCACCTGGAAGCCTTTTGTGGAAATATGATAACCCAAGAAGTCTAGTTGTTGCAGATTGAAGGCACATTTTTCAGAGGTGGTATTCAGCTGGTTCAGACCAATTCAAGCAAACAAGTAGCTGAAATTTTAACTAGTTCAGAGAACCAGCAAATATCATCTCTGGCTGGCCTCGCCCCTGCCCAGTCGCCCAGTCGCCGCTCAGCCCCACCCGCCTGCCCACCACTCACCCTGCCCAGTCACTCCTTAACTTGCCTGCTAACTCACCATTGCTAGCCTGCCTTCGCCCGCCATTGCTGCCTGCCTTCTGCTGAGGCCCTGATCTCCCTGGTTGAGTGAGCTTGCAAGCAAGCCCTGATCGAGTTGACTCCTGGGCCAGCCTAGGCCGCCGCAAGCCCTGGTCGAGTCGACTCCCAGCCCAACCTACATGCCTCTGCTGCTGCCACTGCAAGCCCCGGATGAGTGCCAACTCCTGGGCTGGCTTAGACTGCTGCCTCGGGGTGGACATGGTGAGGCTTGGTTGCCTTTCAGACCTGGCTCTCGCCAGACTTCCACCCATATCCCACTCACCCTCTGCCTCTGGCATGTCAGGGGACGTGCCAGTTCCTGGCTCTGGCCTTCCCTGGGGCCTCTGCCCACATGCCACCTGCTTGCCCTCCACCTCGCTCACGTTCTGAAGGACCGCATTGGTGGGGAGGAGACACTTTTTGCAAGAAGCCTCCAGCTGTCAGTAGTTTTCAGTGCAAGAAGCCTCCAGCTGCCTCTTTTTTGGCGTGAGAAGCCTGCAGCTGCCACCTCTTTTTCAGTGCGAGAAGCCTGCAGCTGCTTCTGCCGGCTCGATTCCAGCAGGCAAAGAGGTGGCAGCTGGAGCAATGGTGGTATTCAAATAAAGTTGCCACTGGTTTGGTGAGTGTGCTTTGTGTGTGTGCCACACACTTTTGTGTGCATGCGTGCACCAAACGCACACTTTGCGCAGGTGCAGAGGCATTCTAACTCACCTCCTGCTGGTCACTGCAGCACTATTCTGCAGCGAGGCTGGTCGTCGCAGCGCTATTCTGTGTCATGCAAAGCAGCTGCACTTTGAATTCTGGCCATAAAAGTGAGTATGGGAGCCCAGGCAGGTGGCTGGGCCAAACACAGAGCAACGGAGAGAACCGGTTCGGTCTCCACTGCTCATTGCTGCTACTGGCTCTCCAGAACTGGGCAGAACTGGTCAAATACCACCACCGAGCTGGAGGCTTCTTGTGCTGAAAAAGAGGCGGCGGCTGCAGGCTTCTTGCGCCAAAACAGAGGCCTGAAGTCCTGTCATCACTGTCGCCCCCACCGCTTGCTTTCTGCCGTGGTGAAGGGGATGAGATGCGGGCTGACGGGAAGCCCGGCAGCTCTCAGCCCTGGCTTGCCTTCCTTGGCAGCCAGCCACTGGAGGAAGATAAGGTTGTGACCACAGATTATGTAGGGGAGAAAGGAGATTAAGGGCCAGGCCAGGGCCTCTGAAGGAGGGGGAAATGGGCAAAACATCGCGCTTAAGGGAAAGCAGGTGGCAAGCAGGTGGCGGCTCTGGGGCAAGGCTGGAGCTGGGGAATACACATTCCCCGACCCAGCCGAGGCAGCTGGCAGTTCCAGTGCCTCAGGGAATAGTGTGTGTCTCTGAGACCCCGGCTCCCGACCCAAGGCGAAGAGTCAGTGGGTGGCATGCATTGCTTACCTTTGGTGAGCTGAGCTGACCAGGCATCAACAAGGCAACTGGTGGGGTAATTAGCTGGGCCATGTGGTGAAGGCAACATATATAGGGCGGGGGTGGGCAGGGCGAGCATCGAGCAGCCGGAAGAGATGAGCGAGCACCTTGCATCGAGCATCCAGAAGGGCCAAGTGAGCAGCAACCGGGCGACCGGGTTGGGGGCGTCCAGAAGTTCCTACCGGTTTGGTGACCCACGCCAAATTCTTGCTACTGGTTCACCTGATCCGGTGTGAACTGGCTGAATATCAACTCTGGTCACCAGCCTGTTCTTTGCGCCAGCTGCGTGTGCACATCCCATTGCTTGCCGGTGCCCTTATGACCAGACCTGGCCAGGAGAGTCAGGACAGGTCACAGGAGCTGCCTTCTGAGCAGCTCCGCTGTGAAGGGAGGCAGAAAAGTTCAGCCAAGTCTTGTCCTCCTTCTCAGATGTACACACAGTGTGTGCACACATCTCATGGCGCTGGGACCTTCTGCGAGGAGATAATGTGTGGGCGAGTCCCTTCTGGCACCATGAGATGTGTGCCTGTTTGCTCTGTGTATATAGGCTGAGAAGGAGGAGAGAAGCAGCCAGGTTGAATGCTAGAAGACTTGGGTGAACTTTTCTGTCGGTTATGTGGGCATGGCTTGGTGGGTGTGGCTTGGTGGGGATCATGTGATTGAGTGGACGTGGCCAACTCAATGTCACTCACAGCAAGGTGATGCCAAATTGGCCATGCCCACTCAAATGACCCCCCCCCCCCCACCAAGTCACGCCCACAGAACCAGTTTTAACAAAATTTGATTCCCACCACTGACATTTTTCTGGCTTCGCAAAGAGATTATTAGATTGTTAAGATAGTTATCTCTTAGTCTCGGGAGGACTGTGCACAATTTGGAAAACTGTTTTACAAAATGATTGTAATATGCTATCATGAAATCTTCATAAAACATTCACCTGCCCCCAAGATGTCAAATGCAAAATTACAATGGAAGTGCTGAAATATAACCACCATTAAGTGGGGGCTTCAAATGTATTTTAGCCTTTGTTTGGTTGGATGTGTTTAGTGCCATGTTTGTTCAAATCATCCTATTCCAACTTGTCTGGAACCTGGCCACCCAGTCACATATCAGAAAGGGATAACATCAACGCTCAATTATTTTACTGTTTTAAACTTAGAGTAATAAGACCTTCAAAAGATGAGATCCTCAAAAACTACCAGAAGCCTTTTAGATTCACCAATCTCTTGCAGAAAACTAGAGAATTTCTCCTTGATACTTACTCATTGGATGTGCCCTTTTGCCCACAGAATTGACCACGACTATCTGTTGGATAAATCACCTTGCGAGGGTCTCCTTGTGTCCATGCTGGAAAGAACATTTAATTAAATTCAATTAATTTAAATAATTTATTTTAGGCATTGCCCAATTCCAAAATACAAGTAGTCCTCAAGTTATGAATGAAATCGAGCCTGCCCATTCCATTTGTAACCTGAGGATTCATAGGAGTGAATCTCATACCTTGAATGGGATCACTCCCTTTCGCTCACACATTTGCTAATCGAATGTGAGTCTTGTTAAGTGCACATGAGGTATTTCAGGGTTGGGAAGGCTATGTGGGACCTAGAGATGGAACAGACCACCTGCCTAAAGAGCACCCAAGGCCTACTCAACCCACTAAAATACCTCATGCTCCCCATAATTGCTTCCCTCACCCACACAACCTGCTGCACCAGATAACTTACTTTGTGAAGATCTAGCAAGCTATCTCCTCTCCAGCCTCTCAGCCACACATACCCCCTCCAATGCTCTGTTCGGGCCTTCATGGGCCTCCCTGTGCACACTGAAATGGAGCTTCCAAGGGGCAGATCCATTTCAACCTGCAACATGCCTGGGGAGGCCCATGGAGGCCTGAATGGAGCTTCCAAAGGATGGATCCGCCCCTCAGAAGCTCCGTTTTGGCATACAACAAACCGGGAGAAGCCTGCAGAAGCCCCAACAGAGCATCAGAGGGTTGGATCTGCCCCCTCAGAAGCTCCATTTTGACCTGCAATGTGCAGGACGAATGTTGCAGAGCCACTGCAGTTGTTTGTAATTGCAAATAACTGCCATGATGCTACAAGATTCATAGTTTTGGGACTTGTTCATAAAGACTAGGGGGCGCTTATTGTGTAACTTTGAATGTTCACTAAGGGAATGCTCATAACCTGGGGATTATCTGTAACTTTTCTCCAGATCTTAAAGCACCATAGAGCTTCTAAGCAATTACTATAAGCTTTTAACATAACCTTTTATTCATGTCTATATTTTATTTTGGTACCAGGGACCGCTTTTGTGGAAGACAATTTTCCCATGTATATGGGGAGGGGGAGAGCATGCAACCTAGATCCCTTGTATGCATAGTTTAGAGTATGGTTCACATTCCTATGAGAATCTAATGCCTGATGATCCTGAGGTGAAGCTGAGGTGGTGATAGCTGGAGAAACTTTGCTTGCTCACCCACTGCTCATTTCCAGCTGTGTGGTCTGGCCGTGGACTCCTGTCTTCATTCATTTAAATATTGTTGGAATGAAATCAAATGTATCTGTGTCCCAACATCAGCCAATCGTTTAGAATGTAGCCCTCAACATTCCTCTCAAAGATCAAGTATAAAATTTGCTACAAAAGGGTCAAATCCTTGGTGCAGCAATAAATAGTAGAATACGTACCCACAATACCCACTGCAACATAGCCCCCAATTGCAACCAGCAGCAGGATACAGCAGATGATATCTGTGCAGCCCCTGGAAGAAGAAATAAGGTAAGTGAGAATAAGTAACAATATACTTGTCTCTGGCACACAGTAGTGATTAGTTGATAGTTTGAATCAACATGTCATCATTCAAATTCAGACTTGCAATAAAAAAAATCTTGAAAATCCTCCAATCAAATGACAAATAAACTATAGCCCATCTCAAGAATAAGGGACAAGCAAATATAACCAACACATTCCTCCTTGGCCTGTAGTGAAGGTGGGGAGTGGACATTAACTTCTCATAAATAGTATACTACCTCTAGTTTTTAGAGATGTGTATAGGCACACTATGATGCTGATCACTACTACAATGATTCAGAGAAGATGGTACGTTAAACCCAAGCCTGCTAATCCTACACACAAAGATGTTAATAGGAAACAAAGCAATCCAGATCTAAGATCAAATAACCTTATTGGGCTTACAGAATTACAGAATAACAGAATGGGAGGAGACCTTCTAGTCCAATCCTCTACTCAAGCACAAGACCCCATACCATTCCAGACAAATGGATGTCCAATCTCTTCCTAAAAACCTCCTGTAGATGGAGTACTCACAATTTCTGGAGGCAAGCCATTCTACTGATTAACTGCTCTCATTGTCAGGAAATTTCTCATTAATTCTAGGTAGATCTCTCTTTAATAGTCTTCCATCTGTTGCTCCTTATCCTGCCTTCAGGTGCTTTGGAAAATTGGCTGATCCCCTCCTTTTTGTGACAGCCCCTCAAATATTGGAAGACTGCTATCATGATATATATCTTTATGAAAACTATCTTGTGATTCCTTCATTTAAAAAGAACTATTTCAGTATGAAATATAAAGGATTCATCCACCCACTCTGCTTACTATGACACACAACTTACCATTTCATGAGATATCTTTAAAACAAAGCTTCCAACCTGTAGGCCTCCCACTGCTAGGGCAGGCTAAAGAAAAGCTAATCTAAGGTATTCTAGTATAAAAATAGTGCTTTGCCTGAAGTTAGGGATGTTTGAATTTCAGTCAGAAAAAAACAACAATCACTCAGAGAGGTGTTGGATGGTTATTTTAATTTTTGTTTGTAAACTACCATAAATCTCAATTATGCTGGCAACATTTAACATTTAAACTAACAGATAAATACATATTATCAGAGAATAAGAGCAATCTCCACTCAATATCCAGTCATGAGTTAGCATGATAATAATTGGTTAAGAACCCACAAAACAATTTTGTCTGATTCTCTGAAGCTAATGTGTCCCCATAAAAATAAAATATTGGCTGATAAAATTATTTATGAATTGTTATAAGATACAAATTGAAATGTGAACCTCTGATCCAGGGATGGGATTCAAATTTTTTAACAACCAGTTCTGTGGGCATTGCTAGGTGGGTGTGGCCATGTGACTGGGTGGGCATGGCTTCTTTTTCTGCCACCTGGGCATCAGGGAAGCCTTCGGGGGGGGTCAGTTTTGCTCTCAAAAGGCTTCCCTGGGACCCAGGAAGGCAAAAAACAGAGTGCGGGGGGGGGAAACAGCACCCCATGCTCTGTTTTTGGGGCCCCTAGGCCTCAGGAAGCCTTCGGTGGGGGGGTTTTGCTCCCAGAAGGATTTCCTGGGGCCCAGGAAAGCAAAAAATGGAGCACAGGGGGGCAGCTCCCCCCCACATGCCCCTTGTTGCCTCCTGGCCTCAGGGAAGCCTCCTGGGTGAAGCAGTAAGACACCAAGGGGGATCCCGGCACAGCTGACCATTGGAAAAGCTGATCATTAGGAGCAGGGAAAAAAAGAAATACCTTAAGGAGTGACTGGGCAGGGAGAATGCAGTCAGCGATGTTGGGCATGCACGCGATGTTGCGCATGCGCAATAATAACTGAGTGGCAGGAGGACGGGGGGGGGGGGCAGCCAGGGGCACGATTTGCCGGTTCTCCGAACTGAGCAGAATCATAACAACTGGTTCTATAGAACCAGTCCGAACCATAAAATCCCACCCCTGCTCTAATCATGTGTGAGTAATGTCAGTAAAATTATATTATCATTGCATTATAATTAAATAATACTATATTTGGAAAACAAACTATGTCCACGCATAAAGCAAGGAGTGAAACTAGGAAAAAAAAAGAATTTTAGCTATTAACCCCAACCCATGCATTCCAAAGAAATGATCAAGACCTCTAAGCTCTTGGATTTTCAAGTCATCTTTTCATTACTTCCCAAAGAGAATCAACAGGTGGCAATAAATGGTCACTCTACATATAGTGTACTGAAAAACAACAATAAAAACATAAAAATAACAAAGCCATACTACTCTCAATCCTTTTATCAACAAGGTCGTCTTACCTGTCATAAATGGGGCCTTTGAAAGTTGGGTCATATTTATGTGGTGTCCCTAAAAAATGAGATTGTTGAGTTAGACAATTTATATAACTCAAGAATATGTAAACTGGGTATTATATTGCCATTATTCCAATAAGATAAATATCACTGAGCAAATTCTTTGTCAGGGTTCAATAATGGCATAACAATTCTCAGCTTAATTTGTAGAAATTCTCTACACAGAAGCACAGGAATGCAGAAAATATACCCAAGCAGGACACGTGGGATGAGAGAGTATGAAAAAGGATGGTGATAGTGAGGTACTGTAATAGAAAATCAGGATTTGAACTATCACTGCAAAAGTTTGTATAATTTTTCTATTTGATCATAGGATGTCATCTGTTCCAATATAACAAAAGGTTCCCATTCCTAACATGTTTATCCAAATCTCTGGAAAATTTCTACTATCTTTGCGCTGGTCTTGGGGGAGGGATAATCTTGATAGATTGTGTCTTCTATTTTTCTCCTTTGAAATATACTAACAAGAATTTGAGTGAAGGGCAAAGTTATGATTACTTTATTTAAAGTTTACAATAGAAGGGTTTTTTTCTCAAAATTGCCTGCAAAAAAGCAAGTACAGAAGCATCATTTGTGCAATTTGAGCACAGGATTATTACTTTCCCCACCCCATGATTGATAAATACTGTAACCGAGGAACCTACACTTGAAGAGTTATACAAGTCATTGTATAACTTTAAAGCTACCAAGATATAACCAGAACTCTAATCAATTTTAGTCTCCAGCGTATTTTGACAAATTACCTGAAAATTGAAAAGCTTGAGTTCCCATATCTATAATTATTCTGTACATTCTAGTAGAATCATAATACTAAAGATGAGAATTACTTCTGTTGCCAAAATGTTTACTTATTCGTGTCCATTACAAACTTTTCCTTCTGTCCTGCTGCTTTCTTTGCCTCTACAAAAAGCAATTTTGCCACTCTTCACCAACTTTGATGCCTTTCAGAAGTGCTGAAATATAAACTGTAATCAACCCCAGACATTGCAATCAATAGGTCTCTTTCCTTCTTCATTTCAAATCCATTTTTTCCTGTATATTTCATTTATCCATGCTCAAAGTCTGATTTCCAGAGAATAGCAAGGAAAGATAAGAAGGACTTCATAAATGAACAAAGCAAAGAAATGGAAAACAACAGAATGGCAAAGATTAGAGAAAACTGGAGATATCAAAGGAATGCTTTGTGCAAAGTTGTGCATGGACAAAAATTGTAGAGACTTGTGGGAAGCATCCCCCTCCCCAGAATAATCAAGTAATTTGGGAAATATTTTTATATTGTATTTCCCTAAAGAAAAAATGGAGAAATATGTTTCAGATTTAGAGGCAGAAAGCAGCCCCCCAGTCTTTCTTAAAAGTCCACAGCAGATGCCACTTAAGGAGATTTATTGAAAGAGGAAGCCACATGGCTCCATTCATAAGCAAAGCAAATACTACAGGCAGAAATCCATTCAAGACAGGATATTTCCTTGCAGCAAAGTTTGACAGCTAACAAAAACAGAATTGTAGGATAAGGATAAGGACAAGCAGCCCCTCATCCAAGATCCAACACTGGACAAAAGTCATTAGCCACAATAGGAATTGCCTTTTTGAAACACAAAGCCCATATTGCACAAATCCCAAACTTCGAAGTTACAGAAACTATAAAGATTCCTCCACTCATTCAGCCATTTGGTCAGCTGTCCCAGAATCACATCTGGTTGGTGGTCCTGCTTCATCAATAAACTTTCTTTCCAGTCAGCCTCCATGTTGTGTCTTTCTCCCAGGTTGGAACTGAACCAGATGAATTTTCCTTCCAACAGACTTAATAGGAGCAGAAGAGATTAAGATGATACGGCAAGCATACACAGAAGAACTATACCAAAAAAGTCTTAATGTCCCTAATAACTACAATGGTGAGATTGCTGAGTTCAAGCCAGACATCCTGGAAGTGTGAAGTCAAGTAGGCCTTAGGAAGCATTACCAACAACAAAGCAATCGGAGGTGACCATATTCCAACTGACCTATTTAAAATGCTAAAAGATGATGCTATTAAAGTGCTGCACTCAAAATGTCAGCAAATTTGGACAACTCAATAATGGTCAAAGAACTGGAAAATGTCAGTTTATGTTCCAATCCCAAAGAAGGGCAATGCCAAAGAATGTTCAAATTACCGTACAATTGAATTAATTTCACATCCTAGCAAGGTTATTCTCAAAATCCTACAAGCTAGGCTTTAGCAATATGTAAACCAAGAACTACATGCTGGGTTTTAAAGAGGCAGAGGAACTAGAGATTAAATTGCCAACATTCGTGGGATTATGGAGAAAGCAAGGGAACTCTAGAAAACATCTACTTCTGCTTCATTGACTATCCTAAAGACTTTGATTGTGTAGATTACAACAAACTGGCAAGTTCTTAAAGAGATGGGAGTTCCAGACTACTTTACCTGTCTTCCGAGAAACTGCATGCACACCAAGGAGCAACAATTAGAACTGAACATTGAACAACATATTGGTTCAAAATAGGGTTAGGAGCACAACAAGGCTGTATATTGTTGTCCTGCTTATTTAACTTTTAGGCTGAGTACATCATACAAAATGCTGAACTAGATAAATCACAAACTGGAATTAAGATTGCCAGGAGAATCATCAATAACCTCAGAAGATAGCACCATAATGACAGAAAGTGAAGGGGAGCTTAAAGAGCCTATTGATGAGGGTATCAACCACTCTTTGGGCCAAATGCCTAGAGAAAATAAACCAAACATCACTTCAATATTTGGTAAAACAAAAAGCTCTTTTTTTTATTCCTTCCTCCGCAAGGGCTCCAAGAAAATAGTTAAGCAAATAAAGTAGGCTCTAACCCAAGTTTCACGGAATCTGGTATTTATAATGAATTCCCCTTATTATCCCCTATTATCCCTGATTACCCTTATTACCGATGATTACCCTTACTACTCATGATTACTCATCGTAATGCAATCACATCTATCATGGTTAATTCGCATATTTGAACCAAACAGCGTTTCCAACACACCGCACGTGTTTATTATACAAAGTCTTTGCTGATGGAGGGAATCACCATTCTTCGGGTCAACTGGGCTTCGTTTCAAACGTGTATATTGCGTAGTTGTGACAGGCATCCCCCTCTACCAGGAACCAGTCTATAAAATAATATATATCACAACTTATTTTTCTACTTGTGGTCCAGGTTTTTCTGGATATTTTACATAAAATTACCTTATCAGTCTGTTTGCACATATATCTGATACTTTCACCCAGATTGCCTCTGTTTCAGGGTACCCCTTCCATCTCACTAAATATTGCAACACTTTTCTACGTATCCAGGAATCTAGGATTTTGTCAATTTCAGCATGTGTAGAATTTCTAGCTATTACAGATTCTTCAAGTTGAGGTAAATTAATGCGTTCTACAGGCTTCAATAAACTAGCATGAAACATAGGATGTATTCGGTGTAATCATGGCAGTAGTTTAAGTTTTACAGTTACTGGGTTTATCACTTTTGTAATTTGGAAAGGTCCAATATATTTTGGTCCTAATTTCCTACTATTTAAGTGTAGTTTTATAAATTTAGTTGATAAATAAATATAATATCCTGGTAGGAATGTTTTATGCTCTTTTCTTTTCTTGTTGTTTGTATTCTAGTGCTGTTTTATTGAGAGTCTCTTTTACTTTATCCCAACTATCCTGTACTTTTTTCGACCACATTTTGACACTTATAGGATGTTGATCATCACACTGTAAATCAGGGGTTGGAACAAATTCTATCCCATTTACTATTTGGAATGGGCTATAGCCTGTGATTTCATGCGTGGCATTGTTATATGCTACTTCAGCAAATGGAAGTAAATCAGCCCATTCTCGCTGTTGATAAGAGATGTATGATCTCAAATATCTCTCAATCATCGCATTAGTCTTTCAGCAGCATCATTAGTGCTAGGATGGTATGCAAAGCTAAGACCTTGAGAGGATCCTAAAAGACGTACAAACGCTGTCCAAAATCGTGCCGTGAATTGCACACCCCTATCTGAAATTATTCTCCTGGATGTGCCATGCAGTCGATATACATGTTTAATAAATACGTTTGCTAACTTTGTTGCCAAAGGTAATCCTTTACATGGTATGAAGTGAGCTTGTTTTGAAAATAAGTTTATGATAGCCCAGATTACCATGTATCCATTACTGCTGGGCAATTCTACAATAAAATCCATGGCTATGTCTTGCCATGGCCAGTTGGGATCTGATAGTTTGTAATAGCCCTAAAGGTTTTCCTACCCGTGGTTTCGCAGTAGCACAAACATGGCATTCTTTAATGTATTGTTCAATTTCTAATCTCATATGTGGCCACCAGAACTGCCGCCTTACCAAATGTAGTGTTTTCAAAAATCCAAAGTGTCCAGCCTGCCTAACATCATGACACTGGGATAATCTTTTTTCTATAGCTCAATGGAACATATATTTTATCCCCTCTCCAATACAACCCATCTTTATATAAGCGGTCAGTGCTATTGGTTTTTATCCATACATCCATTTTTGTAGCCTCTTGTAATTCCACAGAGATCATAGGTTGAATAACTTCGTCTCTACATGCATTGTATTGAGGTAGTCGAGATAGTGCATCCGCCATGAAGTTTTTACCTCCCAGAACATATCTCAAGTAGAAATCAAAACGTTTAAAATACAAGGCCCACCTCGCTTGTTTAGGGGACAGTTTTCTCAGTTTTTGTAGTGCTTCCAAATTTTTATGATCTGTCCATACTTCAAATTTTTCTTTTAATCCTTCTAATAAGTGTCACCATGTACTAAGTGCCCATTTTACAGCGAAAGCCTCTTTTTCCCAAATAGCCCACCGTCGCTCTGTGGTTGTAAATTTTCGTGATGTATATGCACATGACTGAAATCATCCATCTAGGTTATACTGCAATAGGACAGCTCCCACAGCCACATTACTTGCATCAGCTTGTACCACAAAACTTTTATTTGTATTAGGATGTTTCAAAATGGGCTCCTGAGAAAATAAGGCTTTTAAGTTATCAAACGCTTGCTGACACTCCTGTGACCACACAATGGTTTGGCTGGGTCTGGGTTTTGGTGACTGATGTTTCATTTTTAACAATTCTGTTAGTGGTAAAGCGATTTGTGCAAATTTAGGAATAAACTGCCGATAAAAGTTTACGAATCTAGAAAACTCTGTAATTGCTTTCTTGTTTTTGGTGCTGTCTAGTCAACTACTGCTCTGACTTTATTGGGATCCATCTCTAATCCTTTATTTGATATTCTGTACCCCAAATAATCCAACGATGTGCAGTGAAACTCACACTTTGAGAGTTTCACATACAACTTAGCATCAAGTAATTTTTTCAGAAATTTTCTCACCAAGGCCAGATTAACGATCTGGCGGTGAGAAAATTTCTGAAAAAATTAGGATAAGTCACCTAACAGTTGGGTAGGAAAATATATAAACCAGGATAGACATTTTAATCTTCTTCTTCTTCTTCTTCTTTTTCTTCAGCGTTTGTCTCGCGCTCGGGCGAGGTCCGCTAATGTCCTTGAGTACTGCTTCCACACCTCTCTGTCTGCCACGTGTGTCGGGTCTGCCTTCGCGATCTCTAGATCGGCCTTGATCGTGTCCATCCAGTGTTGTTTAGGTCTACCACGCGGTCTCGCTCCTCCGACAGTCACCTTCATTACAGATTTGATGATGGATTCTTCCTTGGCGCGGCTCACGTGGCCGAACCATCGTAGCCGGGACTGCCTCATGACCGTGGGGATGGGCACGACGTTGAACCGTCTACGCACTTCTTCGTTCCTGACGCGATCGAGTAGGGTGAGGCCTACCGACCATCGGAGCATTCGCATCTCCATTATCTGGAGTCTGCTTTCGACTTCTTTGGTCGTCGGCCAGCACTCTGCGCCGTATATGGCCACGGGCGCACCACAGAGTTATAGATTTTCGCCTTCAGGCGCATCGGCATCTTCTTGTCACAGAGGACGCCCGTGACGGACTTCCATTTGCCCCACGCTGCATTGATCCTGGCTGCCACCTCAGTTTGTAGTAGGCCTTCTTCCCCAGAGTAGTTCCCAGGTACTTGAAGGTGGAGGCGCGCGTAGCTCCTGCCCGTTCACGTGGATGGAGCCTGTCATTTCATTGTCAGTGGTCAGGTATTCGGACTTCTTTAGGTTCAGCCGGAGCCCGAACTGCTCGAGGCGGTCGTGCCACTGTTGGACTCGGTGCTCTAGTTCAGCCTTGCACAGGTTGGCCAGGAACACATCATCGGCGTAGAGCAGCGTCCATGGGGCGGGCGTGTACAGGTCGTGTGTAATTGTGTCCATCACCAGAATGAACAGCAGTGGTGAGAGAACAGAGCCCTGGTGTACGCCGACGGTAATATTAAACTCCTCTGATATCCCAGCTGCCGCTTTTACACGGCTTTTGTGACATCTGTATAGGAGTTGGACCCATTGTACGAGCAGCTCAGGCACGCCGTGGTCTCGCAGTGCGTACCAGATGAGATCGTGCGGGACTCGGTCGAAGGCCTTTTCCAAGTCTAGGAAGGTGGTGTGGAGCGGGATTTTCTTCTCTCTGTGAGCCTCCATCAGCATCCGCACACCGAAGATGGCGTCGGTGGTGCCGCAGTTCTTGATGAATCCAGCCTGGTTGACGCTGATGTCGACGATGTCCCGAATGCGCTTATCAAGGACGCGTTCAAAGATCTTCATAGTGTGTGACAGTAACCTGACCGGTCTGTAGTTGGAGCAGTCCGCTGGGCTGCCCTTTCCCTTCCAGATCGGAACAGTGGTGCTGCGGTACCAGTCGTGTGGCACTTTTCCCGTGGAGACGATGTTGTTGAACAGCTCGCACAGCCACAATGCCGAGCCCGGTAGTGCCTTTTTCCAGAAGTCGGCAGGGATGTCGTCTGGTCCTGTTGCCTTACCGTTTTTCATGGCCTTGATGGCGTCGGCGACCTCGCTGGCATAAATGCCTGAGACTGGGCCTTCAACTGGGTCACCTCGCGGGGTTCGTGGGTGTGGGAACTCCTCGGTGGAGATCTTCTCAAGTATTGCCGCCACCTCTCCGCAGCGTCTCTGGGGTTGACGATCAAATTTCCCCTTTCGTCGTTGATCCCATGAAACTGGTCAATGTCCAGGGTCTTCCTGTGTCTGCTTTTGGCTAGGCGGTAGATCTCATTCTCGCCTTCTCGCGTGTTCAGCTTCTCGTAGATGTCATCGTAGTGGGAGCTTCTGGCTGTCGCTACTGCTTTCTTGGCTGCCTTTTTGGCCGCCTTGTATTCGCAGAGCTTCTCGCTGGTCTTGTCCTGAAGAAAGGCCTTGTAGAGCCGTTTCTTCAGGTGTACGGCATCTTGTACTTCCGGTGTCAGGATAGACATTTTAATACTGTCTCTTTAAGGGAATGCTAAAATTGTAATTGGGTGTGGTTCCTCAAATGGCCATAAGATGGAGCCAGAAACCTGGGTTGTTCTGTTCTGTTGCTGCTGAGAGTGTTGCTGTTCCTATATTGATTGTTGCTGATCATAGTTCTTGGATTTGATGCAAGTCTGTTACTGAACTGTTTATGATACTGGACTTTGTTATTGGAGTATCCTTGGACTGAAAACTGACTGCTTTAACCGTGAATGACTTCGACTGTTTGTTGACCTTTGCTTAAACATTTATTGGAAATAAAAACCTACATTTTACTATACAGTGTATCTGTGTGCTGGTTGTGTTATTCTTCACTACGTCTCCCTGTGTGCGCTCATTTCCTAACAGGGAATTACCTCAACACACATGCTCCTCCATTGTTTTAGTATAAATTAAGATATCATCTAAGTATACTAAAACACCACAATATAATTCTTGTAATACTTCATTGATGAGTTGCATGAAGACGGCAGGTGCTCCTTGCAGCCCAAACGTTAAATTGGAAACAATTAGCAATTAAGGGACAATTAAAAGTAGTTTTCCATTGATTCTCCTCTCGTATCCGAACTCAATAGTAAGCTTCACATAAATCCAATTTAGTGAAATAATGGCCAGTTGCTAAAGTTGGTAACAAATCGTGGATTAGTGGTAAGGGGTAAATATTGTCTACACAAATAGCGTTGATGCCCCAGAAGTCAACACAAAGACATAATCCCCCATCCTTTTTCTCATGAAACAAAACAGGGGCAGCTATATGTGATTTCCTGGGTTGAATAAATCCACGCGCGAAATTCTTATCTATGTATTGTCTCATTTCCTCCATCTCTTTTGGCGTCATGGCATACATTCTTGGTTTTGGAAACTTTGCTCCAGGAATTAAATCAATTGCGCAATCAGTTGTTCTGTGTGGCGGTAATGTTTCACACTCTCTTTCGCTAAACACATCTGACAGATCTTTATATACCTCAGGGTAAATTATTTTCTCAGAATCATCTACAGCTGTTACAACTTCTCTATTATGCATGTATGGAGGGGACATAGGGCCAACTGCAATTCGTAACTTCCCAAAACCATCTTCCCACCATATCATGGGCTTCCATTTGTCTAACCATACTAGACCTAAAATTAGTGCCTCCCGCATCTCTGGTACTACAATAAATCATAAAGGCTCCCAATGACTCCCTATCTCTAGCTTGATAGGGGTTGTCATTACTGTAGCAGGATCCCCACCCAATAACGAACCATCTACTTGTTCAAAGCACATAGGTTTGGGCAGATCTTCCACTGATAACTGTAGTTCATCAACCACTTCTCTACTAAACATCTAGTACACCCAGTGTCGATCAACGCACTATACTGACCCCTCAATTTTCCTTTTAAATTCTCCAATACTACTGGTATAACAAATGGTCATACGGGATTACTCACCAAATCATCCTCTTCCAGACTGTCCTCTCCGCTATCGTATAGTCCCGAGACTACCCTGGGGATGGTTTACCATCAGGTATTTTCTTCTCACGTCTACTTGTCATTACTTCCGTATCCGTTTTTTGTGACACCCCTTGAGATCTCTCAGAATTACCTACCCCTTGTCTCATACTGTGTGTCACCCCACTACCTTGTATATTACTACTTGTGGCTCCAGGAATGCGAGCCATCTGTTTTCTCACATCAGTTTCTATAGATGGACACTCCATTGCCCTATGACCCAAACCTTGACATCGAAAACACCTCATCAGCCCTATTCCTCTATTATTACCTTTAGCTTTCTCTTTCAGCATACCTCTTGCTGTTAACATTCCCATTTGTTGTCTTCTGGGACCGCCAAACATAGGATGGAACTCCCTTAGTTCCACATCCAATTCCACAACTGTTTTATACCACTGCCCCAGTTTCTGGGGAACCCCTCTATAAAGACAAGCCTGCCTCAATCCTTTATCTAACTCAGACCTAAATTCTCTAATCAATAGTCTTTCCAGCCAGGTGCGTAACCTAGTTGCCAATTTTCAAAACTCTCTGACATACTCTACAGCAGGCCTCCCCTCCTGCTTTAATGACATTAAGGCTTCTTCATATTGATGTATCCTGAATGGATCCAAAAATAAGCCAACATCAATCAATTCCTTCACATGCATACTGTGCAGCTCTGCCACCCAATCGGCAGCATCACCTGTTAACACTGTAGTTATAGCAATGATAATAGATCACTGAAAAGGGTAGCAATTTGAATATAATCCTAGGTGGTTCACAACTTGGCTTAAAAATAATGTCAACCTGTCAGGGTTCCCATTAAATGAGGTGTTTATAGGTGGTGGACCCCAAACCATTCTTTGGGGCCAATATCCAGACATCCCTGACGGACCCCAGGATGAAACTGCTGGTCTACTGCCCACCTGCGCATTTCTGAATTCAGCCCTGGAACCTACCGGCTTACTCCAAATTCCTGATACTCCAACTACATCTACTAATGACTCATCTACTTCCATAGCAAACGCTCACCCCGACCGCCTACTCATATCCCTGCTATCTCTGGTGCTTGAACTGAAGAAAGATGTGTCTTCTGTCCTAAGTCCCCTCCCTGGACTGTCCCAAACATTCCAGAAAGTAGATTCACAAATGCTTAGTTCACCATACTTGACATGGAGCAATTCCAACGTACTAGCATTTAAACTGGTGGTAGAAGTACTCCACTCGTCTTCGTCAGCAATCCGTCTTTCTCTCCATTTTTCAAACGTCCCGGAGGGTAGCGGCATTTCTCCCACTTCTGTGGGAGGCTTCCCTTGTGAAACCTTCCCCGACATATCGTCCCTCAACTCCAATCCCAACTTCCGTTCCTTCAGGATTTTTGGCCATACCACAGGCTGAGAATCATCTTCATGTCTCGCGTTATCTGTTTGTCCACTTTCCAAAGGAACAACATTATCATCCAATTGTACTGAGGGCTGCTCAGGCAATACACACCAGCCCTGCCAAAGGCAGTATCCACCCCACCTCCGAAACATCTTCCAAACTACCACTAACAGCAGCACTTTCAGCCATAATATCATGAACAATGAAATAATATAATAGGGAGAGAGCTGACTTTCCTCTCAACTACTCTTTAGGCCAAATGCATGGAGAAAATAAACCAAATGTCACTTCAATATTTGGTAAAACAAAAAGCTCTTTTTTATTCCTTCCTCTGCAAGGACTCCAAGAAAATAGTTAAGCAAATAAAATAAAGTCGGCTCTAACCCAAGTTTCACGGAACCTGGCATTTATAATGATTCCCCCTTATTACCCCCATTACCCAATTACCCTTATTACTGATGATTACCCTTACTACTCTTGATTACTCATCGTAATGCAATCCCATCTATCGTGGTTAATTTGCATATTTGAACCAAACAGCGTTCCCAACACACCGCACGTGTTTATTATACAAAGTCTTTGCTGATGGAGGGAATCACCATTCTTCGGGTTGACTGGGCTTTGTTTCAAATGCGTGTGTTGTGTAGTCGCAACAGAGGGTGAAAGAGGAGAGTGCAAAAGTTGGTTTGAAATTCAATATTAAAAAACAAAGATCATGGTATCTGGTCCCAGGATTTTCTGGGAAGAAAGGGAAGAAATGGAAGCAGTGACAGATTTTGTTTTCTTAGGCTCCAAGATCAGTGCAGACAAGTGGCCACACCATGAAATTAAAAGATGCTTGCAATTTGGGAGGAAAGCTATGGAAAACTTTTTAACTATATTAAAAAGTAGAGATAGTGGAGTATGGAGAAGTTGCAGGACTAAAAATAAATAAAGAAAAAACTAAAATACTAGTTGAAAATCTTACAGATAAGCAGAAAAATGAATTGACAAAGAAAATAGATTGTCAGATAGTTAAAGTGAAATATTTAGGAATTTACTTAGCAGCAAGATGTGTAACAATTAAAGATGATAACTATACAAAGTTAATGCAACATATTAAGCTGGATTTGGAGAAATGGAAGAATCTGCAACTTTCAATGATAGGGAGAATAGCTGCAATAAAAATGAACATATGGCTGAAGTTACTTTTCTTATTCCAAACAATACCAATAAAAATAGAGAAAAAAAATACTTTTTAGGAAATGAACAAAATAATTTTGAAATATATTTGGCAAGGGAAAAAAGCAAGAATAAGATTGAAAATATTACAGGAATCTAAAGGTAATGGGGATTTTGGGATTCTCCCAAAATGGAGATTGGGAGTTGTATTATCAGGTATCTGTACTTACATGAGTGAAAAAATGGATCAATTTGAGGCACAGAAGATTATTACTGGAGGATCTTCAATTAGGGTGGCATGCCTTTTTGTGTTATGGAATAGAGCACATAGATATTTTCAAAAATATTACATGAGGAATGCTTTACTTTTAATATGGGAAGAAATTATATCACAAAACTATAGGAAAATACCAGTCTGGCTTTTACAATGGAAGCATTGATACATCCAAATGTTGTTAACTTGGAAAAAATTGTATCCTACAAAGACATTTTAAATGAGAAAGGGTAACTTAAAACCAGACAGAAATTACAAAACCAAGGGGTGGACCTAGCATGGTGGTCACATTTGCAAATACGAGATATGAGAAAGATGTGAAAACATGGGGTTTCTATGAAGAACCAACAATACTCAATAAGATATTATTAGGGACAGATGAAAAATTGATAAAAAAAACTATATAGTTATCTTACTAAACTTTAAAATTGAAGATGAACAAGTAAAAGAAACAATGATAGTATGGGCAATTTTTTTGCCTATACTATAAGGTAAAGGTAAAGGTTCCCCTTGCACATACATGCTAATCATTTCTGGCTCTTCTGCTCAGCTCCATTACAAAGTTGAAGAGCCAGTGCTGTCTGAAGACAGCTCCGTCATCATGCGGCCGGCTGAAGGTACACGGAATGATGTTACCTTCCCACCAAAGTTTTTGCTACTTGCATTCTTACATGCTTTCAAACTGCTCGGTTGGCAGAAGGGCTATACTATAGAACTAGACAAATGGCAAGAACTTTGGGATAGAAATTACAAACTGACAATGGCTACTGCATATCAGGAAAACCTTTATAAAATGTTTTACAGGCGGTATCTGCCACTGGCAAGAGTAGCAAAAATGTTTAAAAATATGTCCACCAAATGTTGGAAATGTAACCAGATCCTAGATACTTATTATCATATGTGGTGGACATGTGTGAAAGCAAGAAAATATTGGATAAAAATACACACATGGTTGGAAAAGATGATTAAGCAGCATATAGATTTAAAGCCACAAATATTTTTGTTAGGTATAATCAGGGGTGGGATTCTACTGGTTCATGCCAGTTCATGAGAACCAGATGTTAATTGTACATCCAGTTCAGCAAACTGGTAGTTCCGAAGCCCAGTTTTTCTCCCTTCCCCTCTTCTCTCTCTCTCTCTCTCTCTCTCTCTCTCTCTCTCTCTCTCTCTCTCTCTCTCACACACACACACACACACACACAGGTCCATGGTAAAATTGTCTTCCATGAAACCAGTTCCTGGTTCCAGAAAGGTTGGGGACCTCTGAATTAGACCATGCAGGAGAGCCCTTTTAAGGATTATGTATTAATAGAAAAGTAACTAACTTAGCTCTGATCCTAAACCAGGGGTCCCCAAACTTGGCAACTTTTAAGACTTGGCTAGCTGAGGATTTCTGGGAGTTGAAGTCCACAAGTTTTAAAAGTTGCCAAGTTTGAAGACCTCTGTCCTAAAACGGTAAAGCTGCTGTATATAAAAAACAGAGGACTCTGATCAACTATCACAGCCGCATTTTGGATCTGAGTGGTGGTCCTGGGAAAGGTGTCAGAATAACACTTAGAAGGGACCTTATACCATTTCAGAGAAATGGCTGTCCAGTCTTTTCTTAAAAACCTCATGTTGGAGCATCCAGAACTTCTGGAGACAAGTAGGTCCACTGGTTAATTGGTCTCATGGTCAGGAAGTTTCTTTTTAGTTTTAGGTTGCTTCTCTCTCTGTTCAGTTTCCATCCATTGCTTCTTGTTTTGCCTTCTGCTTCTTTGGAAAATACATTGCCCCCCACTTCTTTCTGGCAGCCCCTTAAAAGCCTGCTGCCTATCACCCTCCTGGGCAAAGCATGTGAGCCATTTCCTCCTTTCAGTGATTCATGTAAGCACTGTATATCTATAGCACATAGATAATAAAGTAAAAAACGGTGAACAACATTTTTATAGAACTATAGATAATTTGAGGCTGGGTGTGACAATGAATGGCTGGGAGGGAGGGGCCAGGTGAGGCATCCCTTGACGTGACGTTGAGTTGGTCATGCTCAGCCAGTCATGTGACCACCAAGCCACACCCACAAATTAAGCCACGACCACAGAACCGGTTGTTAAGAAATTTGAATCCCACCCTGGGTAAAATACCAGAAAGCGGACTATATATTTAATGCTACATATATTGACAGCAGTGAGAATTGTATTTGCACAATATTGAAAAAATGAGAACACCCCACCAGATGAAGACATAATTTGGAAAATATTGGACCGTACAGAGATGGATAGACTGACATTAAAAATAAAACATAAAAGAGATACAGAGTATTATTCAATGTGGAACAGGTTCTATCAATGGCTAGAGATAAGAGGTAAAAGTTAGATGAAGAAAGATCACATATGTATGTAAAATATAAATGCTGTCTATAACATAAGTATGCTAGTATAATTAATGATTATAAATGAGCTAATATAACTATATTGTTATAATTATGTGTATTATTATTATCACTATCAGCATATCTGTTATTTTTCTCTTTTTTTGGTAAAATGAAATGCCTAGATAATGCACTGCTTTCAAAATATTCATATATAAACAAAAAACTTTTATTTTTTTAAAAAAGTAGAGGTATCAACTTGCCGAGAAAGGTCTAGGTAATCAAAGCTATGGTTTTCCAAGTAGTAATATATGGTTGTGAGTGTTGGAGAATGAGGAAGACTGAATGCCGAAGAATTTATGCTTTTGAAATATCCTGTTAGAGAAGACTCTTGAGAGTCCTTGGACTGCAGGGAGATCAAATCAGTCAATTCTAAAGGATATCAAACCTGACTGTTCTTGGAAGGGCAGATGCTGAAGCTGAAATACTTTGGCCACCAAATGAGAAGTGGACTCATTGGAAAAGACCCTGGTGTTGGGAAAGATTGAAAACAAAAGGAGACAGGAGTAGCAAAGGATGAGGTAGTTAGATAGTGTATGGACGCAATAGCAGTGGTAGGATTCAAATTTTTTTTACTACTGGTTCTGTGGGCATGGCTTGGTGGGCATGGCAGGGGAAGGATACTGTAAAATCTCCAGTCAGAGGTGGTATTTGCCAGTTCTCCGAACTACTCAAACTTTCTGCTACCGGTTCTCCACAACTGGTCGGAACCTGCTGAATACCACCTCTGCACAATAGGCATGAGTTTGGGCAGACTCCGGGAGACAGTAGTAGACAGGGGGTCCTGGCATGCTGTGATCCTTAGTAACTGAACAACAACAAAGTCCAAAAGTTAGTCTCTATAATATAAGCTCATAAAACGTTTTGCTTTGCTTCCCCATTCTGAGCCCCAACTGTACGTACCCAATCACATGCAACTGCATTTGATCCCCGAACCATTTCTCATGTCACTTATCTCTTCCTCTCTGATCATTCAATAATATCAACCTGCAGTTTAGATTACATTTTCTACCCTAACTCAGAAATGGGCTGTGGTTCTTTGTGTGTAGCCTTAGCTGACTGGATAAGGTCTAATAAATCGAAATTGTCATTCTGATAGTCATTCTAAGAAGCTAGAATTCCACATAAATGATAGACCTTCCTGTTTTCAATGGGGTTAGGCAATTTTAGAGTGCTTCCAGACCTGACTCTCTCCCTGGTGGCAATGGACAGGACAATGGCAGGAGAATCTTTTATTAGCTTAATCCACAGGATGCAGGCAGTATACAAAACCACACCCCTCTGGACCATGAAGACTGGCTCCACGGAACCAATCCCTGGTGCCCCAAAGGTTGGGGGCCGCTGGCTTAGGGTACCACTTAAATCAGTAATTTGTTTCTGGGTATAATACCCAGTGCTGATCACTACCTTTAAAATCTTAGTTCCGTGTTCTTTCCTTTTTCCATATGAACCTCCAGACTTACTAGCAAGCTCATCTGGCAGTCAGTCAGGACTCAGCTCTTTCTATTGCACACCCAATCCTTTTGGAATGCAATCTCTTCATTTTTATCAGTTTTAAAAATGGCCATTAAAACATCTCTCTCTTGTTCTGACCTTCAACTGTTAATTTTAATATTACTTCTGTTTGTTTCAAATGCTATTTGACTATTTTTCTCATTCAGTTTTACATTTGTTTTTATTGTAAGCTATTAAGGGATCTTGATAGTAAGCTACTTAAATAAAGTAAATAAATAATAAAATAAATACATAAAAGAAACTACTCTAAATAAAGAAAATTAAATTTGTACCTATACTTTAATCCAAACTTTTATGTTTCATTACAAAAATACAAAGATTCCAAGTTTTCTTCTGCAAGAGATCTGAGAGCTGCTCAGCATTCCTCCTTGCATAATTAATACTTGGAGAAGAAGAAATACACCAGCCTCTTTTAACTGACAAGATGTTTGCTTATAACAAGATTAACCTTCATAATTCATAATTATCCTCCCCAGATCTACTGCCTTCTCCCCCTCCCCTGATTTCCAAGCTACAAAAAAACAACAATCCAGGGACTACCGGTAGTTGTAGGACATGTCCTGTAAGATTTCTGGTCATTAATGGAAACTTTTGGAAGACAATCATGCATAGAAAGAGATCCCCAGACATATAATCTGGAAAGTGTACACTAAGTGCATTGCAACCTACTGTAGTCTAGATACTCTGGAATGGTATCTTTCATTATTTAAATCTACCCTATGACCATCTTGGGAGCAGATAACAAAGAAAGAAATAGAAATATTGCCTTAAAATGAAGGATTCCTCTTTCTTTTATGTAAACACATGCCATCACCGATCTTGGGAGTAAAGGAAACAGTCCTCTCAAGGCAGGGAGGTGCAACAACTGGTTCCCAGATAATGTTAATTTCTCTTTGTTTTTTAAGCAACATTGCCAAGAGTGTTCGGAGAGCACTGGCATGTTGCCCTTCTGATACAAAATTAAAGTACCTTTCTTATTAGAAATTAAAACAATACCGTCTTCTCAAATTCTCAAATTACCAAGTAATCAACTCATCTCACATACTATATAAACATTATTTACTAGATGGGCCTTAGCTACTGGAAGCAAAATAGTTCCCCCAAGTCTAGTATCCACGGGATAACTAAGCAATCAAAACCTCATATAAACATAATCTCCATAATAGCCCAGGAAATAGTCATTTAACTTTACAGGAGAAACAAACCAAACAGGTACTAAAATAGAACTCCTAGAATTTATCGTTTTGTTCTTTCACAATTACATTTGAAAGAAACCCATAAAGAAATAGATCTTGTCTTTCACAAGCACTACTGTTCTTCCTTTTACTTTGGGTATGGCACCTCAGCTAACTCTATTCCCCCTCCCTTTCCCACAGCTCCAGTTGTGGCAGCACTGAAAGCCCCAAAATGGCCACAGCCAGGTCAGCTTCAGGGTTGACAGATGCCCCCCCTCAATTGAAAAGGACTTCCTGCAAAAAACATTCAGAGAGGGATTAGTCAAAATCCATCCTAACCACCCCTTCCATTCCCCCCAGGAGTGCCCTTTCTGGGGAAACTCATCATGGAACTGCTTAACCAATCTGTCTGCCTTCACTTCCCAGCTCTTAACCCAAGTGACCTCTGAGGAATATCCCTTCCAAGGAACTAGACCCATGATGGCGAGCTGCAGGCAAACTTACCTCAATGTGCACGCCTCACAGCTGATTTTGGGCCAGTTTGCGGCCTTTTTCAGCCTCCCAGAGGCTTGAGGAAGTCCGCTGCAGGCTTTGCAGGCCTGTTTCGTCACTCCTGTTTTTCCGGAAATACCAGAGGTGACAAAACAGGGCTAGTTTTGGGCCTGCAAAGCCTGCAGAAGCCTTCCTCAAGCCTCTGGGAGGCTGAAAGAGGCCTCAAACCAGCTGAAAATTAGCTGTGAGGCACAGTGGAGGCAAAGGGAGTGGCAGCAGGTGGGTGGGTATTGCATGCATAGGGGATGTGGGGGCGCGCATTCTGGGTGCTGGCACACAAGCGTGAGCATGCAAGTGTGCACACAATTTTTGGCACAGGAGCCCAAAAAGGTTAGCCACCACTGAACTAGACACTGTAATCGACCTCTGTGAAATCTGGAGTCTAAAATCTTCTTTACTCATAATGCATCTCATCCTGCATTACAATTGGCTTGGGAGCTTACCACCAGCTTTAGCAGGCTGCTTTGAAAGATTGGATGCAAGTAGAGGAGTTTAAGTTGCACCCTAACAGGGTTAATAACTTTCACTATGAGAAAGGGTCCTATGACCCAGTTTTTTTTACATGGCAGCTTTAATTTTAATTTTTAAGTTCTTTGTGTATAAGAAAACTTTGCTGCCCATTCAAATGGTGCAGGGGGCGAGTGGAGTTTATTGGCTTGGACTTTGTGGGATTTTCCTGCCACCCACAAAGCTTACTTGGTGTTCTGCCAAGGCTTCTTTTAGTGACCCCATCCACTCATTTAATGACATGGATGAAGGAGGTTCCCTGGGCAGTTCAGACATGGGGACAAACTCCATGTCATTGATGACGTGAAAAGGAGTCAGGTCAGTGCTGCTATGCATCACATTATTGTATGCCAACTCAGCGAATGGTAGACGTTCAGCCCAGTTGGACAACTGGTAGTTAACACAGCACCTTAAATACTGTTCCACCATGGTGTTTGCTCATTCCACTGCACCATTTCTACTCAGATGGAAAGCCAAGCTAAGTTCTTGCAAGGATTCCATGTTTCACACGAACTCCCTCCAGAACGTAGCAGTAAACTGGACCCTCCCATCAGAGATGATTCTACAGAGAACTCCATGCAACTTGTAAGCAATTTAGCAAGCTTCTTTGCAGATGGGAAGACTGAACAGGTGATAAAATGGGTTTGCTTGGAAAACAAATCTATCATGTTCCCGCAACCCTCTGGGAGTTCAACTATAAAATCCATGGCGATTTCCTCCCAGGGTCGGGAGGGGGTCTGCCACTGCTGAAGGAACCCTGGGGACTCTTCAGGTCTTTTCTTCATGGCTGCACAGGTGGCACAGCTCTTTACATAGTCCTCAATGTCTTTCTCCATCTTTGGCCACTGGAGCTATCATCTGGCCAGAAGGTTTTTACATAAACAAAGTGTCTAGCTTGCTTGGAATCATGACTTCTTTGAAGTATCTGGATTCACAGGTTGCTAGGCACATATAGCTTGGAAGCCTTCCAGGCTAGTCCCTCTTTGGATGTCAGTAGAACCTTGTAGTCTTTGAACCACGAATTTGCTGGCAGCTCATGTTTTAGCTTTTGGGTGAATTTTCCGGTGTTTGTAGTATCTTGTCTCCTAGTTTGGCCTTGGATAGTGGCTTGTGACACAGGTTGTAAAGGAGGAATCATGGAATGGATAACCTCCTCCTATTTACTGTTGAATTGTGGTTTTCTGGATAGGGGGTCTGCTAGGAGGTTTTTCCCTCCAGGGATGTATTTTAGTTCAAAGTTGAAACGTTTGAAATACTACATCCATTGAACCTGCTTAGGGGAGAGTTTCCTTGGGTTTTTTAAATGCCTCGTAAGTTTTTGTGGTCAATCCAGACTTCAAATGGCACTTCACTCAAGGAAATGTCTCCAGGTTAGGAGACCCCATCAGACCGTGTAGGCTTCCTTTTCCCACACTGCCCATCTTCTTTCGGTGTCAGTGAGTTTTGCCCTTGGCATTTTTCTGAAGGAATACTGCGGCAAGTGCCATGATGCTGGCATCGGTCTGGACCACAAAGGGCTGTTTGGGGTCAGGGTGCCTGAGGACTAGTTCCTTGGTAAACAGTTTTTTCAATGTTTCAAACGTTCATTGGCAGTCCAAAGTCCATTTTAGAGGTTGGCTGAGTCGCGGCTTCTGAGACACTCCCCCTCAGTTTTTAACAGTTTGGTAATGGGCAGGGCAACCTCAGTGAAAGCGGGGATAAATTGCCACTAGAAGTTGGTGAATCCCAGAAGCGTTGGAGTTGTTTGTGCATGAGAGGGGGTTTCCAATCTAACACTAGCTTTTACCTTAGCCAGATCCATTTCTGCTTCCTTATTTGACACTCAGTAGCCCAGGTAGTCTAGAGCAGTCTTGTGGAGCTTGCATTTTGACAGCTTTGCCTATAGCTTTGTTGCGAGGAGCTTTTTAAGCATCTGGCGCACTAGTTTGTCATGCTCAAGGGTCTTGCTGAAAATGAGAACGTCATCTAGATAAATGAGGACCACTTTATAGAGGTGCTCATGTAACACCTTGTTTATCAGCTGTATAAAGAGAGCCGGGGCTCCTTGCAGTCCAAAACTGCAAAGAGCCCCTGCCATTGCAGTCCAAAACTCCTTGCAGTCCAAAACTGCCTAATGGGCAGTTAAAGGCAGTTTTCCACTCATTTCCTTTCCTGATTTGCACTCGGTAGTATGCCTCTCACAGGTCCAATTTGGTGAACATCTTTCCCTTAGCTAGGTGGGCTAGCACGTCCTTCATCAGAGAGAGTGGGTAGGTGTTTCCCACACACATGGCATTTATTCCTCTAAAATCAATGCAATCTCATTAACCCATCTTTTTTCTCATTGAAGAGTATTGGGGCAACTACTCTGGACTTGGCCAGTTGTATGAATCCCTGGGCCAGGTTGGTGTCAATGTACTCTCTCAGTTCCGTCATTTCTTTTGGGATCATGAAGTACATATTTGGCTTGTACAGTTTAGCCCCTGGCACGAACTCTATGGTGCAGTCTGTGGGGCGGTGGGGGTAGCGAGTTGCTTTCTTCCTCACTGAATGCTGCAGCCAGATCCTGGTATTCCTTGGAGAACTGGGGGCTGCCAGGAGGTGGCTCCGCAGTGGTGGCGGCTTTCTCATTCTGTGCAGTGCAGGCTGATTTAGTAGTGGCTTTTCCTTTTGTCAGGCAGGGAGGTGGAAGGGGACCCAGTCCCAATTTCAGCTTTCTGTAACTGTCTTCCCATGAAATTGCAAAGCCCCATTTGTCCAGCCACATCAGGCCTAGATGACTGCCTCAGTCATTTTTGGTGCCACCATAAACTCGATGATTTCCCAGTGGTGGCCCATTTCCAGCCTCACAGGTTCAGTAACCAGAGTGGCGGGGACTCCCCGTATCAGTGACCCATTGACCTGTTCAAAGCATATGGGACGAGCTAGGGGTTTTGTTCCAATCCCTAGCTTCTAGGCTGGGGGGAGGCTGATCAGGCATCAAATGCAAGCCATCATAGATCTACATTTCCCAGGGCTCCTATCCTGGGGACTACTATTCTTGATTTTATAGCAAAAGGATGGATGGCTTCACTTACCATTGGGTCATCCTCGCTGTCATTGTCACTGTCGCATATGACTGTTGGCAGGGCTTCCAGAACCGTACTTTCCTCTTCCCCTTTGAGGGGGGGAAACTTCAAAGGCTTGGTGGATAAACTTCCCTTTCTCTGCAGGTTTCTGCAGTGGCCTTCTCAGTTTGGTCAGAGTAGGGGTCCTCGCTTGAGGAACTGGAGAGGGGGCTAGGCATTAAGATTCTCAGTGACCCTGCTGGCCATATCTGAAGCACTTGATTGGTGTCATTGAGGCTCCTCTCGACTGCTCTTCTGCTTGTGGCAGGCTTGATTGCCTGCCAAGTTGTCTTATTGGCTACTTTTCTGGCACTTCCTTCTTGTGCAGCTGGAGCTCAAGATCCATGGCAATTGCAACCCAGTACCATTCATGGATGTGGTCTGGGACACCTCAACATACACAGATTTGGTGTAGTTCATGATCCAAGCCCTCCTTAAAGTAGTGCACCAAGAGGCACTTGGGACAGTTCCACAGCTTCCCAGCCACTCTTTGGAATTCTCTAAAATATTCCTTGGCTGGGTGGTCCCTGTTTGATGCCTTTGATCTCCGCCTCAGCTTCTTACGCCTTGAGCTGTGTCCTCAAACCTGGTTCTCAGATATTGCAGAAAGCCATTGATGTTCTCGAGTTCTGCGGCACCCTTGTTGTGGAGTTGGGTCACCCAGTGGTGCATTTCAAAAAAGTTTACCACTGGTTCAGTGGGCATGACTTGGTGGCCACACTATGTACATGTGCACACACTTTGTGCATGCGCATGCCAAATGCACATTTTGCACAGGCACAGAGGCTTTCCAACTCATCTCCTGCAATCCTGCACTCTCCCTGTCACTTCAGCTGCTGATGCACAGCAATCTGCTGTGCCACGCAAAGCAGCTGCACTTCAAAAGCAGGACATAAAGGTCAGTATGAGAGTCTGGGCGAGTGGGTGAACCCAACAGCAGAGCATCTTAGAGAACCAGTTCAGTCTCCTCTGCTCTTTGGTGCTACTGGTATGTCAGAACTGGGCCAAACTGGTAGAATACCACCACTGGGGTCACCCACTCCTCTGCTTCTCCTCTAGGTCAGGGGTGTCAAACTTGATTTCACTGAGGGCTGCATCAGGGTTGTGTTTGGCCTTGGGGGCAGGGATGGGCATGGCCAGCTTGACATCACTTGTGTCAGGGGTGCCTGTGGTGGCCTGAGCACTCTACCAACAAAAATGGGCTCCTGAGTTCCATTTTCGGCTGTGATGTCCTCCTGCAGCCCTCTGCCAGTGAAAAGGGTGCTTGGGTTGGCTGTGTGTGCTCCACTGGGCCCCATTTTTGGCTGCAACAGCAACCTACAGCTCTCTGCCAATGAAAATGGAATTCCACAGCCCTCCCAAGCTCCATTTTTCCTGGCAGAGGCACCATGGGCCAGTCCTTTGCTGTTTCCAGGGCGGCTCCATGGGCCAGATCTAAGCACCCCATGGGCTGGATCCAGCCCCCCACGCCTTGAATTTAACACCCCTCCTCGAGGTTGTCAATGATGGTAGATATCATTTCTTGGGTGGTTAGATAGTCATCCCTGCAGCAGTCAATGTGGGCCAAAACTCGGTTTAGGCTATTTTGTCTGGACTCCTGTCAAAGGTAGTGTCATGCCTCCACTGAAGTCTGAATCTGCAGGGAAAGATGAGCTGGAAAAAAGAGCCAACAGAGATCAAAAGGGCAGCTCTGTTGGTCTTGCAGAAAACTAGGGAAGGGCAGAGTCAGTGCGGGAAGCCTCTTCTGAATTAGAAAGGCTTGTGGACAGGCAGGAGCAGGAGAGACAGAGCTCAGGCAAAGAGCAAGGACCACCCCCTGCAAGACCAATGCAGACTGGGCCAGCTACGAGGGAGGGGTGCCCCACCCCCCTTTGCAAGGCACGCCTGGAGACTGAGATGTAAGAAGATGCCAGTGGGAGGGGCATTTGTTGGGAAGAAGCATTGAATCTATGGAGCCTTGTGTGTACTTGCCGATGCCTAGAGATTACTGTGCTTTTGTCTTGTGGGGCTTGCCTGGTTTGCCTGGCTTACTGGACTTCTTGCTTCTGGTTACTGTTTGGCTAAGCCTGGCTTATTGGACTGCTGGCCCTGGTTATTGTTTGGCTAAACCTGGCTTATTGGACAGCTGGTCCTGGTTACTGTTTGGCTAACCTTGCTTACTGGACTACTCACAGCCAAAGGCTGCTGAAGGTGCTTGTGAGAGCTTTACTCTAGGACTTGTAGTAAACGTAGGAACGTTTGGGGGCAAAGTTGGAGCAATAAAATCATCACAGGTAGCTCTAAAATGGTGTGGATCAGCTGGTCACACAGTCAGCTGTGGTGTGGGGATGGGAGCAGACATCCACTGGAGCTGGACTCAGATGGAAGTAAGTCCATCCAGGCAGCATCTGTCCAGCCAGCGGCATCTGGGTTTGGCCCAATTGACTAGGAGGGCTCTGCTGCAGTCTAGGCTCAACTGAGGAAATGGAGGCAGTGGAGGGCTGACAGGCTGGGCTGTCAGGGAGGTAGACTGGGCCTGTCTGGGGAGACTCTGCCATGCACTGGACTACGCTAATGGGAGCGGCATGGGAGTTATCCCCTAGGTAGATTGGACCTTCTGGGCAGGAAACATAAAAGTCGACTGGCCAGGGACTACCATCACCAGTCCAGGTTGCTGATCGGCAGCCCTACACTGCCAAGGCTCAGCTGGACAAGCTTCTCTGGCAATCCCTCTATGGTCTGGCTGTGCTCCGCAGTCAGGTACTTCTAGTCCCTTGACTCACTGAGGTCCAGGGATCCTGTCAACCTCTACTCGAGGATCATGGTCCTCTCTTCCCTCATAGAATCGACTGGACATTCTCTGGCCAGCTCCTAGAATGCAGATCGACAGTCAATGTCTTCCTCTGCTCAGTATAGCTCCTGGGTGGTTGGCCTCGGGGCCCAACTGGAGCTCAACATTCACCACCGCTGGTGCCACTGGGCCAAGGGGGGAAATTGTAGGCTTTTGGCGGTTCCTCCACAAGCCCCCATCCATCTTGAATCAGATTTGGGGCTGCCACTCCGCCGATGCCCGCAAACTCTGAGGCAGTGGGATTCCTCAAAGAATAGATTTATTGGACATATCATATTGGCACGACCTGGTGAAAACTGACTTTAAATGGTCCCACGGTTTTCACCTAATTAAAAGTTCTTCCACTTTCTCCAAACAATCAGTCACATGGTCCAATCAAGATACAGTCCAGTTGCTAGATGACTCCATTTCCTTCCTACTGGATACTGGTGGGAATGCCCTTAGTTCCCAATAGCAAGTATTTTATTTTGGCTACAGCACCTCAGCTATACCCCCTCCCTTTCCCACAGCTCCAGTTGTGCAGCACTAAAGCCCCCAAATGGCCATAGCCAGGTCAGCTTCAGCTTCACAGTTCTTTTGTTTGCGGTCCAAAGGGGGTGCCAACCCAACCCTGCGGGAAGCGATTTGCTCCTCCATGCAAAACCTCAAGGGCTTTGAAGAACCAATGGGAAAGGGGAGCCTGGCCTTCCTTGCCCAACTCCAGGTGGCCTAGTTTTCCTAGAGCTTAGCATCCTTCCATACAAAGGAGGAACACAACACCAGCTGAAGAAGTGGCAGAAAAGGGGGTTGCCATTTGCAGAATGGAGATGCGGAGCTATGCAGGTCAATGAGACAGTGGAGACTAGCCATCACTACATGGTGGAAGGAAGGAAGAAAGGAAGGAAGGAAGGAGGGGAAAGGAGGGAGAGCAATCCGATTCAACCTCTCTTTGCGTGTGCCTCCTGCTTGGTTGCAGCTGAGCAAGAAGAAGAAGTCGGCCGGTGGCCATGTGGACTCCTGCTAGACAGGACCTCTGCTGCTGCTGCCGTGAGACAGATGTCAGGGTGTGGGTAGCCTGGCTGTGGGGTTCCTGAGGTGCATAGATGTGGGGTGCATGGGGCAGCTCCAATTCCCCATCACTTCGCCTCGTGGCTGCGGCATCGGTGTGCCATTTGGCCTCCTGCTCAGTTGAAGTGTCCAGGTGAGGGTGGCCTGGCTGTGGGGGTCCTGAGGTGCACAGGTATGGGCATGAGGGACATCACCATCCCCTCAGCCACCTGCCTCACATGACTTCGTGGTGCGGCACCAGCATTCCAAGCAACCAGGTAGTGAGATGGAGTGGCCAGGTCTTAACTAGGGTTGATTTTTGGAGTAGGGCTTATATTAGGTGCAGCTGTTAAAATCAGGCCAGGGTTTATTTTCAGGGTATGTTCTATTTTCATCAGTTTCTACCCAATATGGGTTGTCCTTAATTTAGGATTGTAACTGAGCCCTGAATTACAGTTGTATGATGGTCATTAAGTGGTTCACCATACGACTGCGCCCAATTTGATGACATTTTTGTGGTGTCATTAAGGGAACACCATAGACATTAAACAAATTCATTGTTCTCAATGGGCATTTGTTTCCAGAAAGTGGAAATAAATGCTGGTTTCTGGCAAAAAATATTTTAAATTGTGGCCATTTGATTGCAGAACATTGCAAAGCGCTGTAAATGAATGCCAGTTGCTGAGAACCTAAAATGTGATCACATGACTACAGGGGAGACATCAGAATTTCAAATTGTACAGATTTGTGAATACCTAGAAGCAAGCAAATTTATAACCAGAAGTCAACATGGGTTTCCCAAAACATATCATGCCAAACAAATCTTATTTCACTCTTTGACAAATGACTAAATTAGTGGACCAGCAAAATGCAGTGAATATTTCAGGATTTCAATAAGGCATTTGACAAGGTAGACTATAAGCTGAGATAATGATAGAAATACTGGCTGAAGCTTTGGAAATAACTCAAGAGAAGATGATGGATGGAATAGATGAGGTTTATCGAGTTTTCACAAGATATGCAATGAGAAATAGCTTACCAAGAGAAGTTCACATTAGATTTACAAAGAAAGCCATTAAAACGCAAATATTGCAAGTGGCAAAAGAGAAAACATTGAAATATAAAGACAAGAAGATTGTAGTCTTGAAACAAATACCCAGAAGAATGAGAGAGATGAGAAGAGAATACTGATTCCTGACTAAAATGCTACTTAAAAAAGAGGTGAATTATAGATGGCTCATTCCAGAAGGTTTAATGTTCACATGGCAAGAACAGAGACATAGAATTGACTCAATTGAGAAAGCGGAATTATTTCATTCAGAATTTTTTGGAGGGAAAGAGGAAAAGGCAGAAAAAGAGATCTCACTAATTGAATTCCAAGAGGACTGCCAAATGGCGATTGAAAAAGAAGAAGGTGCAGTAGGTGGAAAGGTGGAAGCCAAAGAACAATGTGAACTAAGATCTACAAGAGCTGCTAAACCTAACTACAAAATATAACCATGGAAGAGAAAAAAAATGATTACAATTAATATAAATGGACTTAACTCAGCCGTTAAAAGAAGGAAAACCTTTCATAAATTGGAGAAATTAAAATTTGATATAATTTGTCTACAAGAAGTACATATTAAAAAACAATATGAACAATTGTTGATACAGCCAAAACTTGGGAAAATATTTACTTCCTTGACACAATGTAAGAAAAGAGGAGTGGTTTTATATATTAAAGAGACCATCCCAGCAAAATTGATTTATACCGATGATGATGGAAGAATACTAATGGTGGAAATAATGGACAATAATACGAAAATACTCCTGATTGCAATCTATGCCCCGAATGACAAACAAGAAAAATTCTATAAAAAATTACATATGAAAATAATTGAACTGGACTATGTTAATATAGTTATGATGGGAGATTTTAATGGAATTGTAGACAATAAATTGGATTATATAGCACAGAAAACAATAAAGCAAAACAGAAAGACTCTCCCTAAATCTTTTTTTAAAATGGTAGATGAAATAAACTTAAAAGATACATGGAGAGAAAGAAATGCTAAAACTAAACAATACACCTTCTATTCAAATAATTTCAAATTTCAATAATTATTTCTTGAATATTAGTTATTAATTCTGTTGACATCCATATCATATCTATTCTAGACCATGATAAGTGTCTACTTATCATGGTCCAGAATAGATATGATATGGATGTCAACAGAATTAATAACTAATATTCAAGAAATAATTATTGAAACAAGTACTTAGGCAGATCACAATCCAATGACAATTAAATGGAAAGGACAAAAAAGAAGATCTAGATGGATGTTAAATAATACTATTTTAAAGGAAAAAGACTTCACACAGTGGATGGAAAAAGAATTGGCTTTTTTCTTTAGAGAAAACAAAAAGAAGATACATCAATTCAGAATGTATGGGACACAATGAAGGCATATATTAGAGGCTTGATAATAGACTATACAAGGAAAAGGAATACTATGAAAAGGCTAGCCTCTAAGGCCCTAGAGGATGAGTATAAAAGACTTGAAAAAGAGCTACAGAAAATGCCACAGAAAAAGGACATCAAGCTAAAAATGGACATAGTTAAACATAAAATGGGTCAAATAGAAAAAGAATTAGCACAGAAAATTAGAGGTGCTAAACAGAACTACTTTGAAGACGCAAACAAACCAGGTAGACGGTTAGCATACAAATTGAGAAAGGAGAAAGAATCAAGGAAAATATTGCAATTAATAGATGACCAAGGCCAAGTTTGCTATGGTAGTAAAGAGAAGAAGGAAATCATTCGAGACTTCTATGGGAAATTATATATGCAAGAGAATATTGATGAGAAAAGAGTTAAACAGTACTTACAGAATGCTAATTTACCTCAGATACCTAAAGAGATTGAAAAAATGTTAGAAAGCAATAGAATGATGATGGAGTTAACTGAAGCACTCAAGAAGCAAAATAATGAAAAGGCACCAGGCCCAGATGGACTTCCAGCAGAATTTTAAAAAACATTACAAGAATCGTTGAATCTTTCATTGCTAGAAGTTATGAATGAAGTTTTGTTAAAGAAGAAGATACCAAAATCATGGTCAGAAGCCTATATTACACTTATTCCTAAAGAGGAGGCCGACCCATTACAAATTAAGAACTAGAGACCTATTTCTTTACTAAATGCAGATTACAAAATCTTTGCTTCAATATTGGCAGAAAGGCTTAAAAAAATATCTAGATAATTTTATTCATCCTGATCAAAATGGATTTCTGCCAAAGAGACAAATTAAAGATAATATGAGAGTAATCTTGGACACCTTGGAATACTACGAGGCACATACTGAAAAACAAATGGCTCTGATATTTCTAGATGCACAGAAGGCATTTGATAATGTGAATTGGCGATTCATGTTATTACTGTTGGAACAGATGGGTTTTGCTAGAAAATTTATTCAAGCAATAGAAGCTATATACTATAAGCAAATGGCAAAGGTAATGATAGAGAGAGAACTGACAGACTCTATCAATATAAGAAAAGGAACAAGACAAGGGTGCCCACTATCACTTTTGTTGTTTGCATTAACTTTGGAAGTGCTAAACAGAAATATTAGAGATGAAAAGAATATAAAAGGAATGACAATCAAAAAGGAAGAATTTAAGCTGCAAGCGTTTGCAGATGATCTGGTTTTCATCTTAGAAGACCTTCTAGAAACAGCACCAAAATTGATAGAAAAGATAGAGACATATGGAAAGGTGGCTGGTTTGAGAATAAATAAAGATAAGACAAAGATCTTGACAAAGAATATGCTATTAAGACAAAAGGAAGAACTGGCAGATCTATTGAAAATTCAGGTCATGAATAAGATCAAGTACTTGGGGATATATTTGACAGCAAGTTGTAGTACACTAAAAGAGAATAATTATACCAAACTTAAACAGCAAATAGCGCTAGATCTGGCGAAATGGGAAAATTTACAACTGTTGCTAATAGGGAGAATTTCAACAATCAAGATGAATATATTACCCAGAATTTTATATTTGTTTCAAACAATACCAATTAGGGTTGGAAAAGACTACTTTGAAGATTTAAATAAAATTGTGTTGAAATATATATGGCACAGTAAGAAAGCGAGAATAAAGTTAAAACTTTTGCAAGATGCTAGAATTAGAGGAGGATTTGGTTTGCCTAATTGGGAATTATACTACCAAGCTACAAATCTGATGTGGGTTAAGGAATGGATAACATTAAGAAATGCTAGATTGTTGACATTAGAAGGACATGTTCTGTTGTTGGGGTGGCATGCTTTTTTATGGTACAAAGGAACTAAAACACAGGGGTATTTTAGAAGACATTATATATGGGAGTCTTTGTGGTTAAATTGGGAGAAGATTAAAAGACAATGTTATCTGAAAATTCCAGTCTGGTTATCGACTATTGAAGCATTCTAGTATCCTATAATATACAAAAAGGAACAAACACTTATATGGTGAAATACTGAATGAAAAGGGTGAACTTAAATCTATGCAAAAGCTAGAGGAACAAGGGATAAGGATGAATTGGTCTTCATATGCGCAAATACATTCAAGGTATGATAAAGATTCTAAGACATAAAGTTTCTATGATAAATTGACTGATTTAGATAAGATTTTGACAGGTACTGATGAAAAGGTGATTAAAAAATTGTATGGATATCTATTAGAAATTAAACTAGAAGAAGAACAAGTTAAAAAAACTATGATTGCTTGGGGGAAGATTTTGGATATGGGATTTAGAGAAATGGCAAAAATTGTGGTCTCAAAATTATAAAATGACAATGTCAACAGCATATAAAGAAAATTTGTATAAGATGTTTTACAGGTGGCATTTCCCCCCGACAAGAATAGCAAGAATGTTCAAGAATAAATCCGAAAAATGTTGGAAATGTCATCAGACACCCAGCTCATATTACCATCTGTGGTGGATTTGTGCAGATGCTAAAAAATATTGGACTAAAATCCACATGTGGTTGGAAAAAATGACAAAAAAACATAGACTTGAAACCAGAGATATTTTTATTGGGAATTTTACCTGAAATATATAGTAAAGATTTGAAATACCTGATTGTAAATGTATTAACAGCGGCTAGGATTGTATTTGCTAAAAACTGGGAAAATGAGAAAATACCATCACAGGAGGAAATCATTAAGAAAATATTGGAATGTGCTGAAATGAGTAGATTGACATTTGGAATTAGAGACCAAGAGGATAAACAATTTTATAAAATTTGGGATCTATTCTATCAATGGTTAGACAATAAAATACAGTAATGAAATATGTAGACTCTTAGAAAATAATAAATATATAAAGATGTATTTCTTTCTTATTATATCTACAAAATGATTTTAGGATAGATTTGGATGATAATATGAACTGTTATAAAACAAACTAAGTAAATTATGATTATCTTGTAAAACATGAATGATTAAAAGTATAGTTAAATGATTGATTAATAATGATACTAAGGCATTTAATTTTTGATTAAAAATACGAGATTATATGCAATGTAACTGTAATTGAAGACTATGAAATGGAAGCACAAAACAATTTGTAAACCAACTGGCACACTGTATGTACACCTATGGAAGATGGCTTGATGTTTTTATGTTTTGTTTATTTATGTTTGTTTTTAAAAACCAATACAAATTTATAAAAAAAAAGATCCAAGTGGATCTCAACAGACTTGAACACTGGATCCTATCTAACAAAATAAAATTTAATGGAAAGAAAAGTAATATTTTACACTTAGGCAAGAAAAATCGAATGTACAGGTATAGATTAGATGAAACCTGGTTCAATGAATGAATGAATAAATGAATGAATGCATTCTTTGTTAGCCAAGTGTGATTAGACACATAAGGGATTTGTCTAGGTGCATATGCTCTCTGTGTACATAAAAAGAAAAGATACATTTGTCAAGAATCATAAGGTACAACACTTAATGATAATCATAGGGTACAAATAAGCAATCAAATCATATGGGAAACAAGTCAATATAAATTGTAAGGATACAAGCAACAAAGTTACAGTCATACAGTCACAAGGAGGAGGAGATGGGTGATAGGAACGATAAGATTAATAGTAATACTAATTCAGACTTAGTAAATAGTTGGACAGTGTTGAGGGAATTATTTGTTTAGCAGAGTGATGGTGTTTGGAAAAAAAACTGTTTTTGTGTCTAGTGTTCTGGTGTGCAGTGCTCTATAGCGGGGGTCACCAACCTTTTGGACCTCAGGGACCACCAAACACATTAATATTAAATCCTGTGGACCACTAATATGAATTTTGACTGATGGTGGCTTGCTGACATTGATGGGAAAGTCAGTCCCATATTCCAGAGCTGCAGTAGTCACAGGACTGGCCCTTTGGTCATCCTGGAGCAGCTCCGGAATGACCAAAGGGCCAGTCTTGTGACTACTGTAGCTCTGGAATATGGGATCAGCCTGTGGTGGAGTTGGAAATTTCCGCCATGGGGTGGCACGTGTAATGTGCAAATTGCTGGTGGTGCAACATGCAAAAAGCAGCGCAGCCCTCGCCAGCCAGGACAAGGTAATGGTGCTGTTGTGGCAAGAGGGGGGAGTGGCAGAGGCGGGCCGAAGAAGTGATGGAGATGGCTGGAAGGTGCAGGAGTGCCACACTACTTGCATTTGCGTGGCATCAGCATTCCACCTTCCTTCAAAAGAGCCCGGCCAAAGTTTCCTGCGCCGCTTGTACTTCAGTGCTTTGACTCCCAGGAACAGGAATTCAGCCAAGCTACCTGCAAAATCATCTCTCTCTCAAGGAGCGCTTGCAGCAGCAGCACAAGAAATTTTGGCCGGGCTCGAGAGACAAGAGTGACTCTGGCTGCTTCTCTTTGCGAGCGCTCCTAGAGAGACGATTTTGCAGGTAGCTTAGCTGAATTCCTGTCCCTGGGAGTCAAAGCATTGAAACAGTTTATGTCCAGGATGTGAGGGGTCTGTAAATATTTTCACAGCCCACTTTTTGATTCGTGCAGTATACAGGTCCTCAATGGAAGGCAGGTTGGTAGTATTTGTTTTCTCTGCAGTCCTAATTACTCTCTGGAGTCTGTGTCTGTCTTATTGGGTTGCAGAACCAAACCAGACAGTTATAGAGGTGCAGATGACAGACTCAATTCCTCTGTAGAACTATATCAGCAGCTCCTTGGGCAGTTTGAGCTTTCTAAGTTGGCGCAGAAAGTACATTCTTTGTTGTGCTTTTAGCAGTAACTGAAAGGGGGATCTTGGAGTCCTAGTGGATATAAGCTAGCAGTGTGCTGCAGCTGAAAAAAGGGCCAATACAATCCTAGGATGGATTGTACAGAGGAATAGAATCAAGATCATATGAAGTGTTAGTTTCACTTTAGAATGCCTTGGTAAGATCACACTTAAAATACTGCATCCAATTTTGGTCACCAAACTATAAAAAAAGATGTTTAGACTCTGGAAAGAGTGCAGAGAAGAGCAATAAAGATGATTAATGGCCTGGAGGCTAAAACATATGAAGAATAGTTGCAGGAACTGGTTACTATAGTCTAGTGCAGGGGTGTCAAATTCAAGGATCCGGCCCACGGGGTGCTTAAATTTGGTTTTGGCCAGCAGGGTGCTTTAGGAGGCCATTCAGGCCGAAAATGGCCCACAGGGGAACATGTGCAGCACTCCTGCACTCTGTTTTGACTGACAAAGTGCTGCAAGGAGGCTGTCCAGGCTGAAAACATCCCCCCACGCCCTATTTGGGCCAGCAGGATGCTGCAGGAGGTGTCTGTCCTGTCTTTCCCCCCCCATTGGCCGGCCCATGGAGGAAAAGTACAATGCTGATCCGGTCCTCAAAGAAATCCAGTTTGACACCCCTAGTCTAATGAAAAGAAGAACTAGGTGTGACATGATAGCAATGTTCCAATATTTGAGGGGCTGCCACAAAGAAGAGGGGTCATCTTATTTCCGAAGTGCCAGAAGGCAGAACAAGAAACAATTGATGGAAACTAATGAAGGAGAGAAGCAATCTAGATCTAAGGAGAAATTTCCTGGCAATGAGAACAATTAACCAGTGGAATAGCTTGCTTTCAGAAATTATTGGTGCTCCAGCACTGCACTTTTAAAAAGAGACTGGACAGCTGTTTATCTGAAATGGTATAGGGTCTGATGCTTGAGCAGGGGATTGGACTAGAATAGGGGTCGCCAACCTTTTGGACCTCAAGGACCAGCAAACTCATAATTTTAAATCCTGTGGACCAGAGACCCTGGGAAAATCCCAAAAACTGTCCGCAGGAAAATTCCTCACCCTGTTTTCCTACCGATTATCATTCTTTATTTGGGATCGCAGGATACTGTCTCCAGCTCCGTTCTCAGAGAGAGAGAGAGAGAGAGAGAGAGAGAGAGAGAGAGAGAGAGAGAGAGTGTTTTGACTTCATGCAAGGAAAGCAGCAGAAGTCTTTCTTCCTCTCCCCCAAACTCTGCCAGAAATGAGCCTTTGTGAGACTTGTTGCACCAGCGCAGCCTCTTGGAGCAGGATGCCTTGCAGGGTCCCAAAGACTCATTTCTGGCAGAGTTTAGGGGAGAGAAAGAAAGACTTTTGGTGCTTCCCTTGTAGTAAAGCAGTACTTTGTTATCTTGATTCTATCCCTCTGTTAATGCAGACTAGGATTGCCATTGGCTTTTTGGTGGTTGAAGCACACTGCTGGCTCATATTTAAGTGATTGCCCACTAGGACTCCAATATCCCTCTAGCAGTTACTGCTATTGAGCCACATTTCACATAATCTTTTCCTGTACAATAGGTTTTTCTTGTCTAAGTGTAAATCTTACTTTTCTCACCATTGAATTTCATTTTCGTAGATAGGGCCAGAGTTCAAGTCTGTCAAGCTCCTTCTGGATCATGAGCCTTTTGGGATGTTGGCTATTTCTGCCAGCTTAGTATCATCTGCAAATTTGATGAATTCCCTTTCTATTTCCTCATCTAAATTGTTTATGAAGTTTATGAAGTACATGGCCTAAGACAGAACCTTGGGGTTCTTCACGGCTTACTTGCCTCCATGTAGATGTAGTTCCATTACATCTAGATGTAAATTGGTCCATTTTTACCACTTCGGAGACAGACTTGATTATCGCAACACTCAGAAAAAACAAAACCTAGTTAAAATCTTTCAGCTATATTCACGTAGCCCTATGGAGTTTTCCCTCAAGGTAGCCCCAGGCATTCATGAGGCAGAAGACATCCTGTTCCAGGGCACTGAGCTGAGCTTTTTTACTGGACAATTTTGCAAAAGTTAGTTTTATTACATCAGGAATTTGACTATTAATACAAGGGGACCGTGGCATTCATTATATGTTGATATATCAGGATTGTTACAAATCACCCAGAGCCTTTGAAATAGGCAGAACACAAAATGCTGAATATGCCCAAATAAGAAAACTACAGTACTTTAGCTTTAATAATAATTAATAACTGAAATTTATATGACCAAAACTCACAGTGACTCTGGGCAGTTATTGTAAGTCTGTTTGTGTAGTATGCCAAGAGATTGCCTTACAGCTTGCTGAACCATAAACGACCCACTCCAATTTTAGCATAGTCTCAGGCACTTGTAAACTCAGACATTACATCGGGAATGGCGGAAACGAGAGTGGTGGAATGTGAACCGGACGGAGCAGAAGGCCTTGAAGGGCGTTGATCGTAACCCTGCTTGGTTTGCTCAATTTTATTACTGTCCTACTCCTTTCCTATTAGTTAAAGTCAAGCAAAAAGCAGGCGTGTTTTTCCACCACAGGTATTCTTTGCAATATTTTCCGAATCCGCCTTGGGAGCCAAGACAGATCTGAGGAAACTGCGCCACGGCTGCAAAACCAGTTTACCTCGTTAGCCCAAGTTATCGCCAAGATTGTTTCCTTTGGGGCGGAAGCGACCCGGGGCTAAGTCTAAGTCAGGCACCTAGTCCACCGGGGAGCAGCACTGAGTCCCGTCCCGTCCCCCACCCGCACGAACGCGCAGAAGCTGCTTTTCAGATCAGTATCCAGCAAAGACCACCTGCTGCTGTCCCTCGCCCAGAGTAGAAAGTAGGGAACAAAAGGCGGCGCTCAATAATGCCTTACCGTGCTTGCCATAGTAAGTCTCCCCTTCCCCCGCCATCCCATCCGCCTTCTGGGTTTCCTTGCTCGCGTTCTCTCGTTTTCTCCCCACCCTCTTCCCCAGTCAGCTGCTGAACAGCCACCCAATGAGGCGCCTTGGATTGTCTCTTCTTCGGGGGCCGAACTACCCAAACCAGCAGAAAGTGGGCAAAGAAGAGGGGGAGGCGACGGCAGCGCAGCAGTTCGCACTGCCTTTCCAAGAGCCGGCTCGTCCAATGCTCCTTGACTGGCGCCTGCCTGGGCTTGAACAGCCACCTACAGAAACAGCCTTAGGGCTGAGTCCTGGTTTTAGTCATCCACGCCGGTCTTTTTCCAAAGAGAGTCTTGGACACTCGGTTTTCTCAACCAAATGCAACCCCAAAGATCTCGGTCATGGAAAGAAACTACCCCACCTATCCCCACCATGGGGTGTAGCTTTCAAAACAAGAGATTAGCAACTGTAGTGAAATGAACTTAGGTTTCCATCTGAATTTCTGGGCTCCTACAGTCTGAGTTACAAATGCTCGGCTGCATTTCAGTTTGATGTGCTGTGTGAATCCTGAGTTAATTCAGTGAACAAATTTGGTTCACTTATGACTTTCAAAGTTACAACAGCATTGAAAACAGTGACATCATTTTGTTGCAGCATCCCCATGATCACATGATTTACGTTCAGATGCTTGACAACTGACTCCCATTTATGACAGTTGACTTGTCCGTAGGTCACTGTGATCACCTTTTGAGAAGCTAAAGTCAATGGGGAAACCAGATTCACTTAACAATTGGGTTACTAATTTAACAACTGCAGTGATTCATTTAATAAATTTGGCAAGAAAAGTCATAAAATGGGACAAAACTTACTTAGCAAATTTGTCACTTAGCAACTTACATTTTGGGCTCAATTGTGATAATGTTGAGGATTATCTGTATTTAACTAACTTCATTGTTTTGTGTGATGTCTGAATATAACCAATAGCTGCTCTAGTCCATCATCTATATTAAGTATGACTATTAAGTATACCCAGGACATTTGTAGAGAGGACTAAGCTCTGTTAACAAAACTTTTGTAAATATGGCTAAGAAACAACAATCAGATTTGAATAAATCCGTTCTTAAATTTACCAACCTGCCATTTTTCTCCAAATAGTAGATCTACTTTTTTTCTTTTACTACTGACATAATTTTAAACGTTTTGTTGTTGTTGTTGTTGTTCCTTATAGCTTTTTTGGCTAGTCATTTATGCTTAACATTTCAGAAAAATTGGCCAAGAAAACTGCAGGAACTTGTCCAAGCAGTCTCCAAGGACTGGCCATGAATGAATGGGGAAAAAACAATCTCTTCAAATAGCTCCTCCTTATTGATTAACCAGTCTAGGATAACCAGTCTGATTCTCTAGACTCTCCAATCTTTTGGATTAAAATATTTGTGTTTTTATCCTCTTGTATTAATTGAAAATGTTATTTTAATTGAAAGCTGTAATCTTTATTACATTCCTCCAGTGGGAAGAAGTTAAGCAATGTTTAAAATGAACAAATACATTTTCAGTGGTTTGCTAAGACATGAATACTGTATCCCAAGAAGTGGGATGATGAACCAGTAAGTGACCACGATGGATATAATTATGTAGCTTTGTCCACTCTGAATTATAAAACTCTATTGATCCTAACCCATCTTAGGGTAACACCACATCACCAGCCAAAACACTTAAGTAATTCCCTGGTACAGTCTAAGTTAAAGCTAAGAGAGAGCAGCACTATCTACTGCATAGCTACTTCACTAGCTGGTGGCATCAACAAAAGTACCATCTGGGTACATATTCCAGCTTGATGCAGTTTTTTAATTGTTTTTTGGGAGGACAATAGTTTAGGAAAAAATTGCTATTATTCTCCAGCTAAAATATGGGAACCCCCCCCCCCCAAGAATTAAATATTTTGGGAAATATTAAAAAGGCAGAATATGGACAGTTCCGGTTTGTCAGGCTTCGGAGGCAGCAGGAATTCTCGTTTGTGCGCGATCCCTGCTGCGCTCGCTGCTGGAGTGCCTTCGATCCAACTGGATTAGGAGGCTATAGTTATCCTGTAGGGATAACTGAAGAGAGGGGAGATCCGGGCAGGGGTCGGGGGATATCGCACCCCCCTTTCCCAGCCGGCTTAACTCCCTTTTTCAGTAATGGCCGTCACAAAGAACCTCTCAGCCGGACAAGTTGTGTGCAGGAGGAAGTGAAGAAAGAGAAGGCTTTTGGCTGAACCGGGACGACAATTAACATCTGAATACCCAGGAACTTTGGCTTTTTAAGTGATATATTGTTTCCCAGAAGATCGTTAAGCTGCGGTGGAAAGTAAAGGGAAAGCTTTTTTTTTTCTCCTCACTTTCCTTCCCACGGAGACAGCAGATGGAAATTGGAAATACCCGCTTTGGCAGCAGAAGGTACTAACTTTCAAAATTAAAGCCAAGGGGACATTAGATTTCTAAACACTGACATTTAAAAATTAAAATCTTTTTGCTTTAAGTGGGAAGGAAGAGAGGTAAATGATTTATATTAACGTTTGTTGAAGGAGACTGCTTGGAGTTTTATAAGATTAGAGATTAAATCGCAATAAAACTTCCAAAAAATACCTTGGAATTGTGTAATTGAATTCTACCCCAGGAAGAGAAGTGAAACAGAAGAAAGTGAAACAGACTGTGCTGATTGCGCTGACTTTGATTGCTTGATGACTTTGGGACTTTAACTATCTTTTGAAAGACTAAGAAAACATTTGGATTGTTTAAAAAAAAATTTTTTTTCACAATGGTATCTGTTGAAGAACTGAAAATGCAATTTGAAAAATTAAGAGAAGAGGAAGAAGAAGGCAAGGGTTCCTTTGGATCTATCCTTTGCTTTTTAGAAATGGTGATTTCTACTTATCAGGAAATGCAACAAGAAAAAGGCTGGGATGATGAAGAAGAAGCCATCTTTCATGGACATATGATTTTAAATAAGAAAGAAAAGGGTAAAAAGGAGAAAAAAATTAAGAATTTAAGCTCTAAAAAATCAACCGAGAAAGGGAAAAGTAAGGTGAAAAATCGATATAATGTCCGAAAGCAACAGAAAAGAGGAATACAACAGAGAGGGGAGCCTAAAAGGCTGGAGATTGAGGGGGGGGGGGGTAAAAAGGTTAGATTTGACAAGGAAAGAAGGGAAAAAGTGAAGGGAAGTTATAAAGGCTTAAAACAAGATGCTAATAAACAGGTTTTTTTCAGAGATAAAGGGTAAAACATAATCTAAAAAGAGATTCTGCAAAAGTACACAAGATTGTATTTTAGTATTTGTATTTGAAATATGGGTTAATAGAATATTGTAGGGAATGTGTAATTAATGTGTAATTAGTTTAATTAATTTGTTATGGAACATTATTTTTAATATATTATAAGATCATTATGTTTTATATTTTAAAATGTTATGTAGAATGTACTAAGCAGAATCAGAATAGAAACTATGTATTATTTGAAGTGTTAAATTTGGGGGAAAATAGAAAGGTGTCATACTTTAACCAGTGATTACAGGAAAAAGTTTGTGTTAAAGAGAAAGATAAATGGATAATTGAAAAAGAACGGACAAAAGATATAAGTATAATGATTTAAATTGAGATTAAATGAATAAAATAGAATTAAGAGAGTGAAAGAGGGGAGAAGATATATGGAAAATATAGAATGCTAAATAAGATATGAAATAGTATATAAGGTGAGCATGAATTTGATTTATGTCTGTACAAAAAGTTATAACCCGGGGTTAAGCCGCTTTCTAAAAAGAAGTTTTATGTTTTTATGTTAAGTATTTTGTTAGTTTATGTTTGTTTATTGAGGATTAATGATGTTGGATAAGAACATATGAAATAGTAATAATATGAAATATAGTAATATGAAATACATGAAAGTATAAGTTTAATGAATAAAATTGAACAGAAATAAAGGAAGAAACAGTGAGAAGTTGGAAAAGAGTAATAAGATATGAAGTTGAATATATAAGATGCATATTAAATTGTGTGTGGAAACGTGATGATTTAGAACTATGTTGTACTTAAATGAGATGTCTTATTTGTTTTGTTAAGCAGTTTTTAGAAAAGATGTTCTATGTTCTTATGTTTTATGTTTTGTTTGTCTGTGTATTCTCTTTGAAAATTAATAAAATTTGTTCCAAAAAAAAAAAGGCAGAATATTATATTTCCTTATAGGAGAAATGAGGAAACATGCTCTTAAAGACAGAAAACACCCCAAGTCTTTCTTAATAGCCCACAACAGATGCCAGCACTTAAGAGACAAAGAGCTTATTGAAAGAGGAAGACAAGTATCTAGATACAGCAGCTCTACTCATAAGCAAAGCAAATGAACACGGGTAAGAGCTGCTATTACCTTGTGGCAATTCATGAGGCGAAGTGTAGATACTTCTCCACACTAATTGCGTCTGCAGATAATCGCCCAGCAACCCTCTTTAAAGTGAGCCATCTCCTCTTAGGGAAGGAGGAGATAGAGATCCACTTGAAGGGGCACGCTGAGGAATTTGTGGATTTTCTGGAAGACAAAATCACTTGACTTCGTTCCCAGGTAGATGCCGATGTGGTTGCTGATCCCGTGGAAGCTTCTGTGGCAGGTTCTTGCTCTGTTATCTGCGGACAGTTTGACCCTGATGCTCCTGAAGAAGTGGACAGGATCCTAGGAAGTATATGCGTGAGCATTTGTATTTTAGACCCATGTCCCTCCTGGCTTGTGAAAGCTTCCCAGGAGGTGACAGGCGGATGGACTCTGGCAGTGATTAATGCTTTTCTACAGGAGGGGACGGTGCCCCAGCACCTTAAGGAGGCTGTGGTCCGCCCTCTTCTTAGAAGCCATTGCTGGACTGAATTATCCACCCAGTTGGATAAGTTCTGACCTGTCTCCAATCTTCCCTTTTCGGGAAAGGTTGTTGAGAAGGTGGTCACACAGCAGCTCCAGAGGTTTCTGGATAAAACGGATTATCTCGACCCCTACCAATCAGGATTCAGGCCTGGATTTGGGACAGAAACAGCATTGGTTGCACTTTTGGATGATGTCTGGTGGGACCGGGATGGGAGTAGTGCATCCATCCTTGCTCTACTTGACCTCTCGGCAGCTTTTGATACCATTGACCATGGGATTCTCCTGGGACGGCTTCAGGGGATGGGAGTGGGAGGCCTTGTGCTGTCTTGGTTCACTTCCTTCCGCTGCAGCCGCTCTCAGTCAGTGTTGATAGGAGGGGAGAGATCCAACCCTCGCCCACTGCTTTACAGGGTTCTGCAGGGCTCGGTACTCTCTCCGCTCCTGTTCAGCATTTATATGAAACTGCTGGATGAGATCATCAGACACCATGAACTGAGGTATCACCAATATGCTGATGATACTCAGCTGTATGTCTCAGCCCATGGTGAGTTAAGTATTGCTGTGTCCTCCCTCTCGCAATGCCTGAGGCTGTTAGGGCTGGATGGGGAGCAACAGGTTGAAACTAAACCCATGCAAGACCGAGTAGTTCTGGGTCTGGGGTTCCTTGGTTCAGGAAGAATTACCACCTTTAGTCTTGGATGGAGTGGCACTACCCCAAACAGACCCTGTGCGTAATCTGGGGGTTCTCCTGGATTCATGACTCTTGTTCGAAGAGCAGGTAGCGGTTGTGGCCAGGAGGGCCTATGCGCAACAGCGGATTATGCACCAGTTATGACCTTTCCAGGATCAGAGGTCCCTACTCACAGTCACTCATGCCCTGGTCACTTCCCATTTTGATTATTGCAACACACTCTACATGGAGCTGCCCTTGAAGAGCATCCGGAAGCTCCAGTTGGTGCAAAATGCAGCGGCCTGCATGGTTTTATGCAGACCCTGGTGTGCACATGTATCACCTTTCCTGCAGGAACTGCATTGGCTGCCAATTTGCTTCCAGGTGCAATTCAAGGTGCTAGTTGTCACCTTTAAAGCCCTTCATGGCTTGGGTCTGGGTTATCTGAGGAAACATCTCTTGCCAGTAACATCTACCCGACCCATTAGAGCGAGGAGGCAGGGAATGCTGCGGGTCCCACCCCCGAGGGAGATACACCTGGTGGGACCAAGAAGAAGGGCCTTCTCTGTGGTGGCTCCATCTCTCTGGAACATCATTCCCCTAGAGATTAGAAAAGCCCCCTCGTTAAAGGCACTGAAGACCTGGTTTTTGCCAACAGGCCTGGGGAACCCAGAGAGGGGTGGAACCCATCAGATGGCTAGTGTGACCCGCTGTCATCGGGGTGGGAGTTGGTTTTTGTTTGTGTTTTGTTTTGTTCTGTTTTTTTGTTTTCCCAAATTTTGTTCTATTGTACTTTACTAATTTATTTGATTCTTTTTGTTAGTTCTTACTGTTTTTATTTTTATTTTTTGTTTTAAATATGATTTTACATTGTGTAAGCCACCTTGAGTCACCATGGGCAAATAGGCGGCAATATAAATCAAATAAATAAATAAATAAATAAATAAATAAATGCTGCAGGCAGAAATCCATTCAAGACAGAATATCGGAAACACCTTGGTACAACAGTAGGATTAGAAAGGAGCCCCTCACCCAAGATCCAACACAGGACAAAAGCCATTAGCCACAATAGGAATTGTCCAATACCCTTTCAAAACAGATGCCCCTTCATTGTACCATCCCCAGAACAGTTAAAACTTCAAAGTCACAGAAACCTATAAAGATCCATCCACTCATTCAACCATTCAGCTGACCCAGAACTGCACATTGTCTTTGTGGTTCTGTTCAATAAACTAAGCTTTAGGGTTGACACCAGCTTTCCAATCAGCCTCCATGTTGTTTCCAGCTTCTTTCTTCCGGCTTGGAACTGAACCAGATGCATTTTCCTTCCAACAATTTGGCACTCCAAATGGGACTCCAAGCTAACCTGACCACTTTCAAGCTAACCGGACCACCTGTGTCCACTTTCACATCCCAACTTTTAATCCAGGTGATCTCAGACAGGGGATAACCTTTCCAGTGGACTAAGTACTGCAGGCTGATCCTGATGCAGGCGCAAGTCCAAAATTTTCTTTACTTCATAGTGAGTCTCCTTCCTGCACTACCATAGGCTTTGGGGCAACTCGGTCTGCTGGCCATAGCTGGGAGCCTACTGCCGACTTTAACAAGCTGCTATGAAAAACCGGATGCACTTTCCCTAGCAAGCATGGGAGGCTATGCTGAATGGTTACAGGATTTATCACTTTCACTATTGGAAATGGCCCCAGAAATTTTGGTCCTAGCTTCTGACTTGGCAATTTCAATTTCAACTACTTTGTTGACATATACACTTTATCACCAACTTGAAAAGTGGTTGGGGGGAGTGGCGCTTGTTGGCTTGCACTTTATAGATTCTCACTGCTTCCACCAGGGCTTGCTTGATATTCTCCCACACCTGCTTGAGGGATTCCATCCAGTCGCTTCCATGGGCAGTTCCAGCATGGGGACAAACTCCCTGCCACTGGTAATCTGGAATGGGATCAGGTTGATACTGCTATGCGCTACATTGTTGTAGACTACCTCCGCAAAAGGCAGCAATTCTGCCCAATTGGACTGCTGGTAGTCCATAGCACCTAAAGTAATGTTCCACCATGGTGTTCACTCGTTCTGTTGCCTCATTCATGCTGGGATGAAAAGCCAAGCTGAGGCCCTGGACCCAATGGCTCTCAGAAACTCCATCCAGAACTTTGCCATAAACTGGATCCCTATGTTGAAGAAAATCCTGTGGGGGACCCCATGTAATTTATAGATCTGCTTTATAAACACCCTTGCCAACTTTTTGGCAGAGGACAGACCCGTGGAAGCAGTGAAATGGACTTGCTTCAAGAATAAGTCAATCACAATCCAAATGGCCATGTTCCCACCACTCTCCGGAAGCTCGACTATTAAGTCCATGGCAATTTCCTCCCATGGACGAATTGGTCCTGCAACTTGCTGAAGGAGCCCAGGGGTTTTTCCTTGTCTCTTCTTCATGGCTGCACAGGTTGTGCAACACTTTACATAATCCTCCATGTCCCTTCCCATTTCTGGCCACCAGAATTGTTGCCTGGCTAGGTGCAGAATTTTTAAATAGCCAAAATGTCCTGCCAGTTTAGCATTGTGGCTGCACTGTAAGACCTGGAGTCTCAGGGTAGTAGGGACATATAGTTTGGTCCCTTTCCATATCAGTCCGCCCTTGAGGGTTAGGGCTTCATTGTTGTCATTGAACCAAGGATGTGTAGAGAGAGCTGTTTTTAATGCTGTGGTCATCTAGTTGCCTCCGGTGGGTGGCTGTCGTCAGGCTTAGCCTTGATGGTGACTTGGGCCACCGGCTGGGTGGTATGGATAACAGCATGGAAGATCTCCTCTTGGCAACTGTTAAATTGGGGTTTTCCGGACAAAGCATCAGCAATCACCCCCACCCCCCCGGATGTATTTTAGCTCAAAGTTGAATTTTTTGAAACATTGTGCCCAACTGACTTGCTTGGAGGAGAATTTTCGTGGCATTTTTAGTGCCTCTAGATTTTTGTGATCAGTCCAGACTTTGGAAGGCACTTTACTTCCTTCTAAAAAGTGTCTCCAGGTGAGGAGAGCCCAACAGATGGCATAAGCCTACTTCTCCCACACCGCCCAGCGTCTTTTTGTGTTGGTGAGTTTTTTTGAGATGTTGGCGCAGGGCTGCAGCTCGCCTTGGGGGGCTTCATTTGTAGTAGTACCACCACTACGGCCATGTCATTGGCATCTGCCTGGATCATGAACAGTTGGTTTGGGTCAGGGTGCCTGAGGATGGGCTCCTCAGCAAATAGCAATAGCACTTATATACCATTTTATAGTGCTTTACAGCCCTTTCTAAGTGGTTTACAGAGTCAGCATGTTGCCCCCAACAATCTGGGTCCTTTTTTTCCCACCTTGGAAGGATGGACGACTGAGTCAATCTTGAGCCTGGTGAGATTTGAGCTGCCAAATTGCAGGCAGCTGATAGTCAGCAGAAGTGGCTTGTAGTACAGCACTCTAACCACTGCACCACCAAGGCTCATGGTTTCTTTATGGCTTCGAAGGCTCACTGACAGTCCAGAGTCCAGGGGTTGGCTTGGCTTTGGCTTGGGGCCCTCTCCCCCAATTTTCAACAGTTCTATGAGGGTGACTGATACTTCAGCAAAAGCAGGCATAAATTGTCTATAAAAGTTGGTGAACCTGAGGAAATTCTGAAGCTGCAGGTGCATCTGGAATGGCTTGTACTTTTTCTGGGTCCATCTTGACCTCTTTGTTTGACACTCAGTAGCCCAGGTAGTTCAAGGGGGTCATGTGGAACTCGTATTTTGACAACTTTGCATAGTTTGTCTGTGAACAGCTTCTTTAGGACTTGGCGCACTAATTTGACATGGTCCTCTAGGGATTCACTGAAAATGAGAATTTTCATTCAGGTAGACTAGGACCCCTTTGTAAAGGTGATCATGCAGCACTTCATATTGATTAGCTGATGAAAATTGCTGGGGCTCCTTGTTAATCCAAAAGGCATCACTTTAAACTGGAAGCTGCCTAGTGGCCCATTGAAGACTGTTTTCCACTTGTCCCCCTCTCTAATGTGAACTCCGTAGAATGCTTCTTGTAGGTTGAGCTTGGTGAACACCTTCCCCTTTGCGAGATGGGCCACCATGTCCTTCATTAAGGGCAGGGGGTAGGTGTTTTCCATGCACACAGCATTTATTCCATGGAAATCCATGCAGAGCCTCATTGACCCATCTTTTTTCTATTTGAACAGCACAGGGGCTGCGACCTGGGATTTGGCCAGCTGGATGAAACCCTTTGCTAAGTTGGTGTTGATGTAGTTCCTTAGCTTGTCCATTTCCTTAGGGATCATGGAATACATCTTGGGCTTAGGGAGTTTAGCTCCTGGTACTAGCTTTATTGCACAGTCAGTGGGTTGGTGAGGGGGAAGGGTGCTGAGTTTCGTTCACTGAAAGTGTCGGCCAAGTCCTTGTATTCTTTTGGTACTAGGGGACAGCCCAGCAGTGCTATGGTGACAACAGCAGCTCTCTCACAAGGATTTGTATCATGGTGTGGCTTTGTGGGTTGATTTTCCCACCAGAATGGGGTGGCAGTGGACCCACCCCAATTCTTAATTTTCTATAGCTGCCCCCCCATGTGATGGTGGGTGCCCACTTGTCCAGCCAAGCTAGGCCTAGGATGATTGACTCAAGTCATTTTTGGCACTACCATGAAGCAGATGAGTTCCCAGTGGCAGCCCAATTCCAGTCTCCCTGGTTTGGTGATTAGCATGGCTGGAACTTCCCACCATATAATAGGTTCCTATTTATCTAACCAGGCTAGGCCAACTATGACTGCTTCCGTCATATGTCTAACTACTATGAAAGAAAGCCACTCCCAGTGCTATCCCATTTCCATTTTTACCAGTTCTGTTCTATGTGTTGCTGGACCACAACCCAAAACAGACCCATCGACTTGTTCAAACTGTACAGTTGTGTTTAATGGTATCACCCTTAATCCTAACTTATCCACCACCACCTGTGTCACAAAATGGGCGTTGGTCCTTACCTGATACGCCCCTTCTCGGCGAGCCGCGAGGAGCATCCAGAGAGTGGGAGGTGCTTCAGAGTCCTCTCTCACAGGCTGAGCTTCAATTGAGGAACGCTCCGCCCCCTCATGTGGCTCCATACTGCGTTCCCCAGTTTTTGCGAGGACGAAAAGGAAAGGCTTTGTACTCGTCCTACCGAACTAGTGGATCCTTGGCTGAAACAAGTTCCCGCACCAGACGGAGAAATAGGGTGGGGCTGGATGCTCCTCGCGGCTCACCGAGAAGGGGCGTATCAGGTAAGGACCAACGCCCATTCTCCCTCGAGCCGCTCGGAGCATCCAGAGAGTGGGACATACCAAAGCTTGGCAGTCCTATGGGCCGGAAGCCCCTCTGGGTCACTGATGACCCTCTGTAGGACTCGACGGCCAAACGAGGCCTCCGCTGAGGCATACACGTCTATCTTGTAATGCCTAATGAAGGGAGACGGGGAAGCCCAGGTGGCTGCCTGGCATATGTCAGCAATTGGAGCTTGTGTGGCCCAGGCCGCCGAAGTAGCTGCACTCCTGGTGGAATGAGCGGTGATTCTGCTGGGTGTGGGGAGAGATTGTGATTGGTAGCATTTGGAGATAGTGGCCCTAATCCAGCGGCTGATGGTTGAGGGGGATACCTTGAGCCCCAAGGACCTGGGCTGAAAGGAAAGGAAAAGGGATTCCGACCTTCTCAGGGGCTGGGTGCGCTTGATGTAGATGCGCAAGGCCCGTCTCACATCTAGAGTGTGCCAGAGAATCTCCCTGTCCCTTGTGGGTCTAGGGCAAAAGTTTGGTAAGACCAGTTCCTGCGACCTGTGGAAGGTTGAGTTGACCTTAGACAGGAAGGTGGGGTTGGGACGAAGAACCACCCGGTCGGAGTGAAACACACAGAGGTCCTTTCTAACCGACAAGGCTGCGATTTCTGAAACTCGCCATGCTGATGTGATGGCCACCAGAAAAACTACCTTAAACGTTAAGAATTGAAGGGAAGACTCCCTAAGAAGCTCAAACGGGTGCTTTGTGAGTGAAACAAGGACCTTATTGAGGTCCCAGGTAGGGTATCTGTGAACAGTTGGGGGGCACAGGTTGGTTGCACCTCTGAGAAAAGCCCTGACCCTAGGGTGGTGGGAGAGGGAGCCGAAACTGTCGCAGGAGACAACAGTTGCCAGGGCTGCGACTTGTCGCCTCAGGGTGTAAGGGGAAAACCCCTTGAGCAGGCCCTCTTGGAGAAATTCCAGAACCTGGGCAATAGAGGGGGAGAGGGGGTTGATTTGGGACTTATGACACCACCTGCAGAAGCCATTCCAAGTGGCATCATAAATCCGTGTGGTTGAGGGATGCCTGGTGGCCAGGATGGTGTCGATTACCTGACTGGAGAATTTCTCTTTTCTTAAACAGCTCCGTTCAACCTCCAGATGGCTAACTGGAGCCATTGAGGGTCCGGGTGCATCAGGGGCCCCTGGGAGAGGGAAATTCTGTCCGGGGGGATTCTCCAGGGGGGTGCTACTGACAGGTTGCGGAGGTCCGCAAACCAGGGGTGCCTGGGCCAATAGAGGGCCACCAGCAGCAGATCCGCCTTCTCAAGGATGAGCTTCCGGATCACCCGGGGCACCAAGGCTAGGGGGGGAAGGCGTACAGGAGTCCTGGGGGGCAGGGGCAGTGTAGTGCATTGTGGTTCTCCGACCCGTGGGACAGGTATCTCGAGAAAAACCTGGGAAGTTGAGTGTTGGCCGGGGAAGCAAAAAGGTCCACCACCGGTAGGCTGAAGATCCTGGACGCCTCCCTGAACAGGGATGGGTGGAGGTGCCATTCTGACTGGTCCACCGTGGCCCTGCTTAGCCAGTCCGCCTGGATGTTGGAAACTCCAGAAATATGATCTGCCCTCAGCGAGAGGAGGTTGGACTCTGCCCAACGGCAGAGGCGCTCGGCCTCCCTCATCAATTGAATGGACTGGGTACCCCCTTGCCTGTTGATGTGCGCTTTGGCCGTGACGTCCGTGAGGATGAGGACATGACGTCCGCGCACCTGAGGGAGGAAGCTTCGCAGGGCCAGATGGACAGCATGAAGTTCCAGCCAGTTGATGTTGCAACCTTGTTCCGTCCTTGACCATCTGCCTTGAGCTGTGAGTGAGTTGGTGTGGGTGCCCCATCCGGATAAGCTGGCGTCTGTGGTAAGGGTAAGCCTCTGGGATTCCTTGAAGAGCTGGCCCTTGTTGATGGCGGGGTTGATCCACCAGAGGAGGGAGGTGAGGACCTGTGGAGGTACCTTGACCCTGGATCTCGAGTTGCTTCTTCTGGATCTTTGGAATGGGAGCAGGAACCACTGCAGGGATCTGCTGTGTAAACGGGCCCAGGGAATAATGGATATTCATGAGACCAGGAGTTTGGAGAGGTCGAGTAAAGAAACCTTTTTTGATCATCTAATCTGTTTGACCAAACTTTGGATACTGAGGAACCTCTCTGGGGAGAGGAAGACCCTTTCTGAGACCGAATCAATTACGGCCCCCAGGTGAATAATTCGGGTGGAGGGAGCCAATTGGCTCTTTTTCCAGTTAATGAGGAACCCGTGGGCCTGGAGCGCAGAGAGAGTAACCCTGGTGTCCCTGGCGTTTGGACGGGGAGAGGATGAGAATATCATCCAAATAGCAGTGAAGGCGTACGGGAAGGCTTCTGAGGTGGGCTGCTAGGGCCGCTAGGACCTTGGTGAAGGTCCTCGGGGCCGATGCCAGACCAAACGGGAGGGCCACATATTGAAAGTGAAGGTTGTCATAACAAAATCTGAGGAATTTATGGTGGGAGGGCCGAATTGGGATATGTAAATATGCTTCGGAAAGGTCTATGGAGGATAGCCAGTCCCCTTGCCTGGTACCCAAGAGGATAGATTGCAGGGTGTGCATCTTGAATTTGCGCTGAATTAAATGACGGTTAAGTCGTTTTAAATCTAAAATTGCTCTCCATCCCCTGGAATGCTTGGGAACCATGAAGACGTGGGAGTAGAATCCTCACCCTCGCTGGGCTGGGGGAACGGGTTGGATGGCCTGAATGTCAAGGAGATGCTGGATGGCAGCATCCATCAATTGACGTTTGGAGGGGTCCCTGGAGGGGGGGGATGTCATGAAGAAGTCAGGGGGGGCGGACCGAAACTCAAGGGTGAGACCGAACCTGATGGTGTCTCTAACCCAAGCGTCGGAAGTAGAGGCTTCCCACTGGGCGGCAAAGTGTCTGAGGCATCCACCAATGGGGAGGGAGGGACGGATTCTATCTGGGACAACGGAAGGGTCTTCCCCCTGATCCCTTAAAGGCTGCCGCCCCTTCTGCTTCTGTCGCCTGTGTCGGTCCGATCTTGGGGTTGGGATCGGAAGGAAGGGGGTCTCGGGTATCTGGGCGGAAAGGGGGGCTGATAGAAGGGATGGGGGAAACCTTTCAGAAAGGGCTGAGGGCCTCTAGATTCTGACTTCCGGAAGAGGGAGGGAAGAAACTTTTTCTTACTGCAGCCCTCGACCAGCAGGGGATCTAAGGCTGGGCCGAACAGCTTGTCCCCTTTAATGGGAGCAGAAGCTAGTTTAACTTTATTTTTAATGTCCGCCTGCCAGTGTTTGAGCCAGAGCAGGCAGCGGGCCGTAACGTGCGAGGTTATCGCCCTAGAGGAGAACTTCACAGATTGGTAAGTGGCATCGGCTGAGAATTCTGCTGCCGCCATGAGCTTTGCTATATCCTGATGAGCACGTGTGTTGGTGGAAGGGACGTGTTGCTTCAGCTGACGAAGCCACCGGATTGAGGACCTGGTGAAAAAGGAGGCGGCCGTGGCTGATCTAATGGCCCAAGCATCGGCTTGGTGGGCCCGGCGTAAGGCCAGTTCCGCCCATTTGTCCTTGGGCTTCAGAGCCTCTAATGCCTCGCTGGGAGTGGAGGAGGACGCTAGGTCCACGATGGGCTGATCAACCTCGGGGGTGTCTAGCAGACTAGAAAAGTCAGAGTTGAGATTAAAGAATCTCTTGTCTTGGTTGGAAGGCGCGGGGGGGGCGTGGAAGAGTTGCTTCGTCACTAGGTCTGAGAAAATGGGTGGGGCTGGGATGACCTCGGCCTCCACCAGGGGCTGCCTAAATATGGAGTCCTCTTGGCCCTCTGGAGTGGAGGGGGGGGCAGAGGGAGACTGGGGAAGTAGGCCGGAGATGTTTTTGGCCTTAAACAGAAGGGACTTGAAATGTGGGACTTGAACAACCCCGCGAATGTAGGTTGGTCGGGGGTAAGCCCTTCATCCTCCGACATTCCCCCCTCGCTCAACTCTGCCTCTAAGAGAGGCTCACTGAAACGAGAAGATCCCATTTGGGATTCCTCCTCCTCTTCCCTGAAATAATCGAAGGCCCCTTCCTCCTCCTCTTGGGCCCTTTCCGGAGGAGGGCTACCCCTCTGTGAAGGTACCTGACCGATAGGAGGATCCAATCCTGGAAGGGATCTGATGGACAGAGACTCATGTTCGGGAGCCCTTGGAGAGAAGCCGGGTCTGGACATGTGTTGCAGACCCTCCGCAATACCCTGGCGGATAGCCAGTTCCATCCAAGCCTTGATGTGAGCTGGGACCTCCATAGTAGAAGGATCCTCTTGGTGCAGGCCAGCGGCCATAGGTGTAAAGGTGGCTTCAGGAGTTCATCTGGTCGATGGTCCCGGGGCCTGAAGACCCTGAGGTGAGCTGCGCCTGGATCTGGAAGAGAGGTCTGGAGCGGGGGGGTTGAGTAGAGGTGGAGGGAGTGGAAGGAGGAATGGCTGGAGGCCTCGAAAGTGACTCCCTGGATCGCCTATCAAACTCCTTTTCCAACGCCTTGTGGCGCCTTAAGGCGTCCCGCTGGAAGGCCTTGGAAGGTTCCTGAGCCTGCCTGCACAAGTGGTAAGACTTAGACTTAGCCTTCAGAGAAGGGCGTTTGGAGGAATTGTCATCTGCCATATTAATGAGTGAAATTGGATAAGTATCACTAGAGGCGGTTGGCTTGCCTAGAGTTCGGCCTACGATAAAGGCCGGGTGATCTCTGAGCTGGCCCGCACCCCCTTTTGGAATTTAGAATATGCTAATGCTAGGAAAAGTACTTAAGGTAGCAAAGGGGTAAAAATATATACAAGGATAGTATTTTTTGTTTGATTTTTTTTATATATATATAAAGACTTTATCTGATATACTTTATGCTTTGAGTATAAAAAGGAATTATTCTTTTTTAAAAATATATATATAAATACAACAATAAGGTTGAGAAAAAAAAACTTGGATCGAAGGGAAAACGAAACTAGCTAGCGAAAAGGAAACCGAATTAGCCAAATAGACGCCTGAGGCCTGAGTCAGAGAGGCCTAGCAGTAGACCTCCAGACGAAGACTGGAGGGGAGAGGAGACTGCTAATCTTCGCCCGGAGTGAGGCTGCAGGAAGCCAACAGCTGTGCCTGAACCGAATAGTCAAAAGGGCACTGTAAAATTAGCTCGTGACCCGGGGGTCCGTAGGAGCTTAGATTGACCGCAGCGGAGAATACGAGAAAAAAATGGCGCCCGACCATGAGCTGAGCTATCGTCAGGGCTGCTCGGGACGGAAGGGAGGGCTCCTCCGGCTAGCTCAGCGTGCCCAGAGGGCTGCAATGAGGGAATTAGCCCTTCCCAAGGTCGGCGTTCGGGTGGGGGGAAAACCAGCGACGCGCTACAGTGCGAAGTAAACGAGCCGCTGAGGCGGCACGGAGGCAGAGAAGCAATCTGATGGGGGGGGGCCTGGCGCGAAGCGCTGCAATCCCGCCCACTTAAGCCCTTAGGAGCGACGGAAAACCTCCCCCTAGGTCGATACCCTTTGCGCAGGGGCTAGGAAATATAAATTCAAACCTTATTTCTTGGTTGGAGTGGAGCAATAAGACGAAATAAGACGAAATAAGCAGAAAAACCTGAATCAGCCAAGGAGCCTTAACTACAAACAGCCTGTCTCTCTGAGGCTGAGCAAAAACTGGGGAACGCAGTATGGAGCCACGTGAGGGGGAGGAGCGTTCCTCAATTGAAGCTCAGCCTGTGAGAGAGGACTCTGAAGCACCTCCCACTCTCTGGATGCTCCGAGCGGCTCGAGGGAGAACACCATGTACACCTGGAATCAATAAACACACTGAAATCCGCCACCTGATTCGTCCATTTATTCTGGAGTACAACTGGTATAATGAATGGACAAATGGGCCTACTTACCATCGGGTCTTCATCAGCCCCCTCTTCTCTAACATCACACTTGGGTTGACCCGAACACCCAGGCAATGTGGGAACCTCATCCAATTACCCTTCCATATTGGTGCTATTGTATAACTGGACCGCACCACTCAATTTTGCCGGTGTCTACCAAGTTTATCTGGCTGGCCCACCATGAGTAAATCCTGAAGTGGTTGTTGATAGATGCGGCCCCAATGGTGGTATGGGACACTCCACTGCCCTGTGTGTCCTTGCCTATTACATCTGAAGCACCTAAATGAACCATGGGCCTATTGGCTCTGAGGTGGAGTGCTGTCTGTTGGGTTTGCTGGGCTAGTTGGTCCTCGACACACCCTGGGTCCAACGTCTCCTCTCACCCTCAACTGCCATAACCCGGAATCCAATTCAATAGCTTGACTCAACTCACAGTCCAAACCCCCTTTGAACAGGTGGATCAACAGTTTTTCTGGCTACGCATGAAGTCAGCCAGCGGCATGTCAAAACTTGCTAACGTAGTCTCTAGTTGGCCATCCCCAGTGCTTCATAGCCAGCAAATCTTCCTCAGCCTCTGGAACTGTCCTCAAATTGGGCTCATTAGGCAGATAAAAAGAGACCGATGTCAGCCGATTCGGTAGACTGTTCCCGATGTAAATCTGTCACCCATTCTCTGGCTTCTCTATTTAAACCCCTGTAACAGCTACCACCATAGCCCATTGGGAGGGATAATACCTCCCATATAGGTCTAGATGGTTGATGACCTGGCCTAGGAATACCGCTACTTTATCAGGCTCCCTATCAAATGAGGCATGTAATAGAGGAGGCCCTTATCTTCCCTGAGGTGGCCCCTATGGACTGCCAAGACCCATGAGACCCTGCCCCGATGCCCATGGTCTGTTGGATTCTCTCCTGCCTAAAACACCATATCCTCTCTGTTCCCAACCCTGTGGCTCTATTAGTCCAGAGTCCCCACATCTCCTTGCCTCAGATTGGAATGGTGGTGTCATGGCAGTATCCTGAGGGCACCTGGACTGCAGTTCATATTGGTCTAATCCCCTACTAACTTCCACGTTTGGGCTGGAACTGGTCAGACGACCTCTAGATATCACTGAGGGCACCAAACTCTGTCTACGATCTGTTTGTTTTGTTGATGACAAAGGTGGTTCCTGCAATGTTACTTCCCCAAACTGTAGTCTAAGCATATCCAGGGTTTTGCTGGATCCAGGCACTGCCCAACCACTCTCCTCCCAATCCCTCCAATCCTGTAATTGTCCTGGCCCTTGCTGTATTCCCCAGTCTGCCATGCCAAGCTCTGCCTTGCTCAGTGGCTCACGAAGCCACACTTCCTTAGGGGCTCTGGATGATTTTGGCCTGACCACCGGCTGTGTTTCATTAGTTGTAGGCTTTTCTTCTTCAACCTCCAACTGAACCATTCCATCTTCCAGTGCTTCCACAGCCTCATCAGCCGCACCCTCTCTTTCCATGGGGCAACTTGGATCTGTCCCCTCCACCATCCTTCAACACCTCCCTTGAAGTACAAAAATGGATTGAAATCAGCACTGGCTACATCTAGGCTTCTGAATAGGTGCTTGGAAAAACAAGCAGTATTCACTTCCCCTTGGCTTTGCAGGCTCCAGCTCCTGGCAATGCAGCACCTCTGAACTGGGTCTTGTCGAAAAGTTGCATGGTAAGACCGCCATCATCTCAGCCCCACATGGTCTGTTTTCCATGGGACACGGATACCATCTTCGTTGACAGTGGATGTACCCACCCTGCAACCCTGCTGAGGGGTTGGGCTCTGGGAGGGGTCAGAAAACACCCAGAGCTTGACACCATGGCTATGGCCATCCGCTACCACTCTTGTATATGGTCAGGGGTGCCTTGGTAAGTGGCAGCCTGTCAGAGGTCTAGGTCCACAGCCTCTTTGAAATAGTGGACCAGGAGACGTTCTGGCCAATCCCACAGCTTTCCCACCACTTTTTGGAACTCTCACACTAGTTCCTCTTTGCTTGAGGTCTTTGATTTCAGTCTCAGTCTCCTGCCCCTGGCCAGTGTCCTCAAACCGTGTTCTTAGCATTTCTACGAATTTGTCAGCATCTCCAAGCTCCAAGGCTCTCTGATCATGTAATCTGGCTATCCATTTGGCTGCATTGTCCTCCATGTTGTCAGCTATGGCCAAGACCATGTCCTGATCAGACTGATACTGGTTCCCATGGCAATCAAAGTGGGACCAGATCTGGTTTAGGAAGTGTGCAAGCTTCCCAGGGGTTTCATCAAATGCAGCTCTGAAGCATGGCAGAGCTGCTGCTGGTGTGGCTGGCAGCACTGGTGGCAGTAGAATTGCTGCTGGCCAAGGGACTGGTCCCAGTGCCCATTGGCACTGCACCCACCCTTGTCCAGAATAGAAAGCCCAACCAGGAGAAATCTGGTTGATCAGTGGGAACCTAAGGGGTGGCTGGCATGATGGTCCAGCTGGCCCCAGCAGTCCAGAGGCTCTTCTTTGTGCTGGTGGGCCAGATTGGCGTATGGATTGAGAGTGCTGGCCCTGGCTGCTGCCATTCAGCTGGCTGAATTTCTGTGGCAGCCCCTCCAGAGTCTGGCTCCTTGGTAATTGCTGGACTCCCCAATCTCAGGATTCACTGAAGTCGGCGAATGTTATAAACCTCCACTCGAATACTGTGGTTGCATTCCGCTCATGCCCAGGGGTGCAATTCAACCGGTATAACAACCAGTTCAGTGAGTGCGTGCTCTGCACATATGCTCTGCATGTCAGGATTCCAGTCATTGCCCTAATTAAATCATGAGCCTCGAGCCAAACTTCAAAAAACTTCAAAGGATTTATTAAAGGTGACATACTTGCACAACCTGTATGAAGCCAACTCTGGCATGCGTAATTTAGTCACCTGTGATCTTGTTTCCCCCCTCTCCCCTGGGTGTCTCATAAATCAGATTCTCCAATTAAACATGTTCATGGGCTGGGTGTCATTAATCAAGTTCTCCAATTAAATATATTCATGGGAAAAAGCTCTGACAACTCATAAAGCTTTCTTATGCTTGTTTTAAAGTTGCCACTGTGTTTAAAAAAGCTAATACTCAACTGCAGCTGAAGAAAACAGCTGAGGTGCAGCAAACCACTCTGCCGTGTGACTCATCTATGCACTAACACAAAGACATAAAGACAGGAAAGAGCAGAGGGTGGGCATGCAGGCCCACATGCTTGTCAGAGCAAATCGGTTTGGAGCCAGGGATTGGCCCAATCAATCTGAACTGGGAGAATCCCACCCCTGCTCATGCTGCAGCGACCTAGCATTCCTGGATCATTTGCTGGCTGGCAAACTGGTCTTCAGCCTGGTACAGCTCCTGGGCGGCTGCCCATGGCATTGGCTCCCAGTATGTTGGGACTTTGAAAGCACAGCCAGCACAGCCAGCACAGCCCACATTGGTGGAGCTCACAAGTTGGTTCCCAGAGGATGGGTTCCTTGGGCTGGGCCCCCAGCTGGTGCTCAAGCGCAGCAGGCACTCACTTGGTCGTCAGGAAGCTGAGGCTCCCAGAGCTGTCTCCGGTGAGCCCACTGGCTATAGCAGCTCTGCTGGTGTTGGCCAATTTCCCCTTTGACTGATACTTCTCTTCCATCTTCCCTGAGTCTTTCCGCTGCCTGGTAGACTGGGCTCTGGCCAGAGCTTAGGAACTCAGACAATGGCCTTGCATGAACAGGGAGCTGTTGCTTCTTTTTCAGAAGGAAAGTTGGGTTAATGTCAGGGTTCCAAGTAACAGCCCAAATGGAATCAAAACTCAAGGCCAGGGGCTTCCTCAAAGTATAGATTTATTAGGCATGTCACATTGGCACATCTGAAGTCCCCCGCTTTTTCCTCACCCAATTCAAAGTCCAAAGTTCTTCCCCCATTATACACAATCACCACATGCCCCAATCAGATCTCACTGCCCCTCCTGGGTGACTTCCCTCCAGGCCCCTCCAGGTGCTGGTGACAACATCCTTGGTTCCCAAAAGAAAGAATGTTATTTTGGCTACATATTCCCCCAACTATCTCTACTCTACCTTTCCTTTCCCACAGCTGCATCCAGCCTCACGGGGCAACCCTGAAGATGTTTAAAGATGGCTCCAGGGTTGACAATCCATTCAAGACAGGATATTTTGAAACTCCTTTGTAGAATGGTAGGATTAAAAAGCAACCCTCACCTAAGATCCAACATAGGATGAAAGCCATTAGCCACAATATGAATTGCCCAATACCCTTTCAGAATACAAGCCCCTTCATTGCAACATCCCCAGAACAATTAAAACTTCAAAGTCACAGTAACCTATAAAGATCCATCCATTCATTCATCCATTTGTTCAACTGACCCAGAACTGCACACTGTCTTTGTGGTTCTGTTCAATAACTTTCCAATCAGCCTCCATGTTGTTTCCAGCTTCTTTCCCTCAGCTTGGAACTGAACCAGATGGATTTTCCTTCCAACAAAAATGTAGCTTCATCACCACAAGGCAAAACTTCCATTATCAATGTGGTAATGAATATAAAAAATTCCCTTATCCATATGAATTATATCAACTTAAGATGACAAAATACAATTTGGATATTTACAAAAATTGGGAATGATCTATTTCTCCCCTCCTCCCAATATATCTTAGAATAGATCTGATGCCAGTTAGAACCTGGTACAATCAATCTGCATGTCTATAATTTTATCTCTTGACCTGTCTATATGGTATACAAATACCGTACAGACACAAGCATCTTTCATTTTTCCTATTTCTTATCCTTTTTGTTTTATTTACTATCTACTAATGAGGAATTCTTGAAAACTTGAAAGCTTGCATACTGTTTTGTATCTGTGCTAAAATGGTCTCATGCATTTCAGAATCTTCAGGCAGATTCTCAACCATAGTAATTGAAATACTTTTATTCCTATCCTTGGCACAAAGCACCAGATGATCCAAAATCAGCATCCTTTACAGCCGCATTGCAACTTTAGTGTGAGGAATGGGAGATCCAGGTTCCACTCCACCATTAAATGCAAAGCACGCAATCACCGAATCATTTATTATACCAGTGGAATGCCACCTCTGTCTAGAATAGGGCAGTTTTCCACTCGGATTACTTAACAACATTTACCTATCTCGAAGGAGGTTTAGTTCAGTTTTAAGAAAGAGCAGTTGGATGTTCATTTATCATCAGATACCCAGTGTCAGCTGATGTGTTGGGTTTAATAAGAAATCTGCAATACTAAGAAATCTGCAATACTAATAGATTCATGTAACTATTATTGCTTTTTAAAATTCCACTTATTGAATATCAATTATTCAGAATGTTTCCATTTGAACAAGGCAGCAAGTGTGCTAAAACGCCTGGGAAATCCTGTACTGCATTGCAGAGGCACAAATGAGGTGCTGGTGCAAAAAAGGGAAGTCTTCCACTTGTAGACCTTGTTACTTGTGAAAGTACTTTGAAATCAAACTACATAAATTTAGTTTCATGTTTCTTGCCTCAGAAACAAAGTACCCGAAAATTCTGAGAGTGCAACAAAGAAGAGCTAATCACTTACATATTGAGGCTGAATTGCTTAGCTGCATGCTAAGCAACAACGTATTGCTTTGGTTTTGATCCAATATAAATAAATCTTTCTTTTATTAGCTTACAATATAAAATAGAAAAATACAAAATAAAATAATAGGAAAATAAGGGAGGGAAGAGGGAAGGGAAAAGTGTAGGGAAAGGAGGGAAAAGAGAGAAAAGATGTTGACTTCCCACTCCCTTTAATGTAGTAAAATAAGATAATAGCATCAAACCTCAATTTTTTACTTTTACTCTAACAACAAACCTATCTAAATTACAATGCAGGTGGCTAGATTCTGCGCAGCAGCATTGGGGAATCTTCGGAAAAACATGTCAAACCCACCACATCATGCAACAAATGTGGCAAATCCTTTGTACTGCTTATTCCTTTCCTGTTCAGTAAGAAACTCACTATGGGCCACAAAGTTTATGGATTGTGATTTTAGCATAGTTAGACAATGTATAACTGACAGACTGGATTTAATCATATATTTTCTCTGTTATTTATTATTTTATTTCTAGAATTTTTAATTGTAAATTTATTGAGTGTTTTTATTTGTTCTGGTCTATGACTGTAATAAAATTCAAACCCAAAATCAAAGTTTCATTTTTTTCCATCTCAAGCACAAAATTCAGGAGCAGCTCCAAGTAGAAACAAAAGCAAAGCAATCAATTTAGCCATCTCTGCAACTCCATCAACTTTTGCAGCCATTTATCCATTGTGGGAATCAAAGTGTCCTCCCATTTTTGTGCATAAATTAACCTTGCTGCCATCAACATATATAACATCAAAGTTCTAAATATCTTTCCCAAGTCTTTTTCCATTAAACCAAAAGAAATTTTCTGGTTTATCATTATATTCTCTTTGAAAATCTTCTGTATTAAGAAGTGAATCCTACTTCAATATTTCTTTGCTTTGTCACATGTCCACCTCAAATGAAAAAGGACCCCTTCTTTATCTTTGCATTTACAACATTTATTTGAAATGCCTTTATACATTCTTGACAACTTATCTTGTGTTAAATACCAAAGATACAACATCTTACAGAAGTTTTCTTTTAGATTATAACTTAGCATATTAAACCTTTCATCCACATATTCTCCCATTGCTCAAGCATTACATTCAGGGGTGGGATACGACAGGGTTAACTACTGGTTTGGGATTTATGAGCTTCCCTGCCTGCTGCGAGCCGCGCGCCTGTAAATCATCATCAACATGCTGTGTGCAGAGAAGCAGCCTTTGAAACAGCCCTCTTTTCCTGCTTTTTTAACTGCAGCTGTGCCTCGTTCATCAGCTGAAGTTGAAAAATCAGGAAATAAAGATCAGGTAAGAGCCCGGGTAGGCGGGTGGGCAAAAACATCAGCAGACATAGAACTGGTTCTATGTCTGCTGCTCTTCAGAGCTACCAGTTCTACAGAGGTGGACAGAACCAGTAGAAACTCACCCCGATTACATTTATATCCAAAGTTCCTTGCCCACTGAATCATGCAATGTTTTACATATTCATTTTCCAAATTCAAATTCAAAATTTATAGATTTTAGCAATAATATATTTATCATTACCATGCAGTAGGATTTCCAATTCATTTTTCATAAAGACAAACCTATAACTCTTTTTGTCTGATTTAAATCTTTCTTTTAATTATAAAAATGTAAACCAATGACAGCCACATCCTTCTGATTCTAACTGCTCTTTAAATTTGAGGATAGGATAACCAAAAGTAAGAAAATATTATTTGATCAGAAGTCCACCAGTATGGTTTCACCACCATTTCTTTTCTTTAAAAAAGCTTTCTAGGAAGGGAGACACCCAAAGAAGCATCTTCACAAAAAAACAACACCCTTATGTATTCCAAACTCTTATAATGGCACATCTAACAAAATAGTTATTAAAATCAATATTTACTTTAACCTTGTCATAAAGAACCATGTCATCCAAATCTTAATTCATGGCCCTCTAGATAACCTCTTATTCTAGTGGTTCAGCCACTTTTTTAGCCAGACCAAATAATAAGTATTGAAATACAATTTCAAATCTAGTAAACCCAAATCTCCTAGTTTCTTAGCATCTTGCAGTAGTTTATATCTAATTCTTGGTTTTTCCCCCCTTGGCATATAAACTTAGAAATAACCATCTGCCATTGTTTAAATGGAGTATCAGTTGCAAGTATTGGTGACATCTGAAACAAAAAATGCATCTTTGGTAAAACATTAATCTTAATTACAGAAATTCTGCCCAATAATGATATCTCATTTTAGTAAGTCCTCCTTATAACAGGGAGGCACATGGTTATTTTGATACAATTTTGCATTTGCATTTGCCAATGTAACCACCAAGTATTTCTCAACCTTAAAACCAGGTTTTTTTTAGTCAATATATCACAATCCTGAGAGGTCATATTCTTAATATGCTTTGTTGTTTTATGTTTATTTTAAAACTTGCTAAGGTCCCAAACTCATTTAATTTCCTTATCAAATATTCTATACCAATATAGCTAAATCTAACAATGGTTTATGAAATATATATTTTCTTATTAATTCTCTTTTTACTGTACTTTTTAGTGCAAGGTACTTTCATTCATTCAGTGAAGAATATCACTTTCACTTTCACTGTACAGACTTCTTGGGCCCACCAGTTCCCCTCAACCTGACCTACCTATAAGCCAGAATTGGAGGAAAGTTGGGGAAATGAGTTGAGCTGTAATAAATTGGTAGAATTTGTCATAGTTGCACGTATACTAGACATTTGGGTGCCCAGGATTGCTAATTAGCAGGATATAGGAAAGAGGATATAAAGATGGTATCCCATACTGATGATGTTCCAGAAAGCCTTAAAGATAGGGTTGGGATTCTACCTGGTTGGACCGGTTCTATAGAACCGATTGTTATGATTCTGCCCAGTTCAGTGAACCGGCAAATCGCATCACTATCTGGGCCCCCTCCTCCCCACCTCGCCCACTCACTCTTTACCCTGGCATCAAACTTGCCTGCATTTGGTAAGTTGAATTTTTTTAATTCACTTTTCCATAATATTAATATTAGATTTAACCAATTCCAAATAAGTCCAGCATTTTATCCAATGCCTGGTTAATGTCCAATTCTGTATGTTATTCCAAATTTAGTCTCTAATTACATATAATTCTTTTATTTCCAGTTTTTTCTTTACCTTATATTTTCCTCTCATTTCTCATTCGCCGCTACAACTCTTCCAAACAAGGGGTCTTTCTTTCTGCTTTTCAGGGTTATCAAAAAGAATATTCAAAGTCTTTTATCCAGTTACACGCTGCTCACCACTTTCACTCTCCAGCACAAAACGTGTGTCCTGGCAGCTTCCTGTCTTCAGGGCAGCCATTAAAAGACTGTCGCTTCTCCCTGTCTTCTACGGGAGTTTGCCAAGCCAGGGAGGGGAGATGCTGCTCCCCTCGACCCAGCTGGCAGTCTCCCCCTCTTCCTCCCACCCCTACAAGGTGAGTCAGATGGATCCGGTCCTTTAAGGACCCTCCAACAGGGTAAGCATGGATCAAAGCCATGCACAATCTCAGTCTTGGATCCGTCATTGACCAGAACGCCCTGAAATGCAAGTTCCTTGATGTAGCTGCAAAACTCAATTCCCCATCCCCTTTGCCTATGGCAACTCGAGAGCAGGTCAGGAATGCTTTGCAAGTTGACATTCAGCTTCCCTCACTTCCTGAAGGCGACCTGTGTAAAGCAAAGACAGTTTGAGTATGGCATAGATTCAGGGGTTGACACCACCCCAGCCTTGTTGGGTTGTCTTCATGGAATTTAGCTATAGGCGATCAGCTTGGATGTTTTTACTTTTTGCCCAAGACGCCTCTGATAAAGGATAGCCCTTCCACTTGATTAGGTACTGGAGCTGTCTCCTGTGTCACCTTGAGTCAAGAATTTATAATGGGTTTGGCCCTCTATGACCACTGGGCTACTGGTCTCAGGGTTGACCTGACCACAGGTTTTAAGAGGCTGCTATGGAATACCGGGTGTATCTTCCCTAGCAGCTGGGGCAATTTTAATTGCACCGTGACCAGGTTGATAATCTTCACTATGGGAAATGACCCCATGAACTTGGGTGCCAACTTCTAGATGGGAAATTTTAACCTCAAGTATTTTGTGGAGAGGTAGATCTTTCCCCCCAGCTGGTATGGCCATTGTGAGGCTTGATGTTTGTCTGCCTGTTTCTTATAGTCTGTGCTGCTTTAGCTAATGCCTTCTTGACATTTTCTCATGCTGCTTTTAGCATTGACCACCAGTCTGTCAAGCTGATTGAGCGGGGGGATCCCTTGGGTATTCTGGCATTGGAACAAAGTCCATGCCACTCACTACTTTGAATGGAATTAGTCCCATGCTACTGTGAACATCATTATTGTACACAATCTCAGTGAAAGCAAGAGTCTACCCAGTTGAACTGTTGATAGTTCACGTAATACCTCAGGTACTGTTCTACCATGGCATTCAGACATTTTGCTCCCCATTGGTAGCCAGATGAAAAGTTGAGCTAAGGCCCTCGGATGACCCAGTAGACTGCAGGAACTCCCTACAGAACTTAGCTGTGAACTGGACCCCTCTGTCTGAGATTATTTTTTGTGGCACTCCATGCAGGCGGTATGTGCTTCAGGAACAATTTAGCTAGCTGGTGGGCTGAGGGTAGTCCACTGCAGAGTATGAAATGTGCCTGCTTGGAGAATATGTCAAGCACCATCCAGATCACCATGTTCCCCCCGCTGTTTGGTAACTCCACTATAAAGTCCATTGTGATTTCCTCCCATGGCCTCATTGGCTCTGCCACCGTTTGCAGCAGTCTGAGGGGTTTTCCTGGTCATTTTTTCATAGTGGCATCTATGGTGCAACTTTTCACATGTCTTTTTTCATGCCGAGCCACCAGAATTGCCTCCGTGTTAAGTGAAAAGTCTTTAGGAACTCAAAGTGGCCCACTGATTTGACATCATGGCTCCTTTGGAAGATTAAGGTGCGTAGGGACTCTGGGATGTAGAGTTTCATCCCCTTCCATGCTAGGTCATCCCTTTTTGTCAAGATTTGTTGGTTGTCATGGAACCAGGGTTCTACTAGCAGTTTGGTTTTGAGGTTCGTGGTTAGATCGCTTGTGGTTTGGTCTTGCTATCAGGTGGTCACTTGGGCTGCTGTTTGGGTAGGGGGATTATGACATCTACTACCTCCTCCCATTCTCAGTTATACTGGGGTGTTATGACTCCCCTTCGAAATTCAAATGAACAAAACAGAAAGCAGCCGTTTCACAAGTAAATCAAATGGAAAGAAGTCTTACAAGATAACGGCTGGCAGAAACCACAGCATAAATCTTTTCTCTGTCCGGCAAACCAGTCCTGGCAATAAATCTCCAGCCTCAGAGCTCCTTGCTGTAACGTCTTCACTCAAATAGTTATTTTGTTCCTGGCAAAATGTACCAGCCCAGCTGTGTCCTTTTATACTCATTAAGGCAACGTGCTAATTTACTGACTTGCTCTTCTCATTCGCTCCAGCTGATTTTGCCTTTTCAACCGTCTTCTATTTTTTACATTTAACCACAAATTTTCCAAGTTCTCATCTCCACTAGAAGACTCTCTCAAAACTTCCCTGTCAGCCATTCCCGGCTGTTGATCAGATAAGGAACCAGAGGAGGTCAAAGGTCCTGACAATTCTAATACATCAGGTCTGTTGTCCTTTGTCACGTCCATCTCCTCATCCTGGTTATCAGTCCAATCAGTAAGCCAGGCTGGCTCATATTGTTCTGCCATGACCTCTTCACTTGAACTCATATCAATCACAGGAGCTGAATCCAAGCCTGGAGCCACAACACTGGGGTATGTGGGAGAGGGCGTCAGCTAGGAAATTTCTCCCTCTGGGATGTGCTTCAGCCTGAAATTGAATCAGTTGAAATATTGAGCCCAGTAGACTTGTTTGGGTGATAGTTTCTGCGGGGTCCTAAAGGCCTCCAAGTTTTTGTGGTTGGTCCAGATTTCAAACAGTTTTTCACCCCCTTCCAGTAGGTAGTGCCAGGTTAGCAGTGCTCATCTTACCACAAAAGCCTCTTTTTCCCATGCAGCCCATTGCCTCTCTCTGTTTGTGAGTTTACAGGAGGTGTAGGTGCAGGGCTGTTTTCCTTGGTTATTTCTTTGGAGTAGCATTGCTCCCACTGCCACATCCCTGGTGTTTGCCTGGATGATGAAGTCATCATGGATGATAAAGTTCAGGGTCAGGATGTTTCAGCACCAGTTCCTTTGCGAAAAGTTCTTTCAGTTAATGTCTTTTGGCAGGTTAGGTCCCATTGTAGGGATTGTCCCGGATGGGCTTCATCTCTGCCGCCCTGTCTTTAGGAGGTCTGTAATGGGTTTGGCAATTTTCATGAAGGAGGTGATCAATTGCCTATAAAAGCTTGCAAATCCTAGGAAACTTTGTAGCTAACTGCAGGTGTGAGGGGGCTGCCAGCCTAGGATGGCTTGTACTTTGGCTGGGTCCATCTCTATGCCCTCATTTGACACTCAGCAGCCCAGATAGTCTAACCGTTCACAGTGAAACTCGCATTTTGACAGCTTAACATACAGATTTGCTGCCAGAAGTTTTTCCAGTACTAGTGGACTAGGGGTATGAGGATGTTGTTCAGGGAGACAAGGATCCCCATATAGAGGTGTTCACGCAGCACCTCATTTATTAACTGCAAAAACACCATCGGAGCCCCCTGCAGTCCGAAAGGCATTACTTTGAATTGGAAGCTCCCTCGGGGACAGCTGAATGCTGTTTTCCATTTATCTCCCTCCCTGATGCAGACTCGGTAGTATACTTCTTTGAGGTCTAATTCAGTAAAGACTTTTCCTTGGCTAGGTGAGACAGTGTATCTTTCATGAGAGGGAGGGCGTATAGGTTGAGTACACAAAATGTTTATACTTCTGAAGTCCACATATAATCACATAGTTCCATCTTTTTTTTTCTTTAAATAAGACTGGGGCTGCAACCTGTGGCTTGGCTGGCTCAATGAACCTTGCTAGGTTTTTATCTATGTATTTGTGCATTTCTTGCATTTCCCAGAGTGTCATGGCATACAGTTTGGGTTTGAGTTTTGCCCCGGGGATGATTTCGATGGCGCAGTCTGTCTTGTGGTGGATGGGTAGGTCACCACACTCAGCCTCGCTGAACACTTCTGCAAGGCTTTATATTCTTTGGAGATCTCTGGGGTTTTGTCAGAGGTGGCTGCCAATAGTTTTGGAGAGGTGGTTTCCTGCGTGGATGATTCTTCTGTTTGCTAGTGCAAGAGGGGTTGGGGTCCTCTAGCTATCCTCAGCCTCTGGTGCTCCCTTCCCACAAGATCATCAGGCCCCACTTGTCTAGCCAAAAGAGCCCCAGTATGATTGCATCTGTCATTTTGGGGGCTATTATGAATCAAATTGCTTCCCAGTGTTCCACTAGCTCTAGCCTCACTGGTTCAGTCAGATGGGTGGTGTAGGCTCCCCCAAGAGGGAAACATTGATCTGTCAAATCTGATTGGGTGGGCTAGTCTCTTCGTCTAATCCCCAGTTTCAAGACTGTGGTTAGGTTAATCAGTCATCTAGTGCAGCCTGAGTCTATTAGGGCTTGAAAAGTGCCCTAGATCCCTCTTTGGGGGCTGTGAGGCGTATAGGGAGGATGAAGGAGTGGATCAGTTCACTCACCATTGGATCATTTTCACCATTATCCTCACTGTCATAGGGCTCTGGCAACTGGTCATTGTGGGCTGGAGTTTCTCCCTATTCAACTGGGTTGGGAGGGACTTCTACGTCCTGGAGGGCTTTTGGGGATGTTGGCAGCATGCCTGGGGCCTCATTCTGGTCCACCTTGGGTGGCGGCTCTGGCTTGGGTTTTGGAGCTGGGGTCATGCATGCCAATGCAGCGTGGCCCATCCCTCTGCATCTGTAGCATTTCAACTGGCTTCATGGGATGGTTGGTTTTGGGGCCAGCTGTGACCTCCCATTGGCTGGATGGTCTCCAGCCTGATTGGCCTCTCTCCTTGGTATCCAGTTGCTTCTGCATTTTGTTGGCATGCAATCCACAGTAAACTTTTATAGCCACTTGGCCATAAAGAGAGTCAGTTTGGAATGTCCCAACAGGCAGTTACTTGGGCAACTTGCTTGTCCAGGCTCATTCTGAAAAAGTGAGCTAATAGCCACTCTGGCAGAGGGGGTAGCTTCCCTGCGACTCTTCTGAATTCACAGATGTGTTCCTTAATGGGTTGCCCCCTCTGCTTTAGGTTTTGGAGCTCAACCTCCGTGTACTGATCCTCCTCTAACTTCTCAAATCTGGCTTCTAGCTCTTGTAGGAAGTCATCAATGTCTTACAGCTGGGGGGCTCTCCTCTTAGGAGAGCTGCTAGCCATTCCTTTGCTTCTCCCTCCAGTCCCTCAGCAATGGTATTCACCATAGCTTTGTGTGATGGGTAGAGGTGGCTGTAGCACTCTAGGTGGACTTTAGCAGAGTCAAGGAATAGAGCCAGTTGATCTGAGTCCCCATCGAATTTCCCCCTGAATTGGGGCAGTTCATTCAGCCCTGCTCCTCCCTCAACATGTTGACCCCTGTATGCCTGCACTTGGTGTGTTTGGCGGTCTCTCTTGGCTCTAGTTTGGAGAGGGGGGCCACCTGCCTTGGGTGGCTTGCCTGTTGTGCAGAGGAGCCACTGCCAGCAGCCTCGGACTCATTCTCCCTCTAGTGAGTGGAGAAGGGAGGCTGCATTTCTGTCTGCTTCTCCTCACTACAAAGGGCTCAATTGCAACCCCCTCTCTTTTTGGGTGGCACAATGGCCCCTCATCATGAAGGCTGGTTTGATCAAATTTTTCCTTCAGCTGTTCTAAGGAGTCCCCCCTCCCCCAAGGGTTCCATCAGAGTTTTTGAGAGTCTGGCCTGTTCCCAGTCTGTCATCCATCCATTCCAGTCTTCCTAGCTCACTCATAATTTTCTCCCAGCCCTGGACTGGGGAGGAGCTCAACCTCAGTCGCTTTAGGGACTTTTTTCCACCAATACTCATCACTTTTCATTTCAATCACTGAGATGGGCATCTTGGCTTTGATTTCCAGGGAGGGCTGCAATTTGGTTCCAGTTGGGCTGCTGGTTCCTGGAGTTCCCTGGTGGGGGCAACTCCAGGTCACCTGGAGCAGGCTTTTCTTGGACAGTCTGCCCTCTGCCATGGTAGTCTGAGTTTCTCTCCACATATCCCAGGTGTAAGGGAGCAAATGGAGAGGCTGATGTTCAGGAATCTTAGTCGTTTTTATTAGTTGTGAGAGAGTTGGCTTGCTGTCAGGGTTCTGACTGATGCCCTAATTAAATCATGAACCTCAGGCCAAGCTTCAAAAGAAATCCAGTTATTTATTAGGAGCTTCATGTCAGCACAGACCAAGTGAAGCCAATTTTGAGTTCAGTTAATTCATGCTTTGGCTCTGACCCTCTTTCCCCCTCCCCCCCAAGATGTGTCATCAGTCACATTCCCCAACAAAGCAATTTTACGGGTTGTAGAAGTCACTCCCTCTGGCCACTCTGGGTCTCCATGGAGATGACGATTCCAGCAGGAATGTGCTTTGTTTTGACTGAAATACAAGTTTCTCGATGCAGCTGTGAAACTCGATTCCCCATCCACCTTGCCTATGGCAACTCGAGAGCAGGTCAGGAATGCTTCGTGAGTTGACAGTCAGGCTGAATGATCTGTAGTTTCCTGGATCTATTTTCACTCTTTTTTGAAGATGGGAAGCACATCAGCTCTTTTCCAGTCCTCTGGTAGTTCCCTGGTGCTCCAGGATCTTTGAAAGATATAGTTCAGTGATTCCAAAATCACATTGCCTGCTCCTTCAGAACTCTGGGATGTAATCTGTCAGATCCAGTTATTTGAACTTGTCCAGAGTGAACAGGTGTTCCCTTTTTATTTTAATTTGTATTCCTAGTCAGTCTTTTACAGTTATGTTTTTGGTAGGTTGGGCAGTATTATCTTTTTGCATGAAGACAGATGCAGAGAATGAATTCAACAGCTCTATTTTTCTCTACTGCCTGTTACTTCCTTGCAATTTTCTCTCATTAGTGGACCAATTGTTTCTTTGACTTTTTTCTTTGGCGGTCCAAAAGTGTGAAAGTCACTAGCAGTTAGGCTTTTTCTCAATGCAACTGGTCTGCTTGTATGTGGTATGTGGTTGAAAATGCATTATATCTGTAAAGAAAATGTTGGGCTGAATAAAAGGAAGTCTGCCAAGAGAGTCCAGCCAATACTTGGATGCCAATACTTATTGTATGTAAAGTTATTCTTGTCTCGGTGTAAATCTAAATTTGGCCTCTATACCAAGTTACAAAGTAAACTTGTCTTAACTAGAAGTAACATGGAACTTAAAATATTTGATCTGGGGCAGTGGGGCATCCCTTAGAGCTCTCTGCTGGTTGCAAAGCTTTGGAACAGGCTTGTGAAGAACTTCATAGAAGTTGGAAATTATTCCATTTCATAAGTGCCCATGAGATTCAAGTATCAAACTCAAAGCCATCTCCTTTATTATATGCAGGGGTTACATAATTTGAGTGTTACAAATGGGATGACATCCTCATAAGGTTGCTTTGGTTAGATATGTATATAGGAGAACAGAAAATAAAAGCTATAAATGCAACCTGGAGCTCTTGCAAGAAATGTGGGATATAAATCAAATAAAGAAACAAATGACAGTAAATTGTTCAAGACAATGTATACAGTTCATAATTAATTTATACGTTGAACTTTTCTAGCTGCAGCATTAAGCTGGTTTTTCCTTCTGACTAATTTTGTGTTGTCCTGCATTGTGGCATCTCTTCAAGTGTCACAATTTTATTACAGAGTTGGGTCCTATCAGTTAGATTAGATTGACAGAGTTTGAAGGGACCTTGTAGGTCATCTAGTCCAACCCCCCACCCAAGCAGGAGAGCCTACATCATTTCTGACAAATGGCAATCCAATTTCTCCTTGAAAGCATCCAGTGATGAAGTTCACACAACTTCTGAAGGCAAGCTGTTCCATTCTGTTGCTGTTTCTAAGGTTGAACCTTTCCTTTGTCAGTTTCTATCCATTATTGTCTGGCTTTCAATTGCCTTGGATGCCAGTTCCTGCCATCAAAGTCTAGAGGAGATGGGAGATGGGGGTGGGGAGATGGAAAATAGGGAGGGTGGAATGACAGGTAATGAAGACCAGAGAAGACCAGAACCAGTTTGTACAGAGGCACCAAGGCCATGCATCCTGAGAAAGGAATGTGAATTGCCCACAACTTCTTAGTGTTCTCATAACATCTTGGTGAGCTCTGATTGGTGAAACATAGATTTGTCACAGGGGGGTGGGGAGAAGGTAACCTTTTCTGTATCTTTTTTGTGTGGGAAAACCTTAGAACTAGCTTTACTTTACTGCAACCAACTTTTTTAGTAAAAAATTTTTTGCTTCAATTTAATGATTCCTAAGGGATCAGATTGGGGCAGGTCTGATATTAGGCTAGCTATGCAATTGAAGTTAACCTACATTTCCTCTATTGTGATCCTCTATTGAGGATCTTGCAAATGATGTCGGCTCAAGGGAGCAACCAGGAAGAGATCAAAGTCTGCGGTGAAGCATCCTCAAAACCCTCTGCTGAAGAGCTGGATCTATCCAAATGTAACCATTTACATTTGAAGATGTAAATGAAGATGACCTGCCAAGACCCTAATGGTTCCTCAGAGTCAGGAAAAATGAGGAATGAGAAGAGAAACCCATGGGGGTGATGCTCACCACAGAAATTGTGGCAGTTGTCAACGAGAAGCGTAGTGGAGCTAGAGGAGCTGGAAGAGGAGCAGAGAGCAGACAAGCCAGATCAAGAGGATTGGATGCTGAACAAGTTAAAAACTTCCTGAGGCATGTGTTCGACAACCTCAAGAATAAAAATAACCTTTTGCTTCAACCTAATGGAGTTGAGGGGTTTTCTTTCCTAAGAGATTAGTTTTGGGCAGGTCTGACATATTGATTTAGTTCCTAAGGATAGTTTTATTAAATAATAATTAAAGATGCTGTTTTACATTTTACATGCAATATTTGCCAACCACGCCAGATGGCTGACCATTTAACCTTTTACCGAGAGAAAGAAAAAACATTCACAAGACTGTGTAAGTGGCATGAGCCATGATTAGAATGCAGTACTGCAGGCTATTTCTGCTTATCAGCAGTTTGGCAGTTCGAGTCTCACCAGCTCAAAGTTGGCTCAGCCATCCATCCTTCCAAGGCCAGCAAAATGAGGACCCAGATTGTTGTGGGTAATATGCTGACACTGTAAACTGCTGAGAGAAGGCTGTAAAGCACTATGAAGTGGTGTATAAGTCTAAGTGCTATTGCTATGAGCAAGGCTGGGAAACTATCCACCAGTTAGTTTGGGAAGAGATGAGAAAGATGGAGAGATGACAGATGGACTGCTACAGTACTTCTGCTTGCAGATTAAGGGCCAGCTCCATATTCATGTGTTAGGAAAAAAAGCAGTAAAGCCTGGAACTCACTCAGAGTAAAAATGTTCAAATAATAAGAAAATTAAAGGTAATGAAAAGGAGAAGTGATAAAAATGGGATGAATAAATTATCCCTAAAATTTACAAAAAATTATTAAGGAAGGAATAGTTAAGGAAAAGTTTTTTTATAATGTTTCAGCAATGGGAAGTCAACAATGAATTATAATTTGAAAGATATAAACCCTTTTTTGAAAATGATGTGTTAGATTTACTTTTAATTATAAAGTTGATTTACTTTCAATGGATGCATTACCTGGAACCCTGACAGATATATTTTAAGAAATGTTTAGTATTTTAAAATACACATAAAATTGAAATTTGAAACTTTTTCTATAGGGTTGTTGGTTACAGAACTTGGAAGAGTATCATAATTTTTGTTATAGATGGTGATAGTGAAGAAAATTTAATAAATAGAAATATATACTACTTCCCACAATGAGAAAAATGGATAGAGAAAAAATGGATTTGGTTGAGATTGCAATGTCTTTTTAAAAGACATTTTATTTGATCCAGTTTCTTTCCCCCCCCCAAATGGTTTTTATTGTTTTCCACCAGTACAAATTGTATTTTCAACAGCATTTTGTATCGACATACAATGTTATCATATATTTTCTATCATGTATTTATATACCTCACCAATAATTATCCTTACTTATGTTTGTTATTAATATCTATTTTACATATCTACATATCTATACATTATTTTCTTAATTTCACTCTACACCTATGACTGCACTCCCTCTTGTCCCACTAACTCTATAACAAAATTTGCAAATGACACCACATTGGTGGGACTCATATCAGAAGAAGACGAAACGGCCTATAGGTCAGAGGTTCTCAGACTAGTCTTGTGGCACAAGAGTCATAACCTCGCCCCGAACATCAAAAAGTCCAAAGAATTGATTATAGACTTCAGACAATGCAAAGAGAGCCTCTCCCACTATATATCAAGGGAGATTGTGTGGAAAGAGTTCATAGTTTTAAATTTCTAGGAACTCGTATTTCTGACAATCTTACTTGGTCGGTCCATACTATGACCACTGCAAAGAAGGCCCAACAGCGCCTGCACTTTCTGAGGCTGCTGAAAAAGAATGGTCTGGGTGAGAAGTTGCTGGTTACTTTTTACTGTTCTACCATCGAGAGCATTTTGGCATACTGTGCTGGATGCTCTGTAGTGGATAAGATGATGCTCCAGAGAGTTATAAACACAGCACAAAAAATCATCCGTTGCTCTTTATTCTTTGGAAGAGATTGCAAAGACCAGACTCCTCTCTAGAGCACAAAAAATCTCCACAGACCATTCTCATCCTGGTCATTCATATTTCGAATTGTTACCATCAGGGAGTTATAGATGTCTTAAAATGAGGACTAATAGACTGAGAAACAGTTTCTTTTCCAGGGCAATAATTGTCTTGAATCAAACAGTACATTTGTGATTTAGTTCTATATATAAAGTGGCATTTTTAAACTATCTAACTTAATATATGTTTTAAATAGGTTTTAGACTAGGTTTTTAATTATAATTATTATTTTTATTATTTTACTTTTTAAAAACTGTGTAGTGTGATTGTGATGTGGTATTTGGGACACTGTGCTGGAGTAGCTTTAAATTTCATTGTATTTTGAATGGAATGACAATAAAGGCTATTCTATTCTATTCTATTCTATTCTATTCTATTCTATTCGGGGTTCTTTTATGTAATCTTCACTTTTCATTCCTTGTCTCTATTTTCTAACCATTTGTACCATCTATGCCAAATTGAGTAATAATCGGATTCTTCTTTTTCCTTCATTTTTAATGTAAATATATCCATTTCTGTGCAATCCGTTATTTTTTGTAAGACTAATTCTTCTGTTGAAATGTTAGGCCCTTTCCACATTTGCGCATAAGCTGTTCTAGCTACTGTTAGAATATGTATTTTATCTTTTTCAGATATTGATCTTTGATTATCCCCAATAAATAGAGTTCTGGTCTGAGTTCAATTTGATATCCCATAATTTCTTGTATCCAATCTTTGATTTTGGTCCAATAGATCCTGACTTTGGGGCATAGCCACCACATGCGGTAAAAGTACCATCAACTTGTTGGCACTTCCAACATTTTGGGCTGGTATTTGGGTATATCTTGGCTAATCTTACCGGGGCTAAGTGCCATCAATAAAACATTTTTTATACATTTTCTTTATAAGTTGAGGCTGTTGTTAATTTATAGTTTATGTTCCATAATTTTTCCCATTCTAAATCTATATTATAACCAAAATTCCGTGCCTATGCTATCATAGTATTCTTAACCATTTCCTCTTTCATTTTAAAGTCTAACAGGTGTCTATATGTTTTGGATATAAATTTTTGTTCTGGTCCAATTAAAATTTTGTCTAATTGATTTTGCCCCATGTCGAATCCAAATTCTTCTGAGTCTGTTATGTATCTGTTTTGAATTTGAAGATATGGCCACCAATCGATTGTAATTCCCCGTTTTTTGAGTTCTTGATTTGATTTTAGTTTTCCTTGGGTGTCTAATAATTCATTATAATTTATCATTTTCCCTAAGTCCAATCTATTTGGTTGTATCATGGCCTCCATGGTTGACAACCAATGTGGTATTTTCATATAATGCTTGTTTTTAATTTTCCTCTATGTCTATATTAGTGAATCTCTAATTAAGTATTGGTTAAAATAGGCATGTGTTTTGCCTTTTTTCTCTCACAAGTATGCGTGCCAACCTTCCTGGAGGTCATGACTTTCAACTGTTAGTATTCTTTTGTCTTTTAATTTAGCCCAGTCCTTAATCCAATTTAATATCGCTGCCTGGTAATATAATTCCCATTCTGGTAGCCCAAAACCACCTCTGCTTTTACTGTCCTGCATCAGTTTTAATTTAATGCTAGTTTCTTGCCCAGCCAGACGAATTTGGTTGTTGTTTTACTTAATTCAGTAAAAATTGCTTTTCCTAATTTTATCGGGATCATCTGAAAGAGATACATCAATTTTGGTAGGGTATTCATTTTCAACACTGCAATTCTGCCTAATATTGTAGTTTCCCCCATAGTTCTAAATCCCTCCTTATATATTCAATTAATTTAGTATAATTGTCTTTTTTAATTGATGAACACCTAGTAGATAGCCATATTCCAAACATTCCTATGTTTCCATAGCCAAACATTTTTTTTCCACTCTGTATTCCCATTTTATTTTGTAATTCTATTTTCTGTTTTTCAGTGCAGTTTTTAATTATCATTTTAGGTTTTTTAATTTATTTTCAATCCTGCAACTTCTCCAAATTTTTCTATTTCTTGTAGTTGTCCATTTTTTATTGGTTCTTCCACTATGAATACAAGGTCGTCTGCAAATGCTTGGACCTTGTATTCTTTGTTTCTAATTTTGATCCCTTTTATTCTTGAATTTCATCTGACTGTGGCAAGTAACACTTCTAAGGATAAAATAAACAGCAGGGGTGATAGTGGGCACCCTTGTCTCACTCCTTTGTCTCTCTCAAACTTGTCTGTATGATCTCCATTCAGTTGGAGATTCATGCTTGCTGTTTGGGTAGAATATATGGCTTGTAGTGTTTTTACTATGTTAGTACCGAAATTCATTCATTTTGTACTGCCTTTTTCAACTCTGCTGGGGTTATTTCTCCATTTAATATTTCCTTTTGTTCTTCCGAAATTGAACCCAGACCATTCTCCTCTAGGTATTTTATTATATTTTCCTCCATAACTTCTTCTTGTTTGTACAATTCCCAAAAATAGCTTTGCACAATCTGTTTTTTCCTTTCATCTGACAGCATATATTTCCTTCTTTGCTGAATTAATCTTTTTTCTTTTTCTACTTTTAACTTATGGGCTAGCCATCCACCTGACTTGTTTGTTGACTCAAAAAAAATTGCCTTTTAAGTTTTAAATTTTGAGCTCTTTCCTCTAAGAATGTCAAGTTTAATTTGTGTCTAACCATCATTATTTCTTTTTTTGGTCATATTTTGGGGGTCTTTTTGAAGTCCGTTTTCTAATTCTTTTATCTACTGCAATTCATTTTGTTGTTTCCGTTTTGTCTTATTTTTCCTAATTGCGTAGACTATTGATATTCCTCTCATATAAGCTTTTGTAGTGTCTCACAGATTCTGCAAATTTGTATATTCCTTTAAATTTGTATTTTTTAAAGTTTCCAATTCATTTTTTATTCTCTGTTTGTATTCTTTTTGTTTCAAAATTTGCAAATTTAATATCCATCTCATCTTTTCTTTTCCTCTGCCCTTTCCAAATAATTTTTAACGGTTTGTGGTCCCATTAAACATTGGGCATTATTTCGACTTCCGGTTGAAGGGCTTCGGCGACAGACAGGAATCCGTGAACATGCGCAGTTTCTGTCTGGGCTCGCCGCTGGAGCGTCATGAGCCGGCTGGTTTCGAGGCTAAGCCACCCTGTAGAGGTGGTGAAGAGGGGGGGAGACCACCAGCAGGGTCGAGGAGAGCTGCATCTCTCCTCCTCAGCTGGCCAAACTCCCTTTCCCAAAGGCGGTAGGAGCGGTGGTCAGAAATGGCCACCTCAAAGAAGAACTCAACTGGAAAAGAACGTGCAGGAGGAAGATAAGAAGTGAAAGTTCTGGCTGACCGGGTTAAGTCGAAAAAGCAACAACTAAGGTACCCTGGAATTTAAATTTTACAAAAGATAACATCGCTCCCAAAGAAGAGTCGGAAGCAGCGAAAGAAAGTGAAAAGGGAAAGGTTTGGCTTTTTTTCTTCTTCTCTCTCCTTCCTTAGATTGACAACTAAGAGACCTAAATAAGAAATTGGAAAAATCTGCTTTGGCATCAACAGGCAATTAAGCTGAAAATATAACTAAATGCCAAAGGGACAATAAATATTTCTGGACATTAAAACCTTTTTCTTCTATAAGCAGGAAGGGAGAGAAAAAGAATAAGGGCAGGATCTGGAAGAGGGAGGAGACTGCCTGGACTTCAAAAGAATCTAAAGTAAAATTTCAATAAGACTTCTAAAAGATACATTTTAACTGAAACTTTGCAACTAAATAGTAACCCCAGGAAGAGAAAGTGAAGAAAAAAAGAAAGTGTAAAAAGAAACAGCTTGTGTGTATTTGGATTGCTTGGTGACTTTTGGATTTTTGGTTATTATATTTGAATGACTAAAACCAATTGGGTGGTTGTTTAAAATTTTTACAATGGCATCACTTTTGGATGAATTGAAAATGGAACTTAAAAATACAAAGAAGATGCACAAGAAGGGAAGGGCTCTTTTGGCTTCGTTTTTTAATTCTTAGAAATGGAGATCTGGAACTATGAGAAACAACAAGAAAAGACTGCAAAACAAGAATACTGGGATAAAGAAGCCATCTTTAATGAACAAGTAACTCTATGTGGGGAAGAAAAAGGAAATGGGGAAAGAGAATGGAGAACTTAAGACTTAAAAAAAAACAACCAAAGAAAAGAAAAATAATTTGAAAAATAAATATAATGTTGGAAAGCAACAGAAAAAGGGAATATAGAAGAGGGAAAAAGAGGTAGAGAGACAAAGGGGTAAAAATGGGAGAGGGAAGAAGAGAGGGAAGAAGGAAAGGAAAAGAAGTTACAAAGGTCTGGAGCAAGATATAAAGGAACAGGACCTATTTAGAGATAATGGGTGAAAATCTAACTGAAAAAGGGGTTCTGTAAAGGTACATAAGATTGTATTGTTATATTTGTAATAGAAATAACTTTAGAAAATTGGAAACAACATATGATTAAAAAAGGGATAAAATGGTTAGTGTAATTTAGTGAAATGTTTGTGAATAAAATAAATGAAATAAAATAAATGAGAAAATTGAATTAGGAAGGAATGGGAACATTTTAATCAGTAAATGTTTTATAAAATATAAGTGAAGGGGGGGGGAATTAACTATGGAAAGTTCATAATTGTTCCAAAAAGAAGTATGATATTTATTTGAAAAGTAACATGTAAAATGTTAAGATTTTAATGAATATTAATATTAATGTTAGAATTGAATTGGAATGGATTGTTGTTTTAATTATATTATACATTTATAACTTTTTCTTTTTTCAAGAATACAGTGTGTATTTTAAGAATATACCAAGCAGAATCCAAATTGAAGTTATGTATTATATTGAGTGTTATAATTTTAGGGGAAAGATATAAAGGCGTCATACTCCAATCAGTAACTACAGGAGAAATTTTATTTAATGAGAAAAGAAAAGATAATAGACAATTGAAACAGGACAGACAAAAAATATAAATACAATGATTTGAATTGAGATGAAATAAATAAAATAAAATTAAGAAAATTAAAAGAGGGGAGAAGCTATGTAGAAAATGTAAAATAGTAATAAGATACGGATTTCTTTTTCACCATATATCTTCAAAATTGCTTTCTTTCATTAAGTCAAAAAATGGTTTTGGAAGGCATTTCTTTTTTTTTCCTAATTTGTTCTTTACTGGTGTAAGGTGTAAGGTGTAATCCTTTTCAAGATCTACAATGGCATTATAATCCCCAACTATTTCCTCATATAGCTTTTTATAAAACTCTCTTTGATTCACATTTGGGGCATATATCCCCATTAATAGTATTTGTTTTTGAAGTATATTCAATTGTACCATCAAAATTCTTCCCTGTTCTTCCACATATATTTGTTTTGCACTTATCCTTTTCCTAATTACCCCTCTTTTTTTTTGGTCTGCCAATGCTACATATAATTTGCCTAATTTGGGATATTCCAGACATTTACTGTGTTTTTTTAATGTGTACTTCTTGTAGACATATGACATCAACATTTTGTTTCACTAATTTCACCAATGTTTGCTTTCTCTTAGCTGGGGAGTTCAGTCCATTAATATTTATTGAAATTAATTTGATTTCTTCTTCCATTGAGTTAGTCTTCTATTAACTCTTTTTTTTAAAAAAAAATAGATTTTATTGAATTTACAATTTAAAAACACATCGACAATACATTTACAAAATAGAAAGAAAACGGCTAGGGGGAAAGAAGGAAAACACCCGGCCTAACACACCAGATAAAGGCTGGTTGGGGGGAAGAGAAAAGATATAGAGGGAGAGAAGGGAAGGGAGGGGGAGGGAGAATAGGGTAGAAAATACAATTAAAAACGAACGATATCTTTTTGTGACAGTCTGTAAGGATCATTTATCTTCATCATATCCAATCTACTCCTCTTTTCCATTATGTTTAAGTTACTCTTTATCATTTACATAATTTGTCTCTGGGTAAGCCAATTATACCATGAGTCCCAGTTGTCGTAAAATGTTGAGGACTCTTTGTTTTTTAACACTATCGTTAGTTTATCCATTTCAGCACACTCACAAATTTTCTGAACAACCATTTGCTCTGAAGGTGTATGAGGTGATTTCCAACACTGAGCAAACGCTAATCTAGCCACAGTTAGAATATGGATTATTACGTATTTTGTCTTTTTGGATAAATATCTATCAGAGATCCCTAACAGGAAGAACTCTGGTTTATAGTCTATTTGTTCTTTAGTTATCTCCTCCAACCATTTTCTGATTTTTTGCCAAAATTTTTGGGTAGTTTTACAAGACCACCACGTGTGGAAAAATGTTCCTTCAATGTTTTTGCATTTCCAACACCTTGAGCTCATGTTAGGGTTCATCTTCGCCAACCTCGAAGGGGGTAAGTGCCATCTATATAACATTTTATACATATTTTCTTTGTACGCCGCCGATTTCGTAATCTTGATGTTTCTATTCCAGATCTTTTCCCATTCTGTTAATGTAATGCTTCTTCCAATATTCCTACTCCACGTTATCATGTTCCCTTTCACTATCTCTTGCTCTAATTCTACCTCCAATAAATATTTATAAAATTTGGAAATATTCTTTTTATTTGATCCTAATAAGATTTTATCTAAATATTATAATTTGCTATAGATTCCAAACTCTTTGATATCTTGTTTGTATCTGCTATGGATTTGTATATATAACCACTGGTCGATTTTAAATCCCTGTTCCTGTCGAGTTCTTAATTTTCCTAGAGGGTCTAGTAAATCTTTATATTTAGTCGTTTTTGTTATATCCAAATTGTTGGGATGAACCATTGCCTCCATTGTTGAAAGCCAAATCGGAATTTTTAAATAATGTTTTTTGCATATTTTTTTCCAATTAGTTAATAATGAATCTCTAATAAGGTGTCTATGAAAATACGACTGTTTAGTTTTCCCCACTTCCCATAGAAATGCGTGCCACCCTCTCTGAAGATCGTGCCCTTCTAAGACTAAAGTTCTTTTGTTGAGTAAATTAACCCAGTCTTTTAACCATAATAAGTTGGCTGCCCAATAATATAATTCCCAATTTGGAAACGCTAGCCCCCCTCTACTTTTTGCATCTTGTAAAGCCTTAATATTGATTCTAGCTTTTTTCCCTTGCCAAATAAATTTAAGTGTTACCTTATTTATATCTTCAAAAAAAATTTTTGGTAATTTAATTGGGATTGTCTGGAATAAGTAAAGGAATTTTGGTAAGATGTTCATTTTGATCGTGGCAATCCTGCCCAGTAGAGAAAGCTGCAGCTTATTCCAGGATTCTAGGTCTTTCTTAATTTGCTGTAATAGTTTATCATAATTATTCTCTTTGAGCGATTTACTATGTGGTGTTAACCATATGCCTAAATATTTGACCTTTTTTGTTGCCTGTATCCCTATGGTTTTTTCTAATTCTTTCCTCTGATTCTCTGTTAGATTTTTAGTCATTAATTTTGTCTTATTTCTACTGATCTTTAATCCTGCTACTGAACCAAATTGTTCTAGTTCTTTTATTAGGTTATGTCCTTTTTCCGTGGGTTCCTCTAGGAAGAAAACCATATTGTCTTCAAATGCCTGTAGTTTATATTCCTCTGCTTTGACCCTTACTCCTTGGATTTCAGAGTTTTGTCTTATCCGCGTTAACAATGATTCTAAAGCAAGTATAAATAGGAGGGGTGAGAGGGGGCAACCCTGTCTAACGCCCTTTTCAATGTTTAATGGGCCTGTTGTTCACCATTAATTAGTATGTTGGCCTGTTGGGTGTTGTAACTTGTTGTGATAATGTTCTCGAATTTAGTGCCCAGACTCATGTTATAGATTTTTTGTATTAAAAAGTGCCAATGTAGATTATCAAATGCTTTCTCCGCATCTAAAAACATGAGTGCAAATTGTTTCTCTGGATGAACTTCATAATATTCTAAGACGTCAATAACGGTTCTTAGATTATTTTTGATTTGGCGGGATGGAAGGAAACCATTTTGATCTTCATGAATGTATAAATTTAAAACTTGTTTTACTCTATTCGCTATAATTGAGGTAAATAATTTATAATCAGCGTTTAAAAGTGAAATTGGTCAATAATTGTTGATATATCTGGCATCTACATCCTCCTTCGGAATTAACGAAATCAACACCCCCCTCCATGAGTCTGGCATTTTGGCTGCCAAAAGTACTTCGTTAAACACTTCCAGCATCAGTGGCCATACTAACTCTATTGTAGCTTTGTACAATTCTACTGGAATCCCATCTGGACCAGGGGATTTATTATTACTTTGGTTCTCCATTGCAGATTTCAACTCAGACCATGTAATATCCTTATTTAATAATTCTTTCTCTCCTTCCCCTATTGTTTTATTATTCGTATTCTCCAGATAAGTTCTTATTTTGTCTTCATTGATTTCTTTTTTATATAATCTTTGAAAATAGTTTAATATAGTATCTTTTTTCTTCTCAATCTCATGTTGTGGTATGCCTTTCTCGTCTATTAGTTGGTGTATCAGTCGCTTTTCTTTTTCTTTTTTAAGTTTATAAGATAGCCATCTTCCTGGTTTATTAGCATGTTCAAAATAATTTTGTTTGGACCTTCTCAAACTAACTTCTATTTTATCTTGTTCAATTAAATTCAGCTTATGTTTGGCTAATATTAACTGGTTTTGTATTCCTTGGATCTTAGGGGTTTTTTGTAATTGTATTTCTAAGTCTTTGATTTGTTGTTGTAATACGTTTTGTTGGGCATAAGTTCTCTTGTTTCTCATAGCATTATAGGAAATTGTTGTACCTCTTATAATTGCTTTCATAGTATCCCAAATATTCTGTTTTGAAGTTGTTTCATTATTATTATCTTTTAGGAAATAGTTTAGCTCCTCTTTCAGCTTATTAATATACTCTTCTTCATTTACTATTTGGGTATTTAGTGTCCATCTTTTTTTTATTCCTCTCCTGTCTCTCCAAATTAGCTGTATTGGGTTGTGGTCAGCCCATTCATTTGGTAGGATTTTAATTTCTTTTATTTCATTAGCCAAATCCAAATCCAGCCAAGCCATATCTATTCTAGTCCAAGTCTTATGTGGATTGGAATAGTATGTAAATTGTTTCTCTTCAAGGTTCCGTTCCCTCCATAAATCTTTTAAATTTAACTCTTTCATCATTTCCTTACATGCCGAGAAAGTTCCCTTTTCCCCTTCTTGTTTTTTCCCATATTACTATGGTCTTTTTGGTAGTCTGCAATGGAGTTAAAATCGCCAATCAAGCAAATGTTCCTTTTTCAAGCCTACTATTTTTGGTGGAGGTGTTTAAAAAATTTCCCTTGGTCTTCATTTGGGGCATAGATTGCTACAAGTAAAAATGTGATGTGGTTTATCCAAACTTGTATAACCAGAGTTCTTCCTTCGGGATCCGACCAGGTTAATTCTGCCTTTACATCTTGTTTTACGTAAATTGCAATTCCTTTTTTCTTGTGTTTATCAGCCGGTGCCGTAAAAAGTTTCCCTAATTTTGGACAAATTAGATGTCTTTTGTCATTTTTTGAAATATGTGTTTCTTGAAGACATATTATATCTGCGTTATGTCGAATAAGTTTTGAAAATATCCTTTTTCTTTTTGATATTGAATTTAATCCATTTATATTGATGGAGAGCAACTTCTTCCCCTCCACCATTTATCTATGTCTGCTTAGATTTTTGCCTAGTAATAATTCGATTCTCTTCTTGTTGTTGTTGTGGGATTTGCTCTTCTCTCCCAGGTTGTGGTTTATCACTTCCTGAAATTGGAGAAAGTTGTTCCTTTTGGGTTCTGTGACGATATCAGTCCTCCTGTGGTCTCCTTTTAAGTTCTTCTTTAGTGGATTGACCATTTGTATCCGTGAGCTGTTGATAAAAGTCTTGGGCCTGTTCTATCGATTCTATTTTGATTTTCCTCTCTTTCCACGTAATTAACATCCCTTCCGGGATTAACCATTTAAATTGGATTCCTTTTTTATTTAAATCATTAGCTAGAAATTTATAATCTTGTCTTATCGTCCTCACTTTCTTTGGAATTTGTTTTAAAATCATAATTTCTCTGCCTTTATATGATATCGTTTCCTCCCTAGACATTTTCAAAATTAAATCTCTCAGACATCTCCTAGAGAAGCGGATTTGGATTTCTCTTGGGCAGTTGTTGCGTCTGGCATAGCTTGTGCTAACCCTATATACCTCATCAAACTCTTTAATTAGGTCATCTTTTTCTTTTCCTAACCATTCAGCCAATATTTCTGCCATCAAATGTTCCAATTCTTCATTTTTTGCTTCAGCCACATTCTGGAACCTTAAATACACCATTGCTTTATCCATCTCGAGGTGAACCAGTGAGTCTTCCGTTTCTCTAAGTACATTTTTAAATTCCTCATCCATCCTTTCAAAGTTAGTCTCCATGCGTGTTGTTCTACTCTCTATATCTTTTATTTTCACTTCATTTTTCTCCATGGCCTGCTGTAGAGACCCTATCTTACCCTCCACCTTCGATATATCCACTTTCATTTCAGCCTTCAGTTTCCCCATCTCATCTTTCAATTCACTTATATCTGCTCTAGTTTCATTGTGATTTTTAATCATCATTTCTTGCATTTTAAATATAGCTTCCTGCAAGGATACTAAGGAAGTTTGTATATTAATGTTGGGGACATTAGGCTGCTTTTCCCCTGTTAAGGACTCCTCAATAGTTTTTTGAGTTGTTGGTGGAGTGGGTGTCAACGTAGTCGATAGGGTCGGGGTAGCCTTCCTTCCTGTTTTTAAGGCCATAGTTGTCGTGGATGTCATCTCTCTAAGTATTTGTTTTTGTTGATGCACAATTTTAGATATATTATCCCAAATCACCATTCAGTGTTTGGGTCTTGTATTTGAAAGTCTATTCACGTATTTCAATTTAATATCTCACTCCACAGTCTTTTCCCCTATATCATAAATAAATATCTACTACAGTATTCTAGTCTATGTGATAAGAAAATTGGTCAGCAATAGTACATCAATTAACACTTTAAGGAATTAATCTAAAATGTCTTAAGTTGTCTAAATAATTTATAAATAGTTTATATCAACAGAGTTTATCCCTCTTTACTATTAACACTTACAACAGTAATCTCTTAACTCTATAATAATAGTATACCCCCCTCTTTCCCCCAAATAAGTAGAATTATGTAAGCTATTTAGGAGATACAATAGGGAGGCAGGGGGCAGAACAATAAGAGAAAGGGTAGGAGAGAGATTACCACAGCTTCAGAGAATCAACAAACAAAAAGCAAGGAAGTCATCTTAAGGAGAAAGTAGTACCAAACTAGTAATATTAAGTAGTGCCACATAATAAAGAAAGCAAGTTGGGTGAGCTAAAAGTCCATCTTCCAGCTAGAGGATTCTTTTCAGCCTTCCAATCAGCAAATGATGTAATGTGCTGAGTAATCTGCAGTCCCAAAACTGTCTTTCCCAGCCTTCTGTTTGTCTCTGCCTTCTTCCTCTTGCTTCTTCTTCTTTCTTTGCTTTCCAACTTTTAAATCAACATACAAATCTTCCAAAGTCCAATATAATGCTCAGTTTATCTTCTCCACAATATTAAATAGATGTGATAGTCGTGTTGTGCTCAGATCTGAGGATTCATCGGACTCGATCAATGCCAGTATTCTTTCACCTCCATCGCCTCCCTTTTCTCAAGTAAAATCAAAAAGAAAGGTCCAAAAATCAGATGAAGCCCCTCACCAATTCCGGACCTCCAATCTCCTGGTTTTAGCAATCTCCCTCTTTCCCCAGAGCTTCCCTTTCACAGGGTAAAATCTGCGCTTTCACTTTTGTGCTTAGGCTTTTCTGCTCTCCATTATAGTCCTTTCATTTTCTCAACTGCTTTTCTGGCCGCTTTCCGCCCGACTTCTGAAAGGTGCTAATCACAACCAGGAGAGAAGAATTTATGCTGTCATTCTTCTGTCATTCTGCTATCTTCAGTCTTTAAAGGTTCCAAGTTATAAACCGTTTCTCTGTTCCTGTTACTCTCGACCTCGCAGGCTGTCACTGCTTTATTCACTTAAGTGGCAGACCGGACTTGAAGCCGCCATAGAATGACAGCTTACTCTTTTGCGCCGGGCTCGGGAGCTTCCCTCTTCGCTGTTGGGGGGTTGCCTTCCCCACTCTGCCGCTCGAGGTTCTCCACGTTGACACGAACCTCTCCGGGGTTCGTGTATCCCTGGGGGATCGCTCCTGGCGCCAGAAAAGGTGTTCAAAGACTGCAACAGTCTTCTTCACCTCCGTTCGCCCTGTCCTGCCACCGGAAACATCTAGTCTTCTATTAACTCTTGCCTCTCTCTGTGGTCTTGTTCTTAGTCCTTCTCTTCTTGGTTGTTCTCTCTCTTCCTTATCTCTTTTTTCCTGTTCTTCTTCTAGCGTCTCCTGTCATTGATCTTCTTGCTGGTCTTCTTGGTTCTTGCTCTCCAGTTCTTCTTTACTACTCACTTCTTCCTCTATTCCTGCCAGTTGTTTGTATAATTCTTGCACCTTGTTGATGGTGTCAATTCTTATTCTCCTCTCCTGCCAGGTAACCAGCATTCCTTCTGGCACCAACCAGATGTTTTGCTTATTTAATAGAAATTTATATTCTTTTCTTAGGTCTCTCACTTGCCTCAGGATCTGCTTTAGGGTCATGATTTCTTTATCCTTGTAGATCATTGGCTCATCTTATATATAATGTCTTTCATCATCTTATATATAATGTCTCTCATGTTTTTTCTCACAAACCTTTCCTTTTAAGGTTGTTGTTGTAATACTCGTCATGTTCTTTATTTTATTGTATACTTCTTCCCACTTTACCATCCACAGTTTACTTCTATCCACTTTATCTCTTCTATTCAACACTTCTATATGATAGTACATCTAATCTATCTAGGGTTAATAATAATTACCAGTTTAAGTTACTAATATTTTACCATATATTATTGGCTTATCATATATTATTTTTTTTTATGAGAGAGAGAAAAATTAACCTACTAATACAAAGATTACAATGAGTAGCAAGCAGAAAAACTATTAAGTCAAGGAAAAAGGAAAAGAAGAGAGAAAGAAAAACATATAAAGAAAAATTAATATCTTATCTCAATATTTTTAGTTTTTAGTTCTTGTTCTTACTTTACTAGTAATACTGTTTTTATATAAATACAAATTGCAAAATTCCTAAATATCTATCAATTTATCTAAATCACTAATAACTTATTTATTATAGCAAAAAGTTTATAAAATTCTTAAATGTCCACCAGTTTTTACTTAATTCATTAATCACACTAATTCATCCAGCTAATCAAATTCACAATTCATTAGTCATCTAAAAATCTCAACTATGCAATTCATTTATTTTCAGGGATAATTCCCAATATTAATTAAACCTTTAATTTATGTCTTGCACTATTTACTTTCAGTTTTCTGCCCAAACTGGACAATATATTCCACACTTAAATAGTAAGCAAATAATTAAACTAAATCATCAGTTCATTTAACATCTGGCAGTAGCAGTTATTAATCATTAATCAAACTCTTTCTCTTTCTTTCTCCAATTTTTGCAGTTTTTATCAACCTCAGTTCATGTGTCTTTTCCTTTGTCACGATCTATTGCATCAGCTGTCTTTACTGTCCTTTGAAGTTAAGATGGTGGCCTCCTTTCTTAGTCCAGATCTCTTAATGTGTCTCTTTCCTCTGATCTCTCCCACACTCATAACATCCATCGCAAGTCTAATCTTCACAAAAATTCAGTCCTCTGATCCAGTACTCAAATCCCATTCAAACACTGTTAGGTAACCAAATCCCACTGGCTCTAATGTCTTGTCTTCAAGCCCTGTGCTTTCACCGCCAGATCGCCGCTTCTCTATTGGACTTCCGCCCCCTCTCTGAGACTCATGATTCTGCCAATCAGTTCTTAAGATCTCTCCTCTCTAACAGTCACTCTCCACCTTCATCCGGTCACGTTCAATAGTTGATTCGATATCGCTGCTGCTGTCACTATTATATCTTCCTCATTCAGTGTGATCACTGTGGCTTCGGTCCACCAATGATATAGCTGACCACTCACATGCTGGAGCTTGTGAGGTTTCCTTATGGTGTAGCTAACAGTTGCCCTCCACCTGATTACACCTTGGGCTCCCTCACACTTTTGCCGATCCCTCCAAGAGTTGCGTGCCCCTTGGGGGGCCTCCAGACACGCAGATTGGGGATGAGAGAACAGATCTTCTCTCCCCACACCACCATGTCATTGCAACCAGAAGTCTATTTGATCCTGTTTCTATTAGGAAATTCCTTCTGGTTTGTATGCTTAAAAAAAACTTGGACTTTAGTTCAAAGATTGAATAATTATATAATTATATAAATGGCTTGTAATAACTAAATGGAACATAAAAAGTTAAAACTCTAAATATCCTTAGCATTGCATTGGAAAGAGTTGGAAGTCATATGCCTTTTTGCTTTTTTCCCCTGCACTTCCCTTCCTCTTTTAAATTTTTTTTATTTTTATTATATTTTATGTTATAATAAACTTCAATAAAAGTGAATTCTAAAAAAAAGGGAAGAGCAGAATTCTTTCCTTTCTTCTGTTTTTTTTTAGTTTATGTACAGCCACAGATGAAAATGAATAAATACTATAGGATTTGATAAGTCTGCTATTAGGACAATTTACAGGTGATGAAGAAAAGTTTTTAAATTTTTCCTTTGTTTCAGTTTCCTCCTCAAAGCAGAGTTGTATGTTTAAACTAAGCCCATGTTGGCGAACATATGGCATGCACGCCACAGGTGGCATGCAGAGCCCTTTGTGCGGGTACACGAGCCCCAGCCAAACGTACCTGCACTTTGCATGCATGTGCCTCCCAGCTGATTTTTGGCCTATTTGAGGCCTTTTTCATACTCCCGGGGGCTCGAGGGAAGCTTCTGCAGCCTTTGGAGACTAAAAAATGGGCTTTCTGGAAATACCGAAAGTCCTGAAACTGGAAGTGCCGAAACTGGAAGTGTCAAAACGGGCCCATTTTTTGGCCTCCAAAAGTTGCAGAGGCTCCCTCAAGCCCCCGGGAGGGTGAAAAAGGCCTCAAAAAAGCCCAAAAATCAGCTGGGAGGTGCACGCATGCACAGTGCAGGTAAGGGGGGCTTGTGTGTGCATGCACAGGGGGCAGGGGGCATTGCATTGTGGGTGCTCACATGCGCACTTTCAGCACACCCCAACAAAAAGCTTCACCATCACTGAACTAAGCCAAGCAATTGACAAACACATGGAATCTGCTAATAGCAATTTATAATGCCTGGTAAGACCCACACCTGGAATATTGCATCCAGTTTTGGTTACTGTGATACAAAAAAGATGTTGAGAGTCTAGAGAGAATGCAGAGAAGAGCAATAGATATTAGGAGATTGAAGGCTAAAGCATATCAAAAATGATTGCAGGAATTAGGTATATCTAGTCTAATGAACATAAAGACTAGGAGTGACATGATAACAGTCTTCCAATATTTAAGGGCTTGCCACAAAGAGTGGGGTCAACCTATTCTCCAAAGTACCTGAAGGCAGAAGCAATGGATGGAAACTAATCAAGGAGAGATTCAACCTAAAAATAAGGAGAAATGTCTTGAAAGTGAGAACAATTAATCAGTGGAATGGCTTCCTTCACAAGTTGTGGGTGCTCCATCACTAGAGGTGTTTAAGAAGAGATTCGACACCATTTCTCCAGAATGGTATGGGGTATCCTGCTTGAGCAGGGGATTGGACTGGAAGATCTCTAAGGTCCCTTCCAACTCTGTTATTCTGTTAAACTAATGCAAATGTGAGACTGACACTGGGATACCAGAAGTAAAAGCTATGCACTGATACTTTTCGTCAAAACGATTAGCTGTGGATCCTATGTACAGAAAGAGGGAATGGAAATCCAAGGAAGAAGAGAGATTTAATTGAGGTGGTTTTGCTAGCAATATACAGATATTCTTTGCTTATAGTAGGGAAGGGTAAGAGGGAGCCCTGCAATATCACCATAGATCAGAGGTGTTAAACTGGATTTCTTTAAAGGCTGGATCAGCATTAGAGTTCTCCTAAGCAGGCTGGCCAGGTGACAGAGATGGGACAGATGCCTCCTGCAGCACCCTGATGACCAAAATGGGGTGCAGGGGGCCGTTTTAGCCAGCGAAGTGCATGCAGTCCCCCTGTGCCCTGTTTTGGCTGGCAAAGTGATGTAGGAGGCTGTCCAGGCTGAAAACGGTCCACATCGTAGTTGCATGTGGCCACTTGTAGCCAGTTTTGGCTGCCAGAGGCATCATGGGCCAGTACTGTTGTTGTCTACTAGGACAAAGCCATAAAAAATTGTGACATGCCCTCTGTGAAAATTGTCTGCTCTCCCAGAGCAGTTCTTGCTTTTTCTTTCCAAACAGTGGTGGTTTATTACATAACCACTATCTCTATATTAAGAACTATGGCCTTGGGGGAGGGCGGAGCTGACATCGCGACAATACGGCTTGCAATCTCGGGGCTCTGAGACTGCAGCCGGTATCTTCACCCCAGGCCGATCCAACCGGACCTAAACCGTCCCATAAAGACGGTGATAGTGAAGGGCACATCCTGTGGATCCCAGGGACACCGCAAAGTCCCTGGTCAATTCAGGAGAAGCCCTTTTTGCCGGCGGCAGAGAGGCAGCCATCAAAGCTGCTGAAGTTGGGACAGCTCCGGAACGGAAGAGACTGAAAGAGAAAGTGTGTCGGCTCGGTGAGAACTTTTTTTAAAACCAATATTCTGAGATTTGAAAGGACACCCTAAGAATAAGAAGAAATCTGTAAGAGTTTTGACAAAACTGAATAAGCGGCAGTTTTTAAAGGGAGGTAGATGTGAGCTCAAGCAAAGAGGAAATGGCGGTAAATTATGAGCCGGCACTGTTGAGCGATTTGGATTGTAGTCAGGATGAGGAAATGGATGTAACTAGGAGAGACGAACCTGATTTAATAGAGCTGTCAGGACCTTCGACCTCCTCTGATTCTTCTCCTCTGGCTGAGCAACAGCCAGGAATTGCTAACCAGGAACACTTGTGAGACTTTTCTAGTGGGGAGGAGTCTTTGGAAAGAACCTGGCTAGATGTGAGAAACAGATGTAAGATGAGGCATCAATCTCAATTAGGAAGGAGGCATTGAGCCAGTGACTAATTAAGGAGATTAACACGCCCTCATAGAGGATAAAAGGAAATGGCTTGGCTGGCGAGCTTTGCCAGAAGCAAAGTGATTTATGGGAGTGAACACACGGAGAGAACTCTTTGAGGCTTTGGAATTTATAGCCACGTCAGGTTTGCCAGACAGAGTTTGGAATTATTGCTAAGGACTGAAAACCCTTCTACAGTCCTTTTGGGAGAGTTTGCTTTTTGGTTTGTGAACTGCTTCTTTCGTTTTGCCCTCCTGCAATTAAAGGGGAGACATAACATTTTTGCTTCTGGCCAAACAAACCATCTTTCAAACAAGATGGATTCAGCTCAACTGCAGCATTTGGTGGAGCAGCAACAGCAACAAATAAACCAACTGCTACAGAGTAACCAGACCCTCCAAAACCAGGTAACACAGTTGGTGAATCATATTTCAAGGTTGCAAATTCCTGCTGCTCCTTCAGCCCCTCCCTTGAGGAAAAGCCCGGTATCCATGCCGGAGAAATTTTCAGGACAAATGGACATGTTTCCGGCATTTTGGGGGCAGTGTCAGTTATTTATGTCTTTGAGGCCTGAAGACTTTCCAAATGACCGGGCTAAGGTAGAATTTATTATTAGCCTTTTGTCTGGGCAGGCTGCCAAATGGGCTACTCCCTTGTTAACTCAAGATAGTCCTTTATTAGATAATTATCAGGGTTTTCAGCAACAAATGAGGATTATGTTTGAAAACCCAATTAAAACTCAAACTGTGGCAAGACGGTTATGGGACATTTATCAAGGGAAATGCCCCCTGCAGGAATATATTGCAGAATTTCGTTTGCTTTGTATGGATTCCACCTGGAACGAATCGGCTCACATGGATGCGTTTCAGGAGGACTTGGCAGATAACATCAGAGATGAGTTAGTGCATGTGGAGCGGGCTGCAACTTTGGATGCACTAGTAACACAGTGTTTGCGAATTGAAGACCGCTTACAACAGCGCGGAAGCAAACTACCCATTGTGGAACCATCTTCTCTTCCTCGTTTACAAACCACGCCACTGAAAGTTTCTCAAACTATGGTTAAGACCGAGGAGCCGATGGAGTTGGGTGCACTCCGCCCTCGTTTAACGGTGCGAGAACGTTCTAGAAGGTTTCAGGAAGACTTGTGCCTTTATTGTGGGGGTTCGGGACATTTCGCTAATTCCTGCAAATGGAGAGGGACACGCAAACCTGTGACCGAATCAATTCCTGACCCATCGGGAAACGGGGTAGGCCCGACCTCGGGGAAACCCGAGGTCAGGCACTTTCCACACCCCCACCCCAAATTTCTGAAGTGAATCCAGGGCCTCCTCGGCATTTACTTTTGGACACTCAAATCTTTTTGCAGTCCCAGAAGGAGGAAATTCCCGCTGTTGCATTGGTGGACTCAGGGGCTACAACCAGCTTTATGGACCGAGCTTTTGCTATGCACTATGAGATCCCATTGATTGCTGTGGAACCACCCATTAAGGTGGAAACCATGGATGGGCGTGAGCTCAAGTCTGGGCCCATTCGTTTCGCCACCCAGCCAGTGCGTATAGTCATTGGGGATCAAGAGGAGGCGATAAATTTTTATATCACCTCGAACCTTCATCTCCCCTTGGTACTCGGCGTGTCCTGACTGCGTTTGCACGATCTGTTGGTGGCCTGGGCGCAGAATGCCATTTCCTTTCCAAGTCTCTAATGTGTGGACCATCTGAGAAATATCTGCGCTGGCCAGGATATCACCGCCGCTTCTGCTGTTTCCATACCTCTGGAGCTATTGGACTTCTCCGACATTTTCAGCAAGGAGGCGGATCAGTTACCACCGCATCGTGCCTATGATTGTCCTGTAGACCTGATACCAGATGCTCCACTGCCCAAGGGTCAGTTATACTCCATGTCGGAGCCTGAATTGGCTGCACTTCGAGAGTTTCTAGATAAAAGATTGGCTCGGGGGTTTATTCGACCATCGTTGTCAGCCTCAAGATCTCTTCGGGTACCCTAATTGCTATCTATCTCATTTTTTTCTCCCTTATTTTCTCTACTGCTAGGCTTACTTTCTTTTGGCTGTCATTAGCAACGGGGGGAGGGGTAATTGTGGGGGGGAAGAGAGCTGGAGGTGTTTTGCATTCTTTTACTGTGGGCAGAAAAAGGAGGGGGTATATGATTTCTTCTTTTCAACTTTCCATTTCCTTGCTGGCCTCTATCCTTTTTTGCGCAGCTGCGAAGTCTTATCAAAATATGTCAAGGTCAACGGACAGAGGCCTCATCACCACCTGAAGATGCCCACATGATCATATTCAGAACTTCTAATTGGAAGAGACTTCTGGACTTCGGGGGGTGGGAACAATTCCATTTCTTTGTATGTGTGATCTGCGCGCCAAATTCTCAGTTTCGGAATTCCATTTGTAGCTTCCTTTTCATTCTCCAGTAAAAGGATAACTTTGCTCTGATCCATGGAGTCTGGGTATTTCTTTCTTGGATTTTGAAAGGAGCACACATTGACAATCGTCGTCTCCTCTTTCGGCTCCCGTTCTTTTTGTTAAAAAGAAGTCGGGAGAATTACGCTTATGTTGTGATTATCGCCGTCTGAACTCTATCACAGTGAGGAATAGTTATCCTTTGCCGCTCATTCCGGAATTAATGGAGCGGTTGCGGGAGGCTACTATCTTCACTAAACTCGATCTTCATGGGGCCTACAACCTGGTTCGGATACGCAAGGGGGACGAGTGGAAGATGGCGTTTGGTACTCGTTACGGCTATTTCGAGTACACCGTCATGTCATTTGGTCTGACCAACGCTCCTGCGGTATTCCAGCATTAGATGAACAACATTTTTTGGGATATGCTGGATAGGTTTGTCGTGGTGTATCTGGATGACATTTTGATCTACTCCCGGTCCAGGGATCACCACCTTCATCAGGTCCGTCAAGTGCTGCAGGGTCTTCGGGAGCATAAGCTCTATGCGAAACTGGAGAAGTGTTTCTTTTTTCAGTCTTCAATAGAGTTTTTAGGGCATATCATCTCTCTCGAGGGTATTGCTATGGACCCTAAAAAGTTGAAGCCTTGAGTAGTTGGGAAGCCCCTCGTCGAGTAAAGGATGTGCAACGTCTTCTGGGGTTTGCCAATTACTATAGGACCTTCATTCCAGGTTTTGCTAAGTTAATGGATCCTATCACTCAGCTCCTTCATAAGAAGGTCCCGTTCTGGTGGGGGCCTCCACAACAACAGGCTTTTGAAACTTTAAAGAAAGCGTTTGTGGCCGAGCCGATATTGAGGCATCCTGATCCGAATCGTCCATTTGTGGTTGAGACAGATGCCTCTAATGTGGCTATCGGGGCGGTATTGTTGCAAGCTCCAAAGGATGGCGCACCTCTTTTCCCTTGCGCATACTATTCTAGGAAGCTCACAGCTTCTGAGCGTAATTATACCATTTGGAAAAAGGAGTTGTTGGCTATTAAGGCTGCATTTGAGACCTGGCGACATCATCTAGAGGGGGCTCGGCATAAGGTGGAGGTTCGGATGGATCACAGAAACTTGGAACATTTATCTACCGCCAGGAAGTTGAACCAACGCCAGATCCGGTGGTCGTTGTTTTTCGCAAGGTTCAATTTTTCCGTCACGTATGTTCCAAGCGGGCAGAATCAGAAAGCAGATGCATTGTCTAGGAAACCTGAATATCTCAGTCCCGAAGATCCTCTCCCTCCATGAACGGTGTTGCCACCAGAATCCTTGGCTGTGCCTCCAAGATCCAGTAGACTTACGGGCTCGAATACGGGAGGCGCAGCGATTAGATGCATGGACGCAGCAGAGAAGGGGAGAAGTTGGACCTGATTCCAGCTGTGGAAGGGTTTCCAGTCCTCAGCAATAATTCCAAACTCTGTCCAGCAAACCTGACGTGGTTATAAATTCCAAAGCCTCAAAGAGTTCTCTCCGTGTGTTCACTCCCATAAATCACTTTGCTTCTGGCAAAGCTCGCCAGCCAAGCCGTTTCCTTATATCCACTATGAGGGCGTGTTAATCTCCTTAATTAGTCTCTGGCTCGACGCCTCCTTCCTAATTGTGATTGACGCCTAAACTTACGTCTATTATGCACATCTAGCCAAGTTCTTTCCAAAGACTCCTCCCCACTAGAAAAGTCTCGCAAGTGTTCCTGGTTAGCTATTCCCGGCTGTTGCTCAGCCAGAGGAGAAGAATCAGAGGAGGTCGAAGGTCCTGACAGCTCTATTAAATCAGGTTCGTCCCTCCTAGTTACATCCATTTCCTCATCCTGACTACAATCCAAATCGCTCAACAGAGCCGGCTCATAATTTACTGCCATTTCCTCTTCTCTTGAGCTCACATCTGCCTCCCTTTAAAAACTGCCGCTTATTCAGTTTTGTCATACATACATACATACATACATACATATATATAATGTACTACTCCTTTTTGATTTCTCAACTTTTTAGATTAGAGGTTCCCTTTAGTTATTTTTCTTTATATATATACTCTCTCTCTTTTTTTTTAACTTCTATTACGTTTTGCCTGGGAAAGGAGGGGGAAAGTGAGAACAAAGAAACTTTGTAACACTGCCAAACAGAGGCTTGAAAATATTTTAGTTGAAGTTGAGAGAACTGTGAAAGACTCCCTCTCAAGGACACTGCAACTTGATAAGATAGAGGGAAGAGCGCGGGAAAGTGTTATTATAGGTGTTCTTCTGGATTTCTATCAACAATTGAAGTTTGGCTTTGAAGCTTGTGGAGAAGAAAATTATAACAAGAACCTTGGACAATTAAACAAAGTGCAGTGTGTTCTTTGTAATTTTTAGTTGTGCTACCCCTCCTTACCAGCTGTATTCTACTCCTTTCCTTTTTAAAAAAAAAATCTTTATTTTTGTAATATTCCCATTTTTGCTTTTTATTTTAAAGGGAAAGCCTCGAAATTTTTTTCCTCTTTCTTTTCCCATTGGGATCTTCACTTTTTCCATCCATACTTTTGGTTTATACTTATGTTTTTTTAATTCTTTTTTTATTTTTGAGATTTCTTAATTGGATTAAGGTGTGAAGAACCTGAAGAAATTTTTCTCTCATCTTTTTTTTTATTATTATTGGGCTTTTTTCCTCTTATTATTTTTATTTTTTTTTCTTGGATTACAATTGACTATTTTATAATTGGATTAAGGTTCAGAAGAACCTGAAGAATTTTTCTTTCCTTTTTTTTTTTTTTACTACTATTGGGCCTTTTACTCTCTACCACTTTTATTTCCTACCTTGGATTATAATTGGCTACTGCACTTATTGGATTAAGGTTTAAAAGAATTAGAAGATTTTGAATTGTTCAAAATGAGTAGGAAACTCATACCTTCTGGCGCCTCAACTTCTATTTCCATCTCCCTACCATCTGGAGGACAACGTTTAATTCAGACAATGTTAAAGCAAGATAAAGAGCAAGAAAAAGTGACTCTACAGATGATTATGCAAGGAATCCAAGACCTTAAAACAAAATCAGACACTATTGAAAAGAGAATAGAGAACATTGAACAAAGAACAGAGAACATTGAACAAAGAACAGAGAACACTGAACAAAGAACAGGGAAGACCGACAAAAAAATTGAAAATATTCAACAAATGATGGCGAAGTATGATGAGAGATTCCAAAAAATTGAAGAAGATAAACAAAGAGATAAGAAGATTGGCAACATTGACAGTAGATTAACCGTGGTTGAACAAGATAAAAGTGGGATGCTGAAGTGGAAGATGGACAGATCAGAATTTTATCTCAAATTTCAAAATATAGAAGAAGAAAAAGGACAAAATCTAGCTGCGATAATGATAGAAATACCGCCTGAAGCTTTGGAAATAACAGAGGAGAAGATGATGGATGGAGTAGATGAGGTATACCCAGTTTTTACAAGATATGCAATGAGAAATAATCTACCAAGAGAAGTTCACATCAGATTTACAAAAAAAGCCATCAAAACACAAATATTACAAGTGGCAAGAGAGAAAACGTTGAAATACAAAGGCATGGAGATTGTGGTTTTGAAACAAATTCCTAGAAGAGTGAGAGAGACAAGAGAATATCGATTCCTGACTAAAGTGTTATTGAAAAAAGAGGTGAATTATAGATGGCTGATTCCAGAAGGACTAATGTTTATATGGCAAGAACAAAGACATAGAATTGATTCAATTGAGAAAGCAGAATTATTCTACGCAGAATTTTTTGGAAGGAGAGAGGAAGAGGCAGAAAAAGAGATTTCATTAATTGAATTCCAAGAGGAGCAAATGGGGACTGAAAAAGAAGAAGGCGCAGTAGGTGGACAGGTGGAGATCAAAGAACAACGTGAACCAAGATCTACGAGAGCTGCCAAATCTAAGTACAAAATATAATCATGGAAGAGAAAAAACTGATTACAATGAATATAAATGGACTTAATTCAGCTATCAAAAGAAGGAAAATTTTTCATAAATTAGAGAAATTAAAATTTGATATAATTTGTCTACAAGAAGTACATATTAAAAAACAATACGAACATTTGTTGGTACAGCCAAAATTAGGGAAAATATTTACTTCTTTGACTCAATGTAAGAAAAGACGAGTGGTTCTATATATTAAAGAGACTATTCCAGGCAAATTGATTCATACTGATGAAGATGGAAGAGTATTAATGGTGGAAATAATGGACAATAATATGAAAACACTCCTGATTGCAATTTATGCTCCGAATGATAAACAAGAAGAAATTTATAAAAACTTACATATGAAAATAATTGGACTGGACTTAATATAGTTATGATGGGAGACTTCAATGGAATTGTAGACAATAAACTGGACTATACAGCAACAACAGCAAAGCAAAACAGAAAGACTCTCCCTAAATCTTTTTTTAAAATGACAGATGAAATAAACTTAAAAGATATATGGAGAGAAAGAAATGCTAAAACCAAACAATTTACTTTTTATTCAAATAGACACTTATCATGGTCCAGAATAGATATGATTTGGATCTCAACAGAATTAATATCTAACATTCAAGAAACAAACATTGAAACAAGTACCTGGGCAGACCACAATCCAATGACAATTAAATGGAAAGGACAAAAAAGAAGATCGAGATGGATGTTAAACAATACTATTTTAAAGGAAAAAGACTTTACGCAATGGATGGAGAAAGAATTGGCCTTTTTCTTTAGAGAAAATAAAAAAGAAGATACCTCAATTCAGAATGTCTGGGACACAATGAAGGCATATGCTAAAGGCTTAATAATAAGGAAAAAGAACATAAAGAAAAGGCAAGCCACTAAAGTTTTAGAAGATGAGCATAAAAGACTTGAAAAAGAACTACAGAAAATGCCACAGAAAAAAGATATTAAACTAAAACAGGACATAATCAAACATAAAATGGGTCAATTAGAGAAAGAAGAATTGGCACAGAAAATTAGAAGTGCCAAACAGAACTACTTTGAAGATGCAAATAAACCAGGTAGATGGTTAGCATATAAATTGAGAAAGGAGAAAGAATCAAGGAAAATATTACAGTTAATAGACGATCAAGGCCAAGTTTGCTATGGCAATAAAGAGAAAAAGGAAATTATTCGAGACTTCTATGGGCAACTATATAAGCAAGAGAATATTGATGAGGAAAGAGTCAAACAGTACCTACAGAATGCTAATTTACCTAAGATACCTAAAGAGACTGAAAAAATGTTGGAAAGCAATATAACAATGATGGGATTAACTGAAGCACTTAAGAAGCAAAACAATGGAAAAACACCAGGTCCAGACGGGTTTCCGGCAGAATTTTATAAAACACTACAAGAATCACTGAGCCTCCCACTGCTAGAAGTCATGAATGAAGTTATGGCAAAGAAGAAGATACCCAAAGCATGGTCAGAAGCTTATATTACACTTATTCCAAAAGAAGAGGCTGATCCATCGCAAATTAAGAATTATAGACCTATTTCTTTACTAAATGCAGACTATAAAATATTTGCTTCAATTTTGGCAGAAAGACTCAAAAAATACTTAAATAACTTTATCCATCCAGATCAAAATGGATTTCTGCCGAAGAGACAAATTAAAGACAATATGAGAGTAATTCTGGATACTTTGGAATATTATGAGGCACATCCTGAGAAGCAAATGGCTTTGATATTCTTAGATGCGCAAAAGGCATTTGATAATGTGAATTGGAGATTCATGTTATTATTACTGGGTGGGTTTTCGTCAGAAAATTTATTCAAGCAATAGAAGCCATATACTATAAGCAAACGGCAAAGGTAATGATAGAGGGAGAATTCACAGATTCTATTAATCTAAGAAAAGGTACAAGACAAGGATGCCCACTATCACCTTTGCTATTTGTATTAATTTTGGAAGTGTTGAATAGAAATGTTAGAGATGATAAAGATATAAAAGGAATGAAAATCAAAAAGGAAGAATTTAAATTGCAAGCCTTTGCGGATGATTTGGCCTTTATTTTGGAAGACCCCTTAGAAACAGCTCCAAAATTATTGGAAAAGATAGAGACTTATGGTGAGGTGGCTGGTTTGAAAATAAACAAAGATAAAGCAAAGATTTTGACAAAGAATATGTTAATAAGACAAAAAGAAGAACTGGCAGATCTATTGAAAATTTAAGTCACGAATAAAGTTAAGATGTAGTACATTAAAAGAGAACAATTACGTTAAACTCAAACAACAGATAGCATTAGACTTGATGAAATGAGAAAACTTACAATTGTCATTAATAGGGAGAATCTCAACAATCAAGATGAATATCCTACCCAGAATTTTATACTTGTTTCAAACAATACCAATTAGGCTTGGAAAAGACTATTTTGAAGACTTAATTTGATGTGCGCTAAGGAATGGATAACATTAAGAAAGACCAGATTGTTGATACTAGAAGGACATGATTTGTTGTTGGGCTGGCATGCTTTTCTATGGTATAAGGGAACTAAAACACAGGGCTATTTTAGAAGACATCATATACAGGAGTCTTTGTGGTTAAATTGGGAGAAGATTAAAAGACAATGTTATCTGAAAATTCCAGTTTGGTTATCGACTATTTAAGCATTTTCCTATCCTATAATATATAAGAAGGAACAAACAGTTAGATATGGGGAAATATTGGATGAAAAGGGTGAACTTAAATCAATGCAAAATTTAGAGGAACAAGGTATAAAGATGAACTGGTTTTCATATGCACAAATACATTCAAGGTATGATGAAGATTTTAAAACAGAAGGATTTTATGATAAATTGACTGATTTAGATAAGATTTTGACAGGTACTGATGAAAAGATGATTAAAAAATTATATGGTTATTTATTGGAAACTAAACTAGAGGAAGAACAAGTTAAAGAAACTATGATTGCTTGGGTGAAGAATTTTGGATATGGGATTGATTTAGAGAAATGGCAAAAATTGTGGTCTCAAAATTATAAAATGACAATGTCAACAGCATATAAAGAAATTTTATATAAGATGTTTTACAGGTGGCACTTTCCCCCAACAAGAATAGCAAAAATGTTCAAGAATAAATCTGAAAAATGCTGGAAATGTCATCAGATACCTGGCTCATATTACCATATGTGGTGGACTTGTGAGGACGCTAGAAAATATTGGACTAAAATTCGCATGTGGTTGGAAAAAATGACAAACACATAGACTTGAAACCAGAGATCTTTTTATTGGGAATCTTACCTGATACATATAGTAAAGATTTGAAATACCTGATTGTAAATGTATTAACAGCGGCTAGCAAATATGTATTTGCTAAAAACTGGAAAAATGAGAAAATACCATCGCAGGAAGAAATCATTAAGAAAATTTTGGAATGTGCTGAAATGAGTAGATTGACATTTGAAATTAGAGAACAAGAGGATAAACAATTTTATAAAATTTGGGACCTTTTCTATCAATGGTTAGATAATAAAACACAATAATAGAATATCTAGGATTCTAGAAAATAATGAATATATAAAGATAGATAGATAGATAGATAGATAGATAGATAGATAGATAGATAGATAGATAGATAGATAGATAGATAGATAGATAGATAGATAGATAGATAGATATGTGGATCTTTGGTTGTTCGGGTTTTCTCCCGCGTAAGATTCGAAGTATCTAGGCAACGTTTCGATGAAGTCTCATTCATCATCTTCAGGCTTCTGTCTCCGGCTCTGTGCTTCTCAGAGTAATGGAGATTGCAGCTGCTTCCTCCTTTTAACTGCCAGTGGGGTGGGACTTGATTGGGTGGGGCTTGGCTGTGTTCTGATTGGGTGGGGGTGTGTTCTCATTGGTAGGGGTTTGGCTGTGTTCTGATTGGTTGGGGGTTAGCCGTGTTCTGATTGGTTGGAGCGTGTTCTGTTCAGGTGGGGGCTTGGTTGTACTCAGGTTAGTCTTAGTTGCTGGGGATTTGAGCTGGAGAGTTGTGATCTTGCTGTTTGGCTTCTAGTTCGTGGTCCTGCTGCATCTTCATAGTGGGTGTCGGTTTGCTTCATGTATGGCTCAGAGGGGTTTGAAGTGGGTAGTGATGCAGCTGCAGTGCAACTTCTGGTCCATGGTCGTTTCTCATTTTCTGAATGGGTGGGAGTCTGTTTTCTACATGGAAGTGTGGTGGTGGCATCTTGTGTGGCTCTCATGGGTGTGGGTCCGGTGTCCTTCTTCATGTTAGGTACTCGTCTGTTCATGAGGGCGGGTTTCCAAATGGCTGGAAGGCGGGAGGTGTCATCTCGTTTGTTCATGCTGTGTGGGCGTTTTTCTATCTCTATGGCTTCTCTGATTATTCTGCTGTTGAAGTGTTCGGTTTTGGCGATAGTTCTGGTATTTTTAAAATCAATTTCATGTCCTGTGGCTTTGAGGTGTTGGACCAGGGAAGAGGTCGTTTCTTCTTTTTGATTGAGTTCTTATGTTCTTCAATGCGTGCACTTATTCTTCTGTTAGTTTGTCCAATGTATGTGGTAGGGCAGGCAGTGCAGGGGATTTCGTATACTCCTTGGTTTTCTAATTCGATTTTGTCTTTGGGGTTTCTTAGGATGGTGGATATTTTTCTGTTTGTGCAGAATGCTGTTTTGATGTTGTGTTTTGGAGGATCTTGCTAATTTTGTCTGTAGTGCCTTTTATATATGGGAGGAGGGCTTTACCGTTTTCTTGTTCTCTGTCTTGGATTTTGGTTGGGGTTTCTTTTTGGATTAGGTGGGTAATCTTCTTTCTTTGGAATCCATTGGCTGTAAGTACGTTGGTGAGAGTGTGTAGTTCGGTTTTTGGTGTTGTTCATCGGCTAAGCATTTTGTTCTGGAGATGAGTGTCTTGGCTACGGAATTGATCTGTGCTGGGTGGTGGTGTGAGAGTGCATGTAGATAGCGGTTAGTATGTGTTTTCTTCTGGTAGATGGTGTGTCCTAGGGAGCCATTGGATCTTTTGTATACCAAGACATCTAGGAAGGGAAGTTGATTGTTGGCTTCTGTTTCCATGGTGAATTGTATTTTGGGGTGTAGGCTGTTGAGGTATGTGAGGAAGTTGTTCAGTTTTTCTTTCCCGTGTGGCCAGATTATGAAGGTGTCATCTACGTATCTGAGCCAGAGTTTGGGTTTGTGGTCGTATTTTTCTAGAGCTTGTGTTTCAAAGTGTTCCATGTAGAGGTTTGCGATAACAGGTGAGAGGGGTGATCCCATGGGTGCTCCTTCTATTTGTTTGTATTTTTGTCCATTGTAGGTGAAGTAAGTATTGGATAGGCAGTGGTTGGTTAGATCTAGGATGTGCTTGGGGGCTTGTATTTGTTTTGGATGGCTGTCAAGGCTTCTTTTATTGGCACTTGGGTGAAGAGGGATATGACATCGAAGCTTACTAGTAGGTCGCTAGGTTGTAAGTTTTGTTTCTTTATGATCTCGATGAACTGGAATGAGTTTCTTACGTGTGAGTTGATGGATTCTGCATAGGGTTGTAGTTGTTTGGCAAGAAATTTGGCCAGGTTTTGTAGAGGTGAGCCTATGGAGCTGACTATTGGTCTGAGTGGGGTTCCTTCTTTGTGTATTTTGGGGAGACCATAAAGCTTGGGGCATCTGGATGATTTTTCTCTGGGTATGATTCCTTGCTGGATTTCTTCACTGATGGGGGAGGCTTTTATTTTGGATTTGGTAGTTTTTTCTAGGTAGGTGGTGGGGTCTGTCTTTAGGGGTTTGTATGTGGGGTCTTGGAGTAGGTTGGTTAACTTGGTTTGGTAGTCAGATGTGTTCATTACCACTGTCGCGTTGCCCTTGTCTGCTGCCACCCAATCAAGTCCCACCCCCACTGGCAGTTAAAAGGAGGAAGCAGCTGCAATCTCCATTACTCTGAGAAGCACAGAGCCGGAGACGGAAGCCTGAAGATGATGAATGAGACTTCATCGAAACGTTGCCTAGATACTTCGAATCTTACGTGGGAGAAAACCCGAACAACCAAAGATCCACATATAAATACCCGCGAGAACCTCAGAAAACATATATATATATATATATATGATATCATATCTATAAAATGTTTTTAGGATAGATTTGGTATGATTATATGATTTGTTATAAAATAAACTAAGTAAATTATAGTTATCTCGCAAAATATGAATGAATAAAATTATAGTCAAATGATTGTTCAGTAGTGATATTAGGGTATTTAATTTTTGATTGATAATATGAGTTATTATGTAATGTAACTGTAATTGAGACTACAAAATGGATGCACAAAAAATTGGTAAACCAACCGACTCACTGCTTGTATATTTATGAAGGAAAGCTGGAAGTTTTTATGTTTTGTTTGTTTTGTTTGTCTTTAAAAACCAATAAAATTGTTATAAAAAAAGAACTATGGTCTCTACCAATATTTTTGTATTGTAATCTTTTTTCCCCTCAAGAAAAAGGTTCTTGAAGGAGAAAAACCCACTGCTTATGCCACAATAATCTTGCCACAAACTTTACTTCCTGATTCTACCCTCCTCCATCCTACCTGAATTCTCTTGCAAAACCTGAAAACAAAATGAAAGGAAGGAAGTGAGGCAGAGTGAGATAATCAGAATGAAATAGACTGTGGCTGGAGTTTGTCATCCTGGAGTTTCAACTAGATTAATACAGTGATACCTTGGTACTAATCCTGAATTGATTTTGGGAGGCACGATGAGTATTAAAAAGGATGAGTATCCAACAAACCATGTGACTTACCACATGATTCCTTGTTTCGACTGGGAATGATTTCCTATCTATCCCTTTTCCTATATAAAGCAACCTTCCTATCCTGCCTCTGCAGTTGTCCCCCACTTCCTTTTGCAGCATGTTCAGTCCCAAACAAACAATGGGTTTGGGGACATTTTCACATCAAAATGTGTTGAAAACCAAATTTGACAAGTTGTGAAGCAAATAACACTTTCATTAACTGTATATTATAAAGACACCACTTTTGGCCAGATCCACACACTTTACTACAATAAAATTAAATTTGTTTGGTTTTGGCTTTTTTGAGGGGGAGGGTTTCAAGGTACATAAATTATTAACTCTGATACAGTGGTGGTATTCAGCTGGTTTGCGCCAGTTCGTGTGATCCATTAGAGAAAATTTGGTGTGGGTCGCCGAACCAGTAATGACCTCTGGCTGGCCATACCCCCTGCCTGGTCGCCCAGTCACCTGCTTGATGCTCACTTGCCCCACCTGCCTGCTCGATGCTTGCTCGCCCCGCCCTATCACTCCTCACCTCGTATGTGTCATACTGGGTCCTCGCGCCTTGCCTTTCTAAGCTGCCTTCCCATGTGATGCCTGCACCCCAACTGAGCGGCCCTGATCTGCCTGCTCACAGGTAAGCCTGTGAGTCACACTAGACTTCTCCACTGTCCCCAGAGCTTGCCTTCCCCCACCATTCCCGGAGTTTGCCTCCCCCCATCCCCAGAGCTCACCTGACTGGCTTTGCCACCAGTGCAGCCCCATGCCAGGTGATGGCACTGGCTGCAGCCTAGCTAGCTGTCCCCCCGTTCCTCGGCTCACCTGGCTGACTAAACCACTGGCACAGCTCCATCCCATGTGGAGCTCTCCCTGCTCGCCCTACCATGTGGCAGCCATGGCATAGCTCCCTTCCTCTGCATTCCTTCGCTGATCTCCACCCCTCCTTACTCACCTACACTAGGGTTGCCCTTTTTGGAGCACTTCCTGGGGAGCAAAGGGGCTGTAGACTTTCCATGCGCCTCCACCAGCCCAAGTGCCCTGCCCTTCAGATCTCAATGAGGCCAGCGCCTGGCACCACTCTGGGAGAATGGGCAGATTTCCTGGCAAGGCTGCTGCACTGCAGTGGAGCAGCAGTCTCAGCTCCAGTGTGGCATCTTGCCTGAGGGCCAGCCGCTGTCAACCTTACCTTCATGGGCAGCTGTGCGCTGGCTCCATTGCAGTCTGAAAGGCATGGTATAAAGGCCAGCAGAGGCACATGGAAGATCTGATGCTGGCACTAGGGGAGGGAGACCCACTGCACTTGGCTGAAGAGCCGCCTTGGAAGGACATGGTGAGGCATACTTGGCTTTCATGGGACCTTTGGGTGACTGCTGCCTACTTGCCTTCCTCTTGCCTTGGGTCCTGCTGCCCACACCCAGCCCATGGAGGGGGACATGCCACTTCTGGGCCAGGCCAGCCAGCGAGTGGGCGGTTGGCCCTTGGGAAAGATGCAGCCACTGCCATAGGGCTGAGAGAAGCAGCAGCACTCCAGGAGGGTAGGGAGATGTCCTGGGGCTGCACATGCAGTGCGCATATGCAGCAGCCCCAGGACATCTACCCGCTCTCCCAGAGCAGTGCCGCTGCTGCTGCTCGCTTTCTCCCATCTCCCACCACCATGCCGCTATTCTGGAGCTCACCAGATCAGTTCATCCCAGACCAGGTGTGTGTGTGAGAGAGAGAGACAGAGAGAGAAAGCAAAAGAGAGAGGGAGATACAGAAGAAGAAAGAAAAGAAAGAAAGAAAGAAAGAAAGAAAGAAAGAAAGAAAGAAAGAAAGAAAGAAAGAAAGAAAGAAAGAAAGAAAGAAGACAAAGAGACAAGAAAGAAAGAAAGAAAGAAAGAAAGAAAGAAAGAAAGAAAGGAAGGAAGGAAGGAAGGAAGGAAGGAAGGAAGAAAGAAAGGAGAGAGAGAAAAGAAAGAGACAAGAAAAAGAAAAGAAAGACAAAAAGACAAAGAAAGAAAGAAAGAAAGAAAGAAAGAAAGAAAGAAAGAAAGAAAGAAAGAAAGAAAGAAAGGGGAAGGGAGGGAGAAAGACAAATAAAGACAGATGGAGAGAGACAAGAAAGAGAAAGGAAGAAAGGAAAGAGAAAGGAAGGGGAAGGGAGAGAGAGAGAGAGAACTGTGCTAGTTTTAAAAAAACAATAATGCTTTATGGTGGTTTTTTCCTTTATACATACTGCCATTGCTTAATAAACATACTGTGACATTTTGTATACATTTACATATCCTATCTGATACTTTCTATACATACTACTGAGGGTGGGTGTGTGCCTTTACACACACTGTAATATATATGTACACATATGGCATATATACATAGGATTGAATAGTGTATTTTGGATGTTCAGTAATAGTAAATAGAGAGGGAAATTGTATCGCTTTGAGGCCAGGCAAGGCACTCCTTGATGTGAGTGATGTCAAGTTGGCCATGCCCATCCAGTCACATGACCACCAAGCCACACCCACCCAGTCACATGACCACCAAGCACATCCACCTAGTCATATGACCACCAAGCCATGCCCACCCAATCACATTACCACTAAGCCATGCCCACCAAATAAGCTATGCCCATAGAACTGGTAGTAAAAAATTTTGAATCCCACCACTAGTGTGGTGCCTAGCCTATACAGCGTGCTAGGAGGCTGAAGTTCCCAGTGCTGACTTTGCAAGGGATTTTTACGTTCCTTATGATCTCTCTCCCCCCCCCTCCCTCCTTCCCCCCTCTCTCCAAAACATTGGACAAATTTCCCTCTGACCAGACAGAAGTCCAAGGTGTTCAGAACTTGCTGTGCTAACCACTCCCAAATGCCTCCATGAATCCTCCATGAATCCATTTAACTAATTACAACATAAATGAGGCAAGAAAAAAAAACCCTTACAGTGAATTTCCTCCCTCTTCCCCATAATCTTTCCTGTTGTTTTCTGGGGATTTAAAAGGGTATTTTAGTCTTCATTGGTCTATTTCAGGGTCCTTTCAAGTCTGCTTGGCAGTGTTAGGCTTGGCTTGGTGGTAAGGCCAGTCAGTCAGGCTTGGGAAGATCTGTTCCATTCTGGTTGCTGTGATGACTTTTGAGTATCGGGAGGGGGTGGCTGTGGGTATTTGTGCACATAGCGGGAGGAATCTGCATGGAGTCGAGAGAAAGTTATCCAGGCAGAGAGAGGGAGGGTGAGCATGCAAGCACTCAGCTGCGCAAAAGGGGAAAATAACTTCCTTTTCACTTCCCTGCTGCCACTTGATCACAAGGGAGGAGAAAAGCGTGTGACAGGAAGAAAAGGGGGAGGGGGGAAGGAGGAGGAGAAGGGGGGCAGAAGTTCCCTGGGTGCCTCCTCCCTGTGCTGGGCCCTGTTTCTGAGCTATCTGAAACCTCAGTCCATTCCTCCTCTCCCCCCTCTTTTCTCACTAGCTGGTGGGCATTTTTGCCCTGTGAGCTGCCTCTTTAACCAGAAGTTGCTGAGGGAGATAAAGGAGCAGGCTGAAATAGGGAGGGGGTGATTGAGGCACAGTGGCAGGGATGATGGGGAGTGGGTGAGAAGAGGCACCTCTTTTCCCTCCCCACCTTGTTGCCTTCATGACTGCTCGGAAGCTAGATGGAGACTCCTCTTTCAGTCAATTTTTAAAGTGACTGCCTCCTCTGGTGAGAGTGGTCACAAAAATGTTGCTGAAGTAGAAGCCCTTGCCCAGCTGACTGATTACGGATGCGCTCAGCCCCAGTAAACATGTCAGTCCTATCCAGGTCACTGGCAGCCAATTGGGAAATCTGGCTCAGCTTTTTTTTGTTAAGGGGGGGGAGCCCTCCCTCACCTTTTTTGAATGAAGCCTTGTTCCTGATACAACAGGCTAGGGGGAGTCGAAGAACCCAAGAGCGTCTTGCACAGGCAGTTTCTCAGGATTCCTGGGTCATCCCAGACCAAGCTGTACAAGCCACTCTGCCTGCAGGGACTGTTCCTTAAAGGCCCCAGGCCCCAAATACCTTGGGTATTAAGTATGGGGGAGACTCTGAACAATTGCAGTTCTTACTGGTGCAAGTCTGGAACTACATGCAGGAGTATGGGGCCGAACTGGAGATGGCAAAAAGTTTGGATAAGATGAGTAACCATGGCCCTGCAGAGGGCAGCGGAGGAGTGGATGGTGTCCCTCCACAATGACAATGCCTCCCACTGCGGAACTATGACCACTTTATGGCAGATCTTTGCCAATGATTTGAGGATTCATTGGCTGAGTGCAAGGCTAGGATCCGGATAAAGACCATCACCCAAGGACAATGGTCAGTGACCATGTACATCCAGGAGTTCCAAGAGTTGGAATGCCAGGTTCCAAGAGTTGGCATGCATGGTCCAAAGGCGTCCTCATTGACTGCTACAAAGACAGCCTCAATGATGACATCTACCGCACCTGCGTCTCATGCAGTGCCCCATGAACCCTACAATGCTGTATGTGTTGGCGGCAGAAATGGAGATCAATCTTGCCTGGGACCAATGCTGGAGGGCCAGTGAATGGGATGAATCCTTCCCTCCCACTCGTAAGGAACATGCCAGGAACATGATGTGCCTCAGACTATGGGAAGGAGAGGCACCAAACTGTGGCATACCAACCCAGCAGAACCAACCTCAGTGCCATGGCAACTGAGGGAGAAAGCAATGAAATCAGCTGTGAGGACCTGAGAGACAGCACTGAAAGGTCTGGAGGTTGTACAGTTCACCCCTCCTGGCTCTGAGGGTTGGGAATTCTGACCAGCTTGGGTGAGGCTGACAGTGACGGCGATGATGATCCCCTGGTAAGTCAGTGGGTGACCCCTGTAACCCTTCCTGTGGAGTTAGTGGTACCCTCTTCGGGAGCCCAAGGGAGGATGCTGGCTTTATTGGACTTGGGCTGCACTAGGTGCGTAGTCAGTCCTGAAGTTGTTGAAAAACTGGGACTGAGACTCAAACATCTGAGACTGCCCATAGCATTTTGCCAGCTAGATAGGACTGTAACTGGAGGGGGCTCAGCTCACTTTATAACTGAACCAGTAAAGATGAGAATGGGAAATCATAAAGAGACTCTGAGTTTTATAGTGGTGCCAGAGATGGAGAGGCCCCTCCTACTTCGACTGTCTTGGCTGCAGAAATGGAACCCTGAGGTGAATTGGAGGAGGTGTTTTTTTTTAAGTTTTGGTAAAAAGTGGCCAAGGAAGAGGAAAAGATCCCAAAACCCAGCAGTGAGAGAAACAAAAGGTAAAGGGAGCTGGGGGTAGCAGCTCAGGATCACTCAATGAATGAATCCAAAATCCCAAAGGAGTACTGGAACTTGAGAGATGTGTTTAGTGAGAAAGACTCTAATGCACTCCTGCTCCATCACCCCATGGACTGCAGTATTGAAATCCTTCCTGGAGCTCCCAAAGCCTAAACTTTACTCGATGATCCCCTGCGAGCTAGGAGAACTTCACACCTTTATAGACAAGAACTTAAAACATGGATTTATCCAACCAGCAAGGCCACAGGTGGCAGCTTCAATTTTGTTCTGGGAGAAGAAAGATGGGACTCTTCATCTATGTGTTGATTATAGCAGGCTAAATGTGGTGTGCATAGAAAATGCCTACCCACTGCCACTGATGAAGGACATGCTGGCACATCTCGCCAAAGGAAAATCTTCACTAAGTTAGATTTATGGGAAGTTTACTACCAGGTGCGAGTCAAGGAGGACGATGAATAGAAAACTGTGTTTAATTGCCCCCTGGGATGTTTCCAATTCTGGGTGCTCCCATTTGGCTTACAGGGCCCCACCCCAGCAGTGTTCATGTCAATCAATGAGGTGCTACATGACTTTTTGTACAAGGGAGTGTTGGTGTATTTGCATGATATTTTAATATATACTGAAATGAGGGAGGAACATGTGAACTTGGTGCAGGAAGTCCTTAAAAGGCTCTGAGCCCTGAACTGTATACAAAGCTTTCAAAGGGTGAATTTCACCAAGATAAGATTCATTACCTGGGTTATCATATCTCAAATGAAGGAATAGAAATGGACCCAGAAAAGGTAAAGGCAGTGTTAGAGTGGGCCCCTCCCCACACTAGGAGGCAATTACAAAGTTTCCTGAATTTCACCAATTTCTACCAACAGTTCAACCCCTCCATTGCAAAGATCGCATTGCCAATCACCAACCTTTTAAAAACTAAGGGTGAGGGGAAACCAAAACCGGGTCAACCACTTAAGTTGACCATCGAGTGCCAGGCAGCATTTGAAAAGCTCAAACTACTGTTCGTGGCAAATCCTAGGCAAAAGTGTTAGTCATATTAATATGGCTGACCAGAAGCTGTAACAGCTGTCAGATTGGGAAGGAGAAGATCGGCAAAGCGTGGCATTGGATGGAAGCTAAACCCTAGGAGCTGTAATTGCAGCAGCGTGAGAGGAACAAAAGTTTTACAATCAACAGACAAGTGGAGAAGCTCGGACGGAGAGCGATGGAAGGTCTCAAAGGATAGTGGCTAGAAGGCAGTGAGAGCAGATTGCAAGGGAAGAGGAGTGCAGCCGGCAAGATTTGGATGGAGAAAAGAGATGTAGAGAGAGTAAAAGTAAGTGAAAGTATTTGTGAAGAAAGTGGATTGAACAGAGAAGGATAGAGGATTTGGAATTGGAGTTGGAGGAAGGGATTTGTTTGGAAGGTACAAAGGCTAAGTGGCTAAATGACTAAGTGACTAAGTATTTTGAAGGAAGGTATCCAGTGGAACGGCAGGAGGGAAGAAGAAAGAAGGAAAGTGAAGAAGGAAAGTGAAGTGCAGAGAATTTTTCACAGGACGGAGTTAATGGAAAGGAATTGGTTTTAACAGAAAGGAAGTTGAAAAGGACTATTTGCATATATATTTAACATTTGAAATGGAGGAGAAAGTAACCCTAGTGCTACAATAAGGAATGGCTGATGCAACAGATGACGGGAGAGTTTAACAACAAAAGAGAAGGCAACATTGTATAAGTAACAAAGGAAGGTGATAAACGAACTCAATGTAAAGTTAAATATTTGATTTAATGCCTATGTTCATATTGTTTATTTGATAGTGCTTAAGACTGTAATGGTTATTTAGAATATAAAATCTGAAAGTATATGATAGAGTGAAATAGAAATTCTTGTTTCTGAAAATAGAACTTTGATAATAGGACTTGGTTGAAAATATTTAAATTAAAGAAAATTAAAAACATTTAGAGTATATATGTTAATGTATAAGAAACCACACTACTGTTAGAATTTATAGAGAATTGTTTGTTTGAACCTATTAATATTTAGCAAATAATATAGAGTATTTAACAAATATTTAATATTTTTGTAACTATTTATGAGATAATGACAGTATATTATTCAAAGTGGATATAAGATTGTGATACAATTTAATCAAACTATATTATTTAAAGTGGATATAAGGTTGTGATATAAACAAATAATATAGAAAACAGCTTGGATTATAATATTAAATATTAAAAGAAGGGAGTAACTGAAAGTTTGGAAAAAGAAATATTTGTGTAATTGTACACCAATTATGCCAAATGAAATAAGCTGCCAAAGGAAATACATATCCAGTTCACCAAAAAAACTGTAAGAGACAAAGTATACAAGGCAATGAGAGATGAAACTATAATTTATAAGGGTAAAGAAATACAGACACTAAAACAGATCCCCAGAATAATTAGAGAACAAAGGGGGGATTGCCATTTTCTTACTACATGTCTAATAAAGCATAATATAGCATATAGATGGCTTATCACCCAAGGCATGCTCATAAGCTGGTGAGAAAAGAAACTTAGAATAGACACTCTAAGGAAGGTGCAAGATTTCTATGATGAACTGATGATTATAGAAGAAGAATTGGGTAGCAAAGAAGAGCTAGAAACTAGAAGCCAGGAGGAACAGCAAGTGATTGAAAAGGACTCAGAACAGGAAGAGAGAAACAAAGACAAAAAAGAACAGAGCAAAGAAGAGGGGATCAGAACAAGAGCACAGATGTTAAATAGAACAAATAGAAGACCAAGACAACAATATGAACAGTAAAATGGAAGAGGAAATAAAGTTGCTGTCCATAAATATTAACGGACTGAATTCACCAATTCACGGAATCAGATATTTAATAATCTCCAGAAACAAAATGCTGATGTAATATGCTTACAGGAAATGCACATTAAAAGTCAACATAGGAATTACCTAGAACAACCAAAATTAGGAAAATTATTTATCTCATTGGCAGACCAGAAAAAAAAAAAAAAAAGAATTGCAGTGTATAAATGCAACACAAATATACTCAGACCCAAATGGAAGAATATTAATGATAGAAATTGAGATTCAACAAAAAAGAGTACTATTAGTGATATGCCCCCAATGAAAACCAAAAAGGGGAGGGTGGAGCTGGCATCGCAACGGTACGACGTGCGATCTTGATTCTCCAAGATCGCCGTCGATATCTTCACTGCTGGACCGTCTCAAAGGACCTAAACTGTCCCATAGAGACGGTGATTAACTAGGGCATGTCCTCATGATCCCAGGGACATTGCAAAGTCCCTGGTTGATCCAGGAAAAGCCCTTTTGCTGGTGGTGGATAGGCAGCCGTTCAAGCTGCTGAAACTGGGTCAGCTCCGGAAGGGAAGAGGTTGAAAGAAAGTGTGTCAGTTTGGTGAGATGAACTTTTACTTTTTATTGCTTGAAGAGAACATCCTGAAAGATTTAAAGTGAAATTAAAAGTGAAGAGAAAAGAGTTTAAGCGGCTAAATTAAGCTATTTAAAGTGAAAGTTTTTCCTTTTCCCTTTTTATTGGAACTTTGAATTTGGTAAAGTTACTGAATTTTAAACTGGACTGGTCTCTTTTAAATTTTCCATCTTTGTTTTTATCTTTTTTAAAAAACAATTTTTTGAAAGTCTGTTTGATTAAGACTCTTCTTCTGGATTTGAGTTTTATTTTTTATTTTTTTCAAAAAAAGGAAGGATTCCATTTTCTTTTTTCTTTTGGTATTAAATACATGGGGGGGGGAGTGAAAGTGAAGGGGAAAAAAAGTAGCACTGCCATCTAGAGGCTTGGACATATTGTTTCTTTCTTTTCTCAGTTTGTTTATGTACTTGTGCTATACTCAAGGACTCTGAGCTTTGCACTGGAAAAGACAGTGGGATGAGCATGGCAGATTGTTTATACATCTGTGCCCATCTGTGAAACTAAATAATTAGAGCTTCGAGCAGAAGTTGAAAGAAAGAAGATTGAAGTGACCTTGAAAATACTGGAGCTAGAAACATTGAGTTGATTTATTAAAGAGCCTTGGATACTCAGTGGCAGTGGCTGGCTCAACTTTAGGTTATTTTCCATCTCCCTTTTTACTCCCCCACCCCCCAGTTGGATTTTTTATTTGGATTTTAACCTTCTATTCCAGAAACCAGAATGTAAATCTTTTACTTCTTTTTTTTTAACCTTCTTCCTTTTCTCTCTTTTATTAAGTGAAACAACTGGATTAGGATACATAAGTGTCTGAAGATTTTTCTTTTTCCCTTTTTCTTTTTTTGGAGTGGCAATTGCCTGCCTGTACTCCTTTTTTTCTTCCTTTTATCTTTTTCCTTTCTCCCTCTCTATAGGTAAGCACCACAAGATGAGCAGAAAGACAACAGCACCAGCTTCCTCAATATCAATAGCCTCTTCACCATCTGGAGGACAATGGTTAATACAGACAATTCTACAACAGGAGAAAGAGAAGGAAGTGACATTACAGATGATTATGCAAGGAATTCAGAAGATTGAAAAGAGAATGGAGAATATTGAGCAAAGAAGTGAAAAGACAGATGAGAAAGTAGAAAATATTCAACAGATGATGATGAAATTTGAGGATAGTTTTTAAAAATTGAAGAAGAAGATACACAAAGGGAGAAGAAAATTGGAGATATTGATACTCGATTGAGCGATGTCGAAAAGGGCAGATGCGAACCATTAGGATGGGAAATTGACAGATCATAATTTTACTTAAGATTTCAAAATGTAGAAGAAAAAAGAGAAAATCTTGCTGAAATAATGACAGAAATACTGGCAGAAGTGTTCGAGACAACTACAGAGAAGATGATGGATGAGATGGATGAAGTGTTCCGTGTCTATACAAGATATGCAATGAGAAATAGACTGCCAAGAGAAGTTCATATCAGATTCACTAAAAAGATCATCAAGATACAGATACTGCAGGTGGCAAGAGAAAAAACTTTAAAGTACAAAGATAAAGAAATTGTGGCGTTGAAACAGATACCAAGAAAAGTAAGAGATAAGAAGAGAATACTTATTTTTGACCAAAGAGTTACTTAAAAGAGGAGTGAATTACAGATGGCTGATGCCAGAAGGCTTCTTGTTCATCTGGCAGAAACAAAGGCACAAAATTGACACAGTTGAAAAAGCTGAGCTATTCTACTTAGAATATTTTAGAGGAAAAGAGGAAGAAGCTAGAAAGGAAGAGTCACTAACTGAATTCCAAGAGGAGTGTATAGCAGTAATAGAAAAAGAGAAAGAAGGTGTAGTAGGTGGTGTACCCAGAGAACAATGAGAATTAAGACCCACTAAAGAATAACACTCCCCCACAAAGCTTAACATGGATGAAACAAAATTGATTACAATTAACATAAATGGACTCAATTTGGCTACTAAAAGAAGGAAAGTATTTCATAAATTAAAGAAATTAAAATTTGATATAATTTCTTACAAGAAGTACATATCAAAAAACAACATGAATATATATTGAAACAAAAAAAATTAGGGAAATTATTCCCATCGCTGACACAATCCAAAAAAAGAGGTGTGGTTTTATATATTAAAGATGCAATTTTGGCAGAATTAATTTATACAGATGACGATGGAAGGATTTTGATGGTGGAAATAATGGACAATATTGTTAAAACACTTTTAATTGCAATTTATGCTCCGAATGATCATCAAGAAGAATTTTACAGGAAATTACATATGAAAATAATTGAATTGGACTATGCTAATATTTGCATGATGGGAGATCTTAATGGAATAGTTAAGATTACAAAACACAGAAATCAACAAAGAAAGTTAGAAAGATATTATCAAAACCTTTCTTTCAAATAACAGAAGAATGCAATTTAAAAGATGCATGGAAAGAGAGAAATGTGGAGAGTAAGCAATACACTTTTTATTCAAACAGACATGCTTCATGGTCCAGAATAGACATGATATGGATGTCAGCAGAATTACTGGCCAACATATGAGAGACTGAAATAGAAACAAGCACATGGGCAGACCATAATCCAGTGACAGTTACTTGGAAGGGATATAAGAGGAGATCTAGATGGACCTTAAATAATATGATATTAAAAGAAAAAGACTTTAAACAGAAAATAGAGAAAGAACTTGCTTTATTTTTTAAAGAAAATAGAAGAGGATACATCTCTACAGAACCTCTGGGACACGATGAAGGCCTACACAAGAGGCTTGATAATAGACTATACAAGGAAAAGAAATATAAAACAGAAAAAGACTTTCAAAATATTGGAGGATGATTATAAAAAGTTGGAAAAAGATTTACAGAGATCCCCACAAAAAAAGACATTAAAAACAAAATGGATATAATTAAACATAAAATGGGACTAATGGAAAAAGAGAAACTAGCACAAAAAATTAAAAATGCTAAACAGAATTATCCCGACCCGCATCGTCCATTTGTGGTGGAGACGGATGCATCCAATGTGGCCATTGGAGCAGTGTTATTACAAGCCCCAGCAGATGGCGCACCTCTTTTTCCATGAGCATATTACTCAAGGAAACTTACTACTTCCGAGTGTAATTATACAATCTGGGAGAAAGAGTTGCTGGCCATCAAGACTGCATTTGAGGTCTGGCAACATCACCTTGAGGAGGCTTGGCACAAGGTGGAGGTTAGGACAGATCACCGTAATCTGGAGCACTTGACCACTGCTTGGAAATTGAATCAACGACAGATCTGGTGGTCGTTGTTCTTCGCTAGGTTCAATTTTTCGGTCACGTACATCCCCAGTGGTCAAAATAAAAGAGCTGATGCCCTATCCTGTAAACCGGAATATCTGTGTCCTGAAGAACCTCTTCCTCCACGTACGGTGCTACCACCGGAATCTTTGGCCATGATCCAGGAACCGGTGGATTTGAGGGCTCGCGTATGAGAAGCGCAGCGTTTCGACGATTGGTCGCAGCAACGAATGGGGGAAATTGGTCCTGATTCTCCATGGACTCTGGAGGAGGGTTTATTATGACATCGGGGTCGATTGTATGTGCCCACCAAAACACTTAGAGCACTCATCATGACCCAATGTCATGAAAACCCAACTGCGGGTCATTTTGGGTTCTTCAAAACCTTTCACCTGGTCACAAGGACTTTTTGGTGGCCTAGAGTCCGGCATGATGTCTTCGCTTATGTTGCCTCTTGTATACCATGTCGGCAAGCAAAAGCTGCATTGGGTGCGCCTCCTGGCCTTCTTCAACCACTACCGACTCCAAACTGACCCTGGGGGTCAATTCCATGGACTTTTTAACAAACTTGCCCTCGTCGTCGGGTTATACAATGGTACTTGTGGTGGTTGACATGCTCACCAAGATGGCCCATTTCATCCCATGTAGAAGATTACCATCGGCTCATGTTACTGCCTGGCTTTTATATAACATGTATTCTGTTTGCATGGCTTACCGGACAGAGTTGTTTCGGATCGTGGTGTCCAGTTCACCGCTCAATTCTGGAAGAGCTCAATGAATGCATTACGGATGCAAGTATGTTTAGCATCGCCGCACCATCCGGAAACCGATGGTGGGACTGAGAAAGTAATTGGCATCTTTGCCCAATACCTCAGATGTTTTGTTAATCAATGGCAAAACGACTGGGTGACCTATCTTCCATTGGTGGAGTTTGCTTTTAACAATTCTCAGCACACTTCCACCCACATGACGCCTTTTTACGCAAATGTGGGTTACCATCCGAGGTTTTTCCCCCTGTCGATTCTCCGGTTCCAGAGACACGAGACTTTTTGTCTGAATTACATGCAGTGCACCAATTGATTTCCAGACAATTGGAACGAGCGAAAGCAGACTATAAATGTTTCGCAGATCATTCATGTTGGGCGACACCTCTGCTGGCTGTGGGAGACAAGGTGTGGTTGGCCACAAAACATCTCCGAGTTGATCGTCCGATTAGGAAGTTGGATTATCGCTTTATTGGTCCCTTCCCTATTGAGGAGGTTATCAATCCCGTGACTTATCGGCTCACCCTACCACGCTCCATGCGCATTCACCCTGTCTTCCACCGCTCCCTTTTGGTACCTGACACCCCATCGTGTACTCTCTGTTCTCCCGATGATACGGGTCCTCCATCTGGGCCCAGCGCTGATCCTGTTGTTGATACCATGGTTGTTGGCATTTACGATTCACAATGGCTGAAGGGACGATTTCAGTACTTCATTAGGGAGGCTGGAAAATGAAACAGAGATTCGTTTCTGGGAGGATGCGTCCAAGGTGCATGCCGCAGACCTTATCCGGCTATATCATGCACAATTCCCATCGAAACCACATCTGGATCATCAGACTCAGGGGAAGGGCCCTGTGGTGAGGGATAGTGTTGTGACTGGAAGGTTTGAGCCTGCTGTGAGCTTTGAGTCTAATGTATCAGAAGACACAGGTTTGAGTGATGAGGAAGGTTTGGCATTGGAATCGGAGCCTGCTTTAATGAGAGATGCAGCCAGGAGGATGAGGGAGTGTCGGAAACACCATCCTCTCCAGAGCCTTCCACATCAATCATGCCTCAGGTGTCAGCAGCTGATCCACAGAACATACCAGAGTTCTTGAGTGATGACAAATGTTGGGTTGATGCAAGGACTAGACGCAGGTTGAGACGTCAAGCACAATTTGAAAAGAAACGTCAAGTCAGAGACTAATTAGAGAAACTGACATGCCCCTTCAAGGAATATAAGGAGGCATGTTAGCTAACGATCCTTGTCCGGATCAAACTTCGTTAGTTACTGCGCAGCTTTGAAGAAGCCTCTGTTCCTGATTTATCTTGCGGCTCATTATCTTGGCTTGAAGACAGTTCCTGGGAAAGCTGCCAACGACGATTACAGAGACAAATTAACTCGGTTTCTGGTATTATTTGTTCATGTTTATTTCTTTGGGACATTTGGACTCTCACTTGTGGCTACAAGTGAGACAGAACATACCTATGATGGCGAACCTATGGCACACGTGCTGGAAGTGGCATGCAGAGACACTTCTGCCAGCATGCAAGAGGTTGCCTGGAAGAGCCCTACTGCGCATGCATGCGTGCTGCCCACCCACCAGCTGATTGTTGGGTATCTGGCATGCATGCGTGTGGGGGCCTTGTGCGCATGCACAAAGATGTGCAATGCACACAGGGGCCTCACACACACATGTGCATAGACACGTGGTGCACATGGGGGTCTCACATGCACATGCACATGCACAGAGATGGATGGTGCACAGGGGGATCATGTGCACATGCACAGACATGCAGCATGTGCGGGAAGTTGCACGTGCATGCGGAGGGGGCATGGAGGAGCCTGCACACATTGCCTCCTAGGTGCTGACATGCGAGTGTCGTGCAATTTTTGGCACAGGAACCAAAAAGATTAGCCACCACTGCCCCATACCATTTCAGAGAAATGGCTGTCCAGTCTTTTCTTAAAAACTTCCTATGATTGAGCACCCAGAACTTCTGGAGACAAGCATTTCCACTGGTTAATTGTTCTCACTGTCAGGAAGTTTCTCCTTAGTTTTAGGTTGCTTCTCTCTTTGTTCAGTTTTCATCCATTGCCTTCTAGTGCTTTGGAAAATAAAAAAAATTGCCCCCACCCTTCTTCATTTCAGCTCCAATAGTATGTCTGCCTTTGTAATACACATACAAAACCTTTCATTGGATAGTAGATCCCATAAAATGTTTTGTGTCACAGCTTTCCTGCCTTTGTTGTAATAATTAACTGAGCTCCCTTTCAAGAAGAAAAATCTTTTTTATTCTTAGAAAATAACTTGCTGTTCCTTTAGTAGTGATCAAAGAAAGAAATCTGAAAAGGATTTTTAAAAAGGGAAAGAAAAGGGAACAAAATGAATCAAATTAAACATACATTTGATGAAGGAACACTAGAAGGACTTCAGGAAGTAATTTATTGATTTAGGAAAAGCATATAATAAAATGAATAACTTGAATTGTGGAACATTTTGCATGAGTAAGGGGTTGCAGGTTGGCTGCTGAATGCAATAAAAACCATATGTATATGTGACAATAAGAATGCACTTAGTGAATGTATAACCCTGAGTAGGCAGTAAATTAAGGATGAACATACAAAACGTTATCTTGGCTATTTTGTTTATGGATATAGATAGCATGCTTGTGATGACAGCAAAATGTTGGTTGGGGGATTTGAATATGCATGTAATTTTGTTTGTAGATAACACAGTATTATTGATAAAGAAGCACATTATTTGCAACAAATATTAGACTTGTCAAAATATTTACTAAAGTTGGGGCAATGGGAAGAATTTTTTTAATAACAAAGAAGGCATGAGATATTTTGTAAGCATTGAATATTTGTTAAGAGAAATAAATATAGTTGTGAATCAAGTTATATATCTGCCACTTTCCTATATGGAAGTAGATTTTCCATGTATCAAGAAAAGGGGCATTGGTTCTTACCTGATACGCTTCTTCTCGTAGAGCTGCGTAGAGCGTCCAGGATGGGAGGTGCTCCAGTCTCGGCTCTCTCAGGCTGAGCTTGAATTGAGGAACGCTCCTCCCCATCACGTGGTCCTCGTAGCGTTCCCCAGTTTTGCGAAGACGAGAAGGAAAAGGCCTTATTCTCATCCAAACTAAAAGCTAATCTATTGGCCGAAACAAGATTCCCCACCAGACGGGTAAATGGGTGGGGCTGGACGCTCTACGCAGCTCTACGAGAAGAAGCGTATCAGGTAAGAGCCAACGCCCCTTCTCCATAGAGCTGCTACGAGCGTCCAGGATGGGACATACCAAAGCTTGGCAAGTCCTACGGGCGGGATCCCGTCTGGTTCGGAATCTCCTCTGGAACTCAAGGACCCGCCTGCCAAAGGAGGCCTCAGCCGAGGCGAATACATCGATTTTGTAATGCCTGATAAAAGGGGATGGGGATGCCCAGGTGGCAGCCCTGCAGATGTCAGTTATTGAAGCTTGGGTGGCCCATGCAGCGGAGGTAGCCGCGCTTCTGGTGGAGTGCGCAGTCACGCCGGGGGGGGGGAGGTAGGGCCTGTACCTGGTATGCCTTAGAGATGGCGGCCCTAATCCAACAGCCCACAGTGGTAGGAGTCACCTTATGGCCGAGGGACTTAGGCTGAAAAGACACGAACAAGGCCTCTGACTTCCGGAATGGTTGGGTACGCCTGATGTAGATCCTTAGGGTGCGCCTCACATCAAGGGTGTGCCACTGTCTCTCCCTCTCCCGAGAGGGTTTGGGGCAGAAGTTCGGGAGGATGAGCTCCTGAGCTCTGTGGAAAGCTGAGTTTATTTTTGGTAGGAAAGTGGGATCAGGTCGGAGAACGACCCTATCTGAATGGAACACGCATAAGTCCTGTCTGATGGAGAGGGCTGCTATCTCCGAGATCCGGCGAGCGGATGTGATAGCCACAAGAAAAACAGTCTTGAGGGTCAGGAACTGGAGGGAGGCCTCCCTGATGGGTTCGAAGGGGGGCTTGGTAAGAGAGACAAGGACCTTATTGAGATCCCAGGTGGGATAACGGTGTATCGTCGGGGGATGCAGGTTGGAAGCTCCCCTGAGGAAGGCCCGGATAAGGGGGTGGTGAGAGAGGGAACCCCCGCTATCGGAGGGAACAACGGTTGCCAGGGCCGTGACCTGCCGTCTTAGGGTGTTAGTGGATAGGCCCTTATTGAAGCCCTCCTGAAGAAATTCCAGGACCTGAGCAATGGAGGGAGAGAGGGGATTGATCTGGAGTCTGTGAGACCAACTACGAAAGGCGACCCACGTGGCGTTGTAGATTCGCGTGGTCGAGGGCCGTCTGGCTGCCAGAATAGTGTCTATGACTTGGTTGGAGAAGTTTTGTCTCCTTAAGCGGTCCCGCTCAACCTCCAGACGGCTAATTGGAGCCATTGGGGGTTCGGGTGTGTAAGAGGACCCTGGGACAGGGAGATCTTGTTGGGTGGGATCCTCCGGGGGGGGGCACCGAGAGGTTGCGAAGGCCTGCGAACCAGGGACGTCTCGGCCAATAGGGCGCCACCAGAAGAATTTCCGCTTGTTCCAGGATCAGTTTGCGGATAACCCTGGGGATAAGGGTTAGAGGGGGGAAGGCGTAAAGGAGCCCTGGGGGCCAAGGGCAATGGAGGGCATTGTGGTTCTCCACCCCGTGAGAGGGGTACCTGGAGAAGAACCTTGGTAGCTGGGCGTTGAGAGGGGATGCAAAGAGGTCCACCTCAGGGAGCCCGAAGATTGAGACTGCCTCCCTGAATAGGGACGGGTGGAGACACCATTCTGCTTGGTCTAGGGTGGCTCTGCTGAGCCAATCCGCCTGGATGTTTAGAGCCCACGAGATATGGTCTGCCTTGATGGATGACAGATTTGCTTCCGCCCATCGGCACAGGCGTTCGGCCTCTCTCATGAGCCATATCGATTGGGTGCCCCCTTGCCTGTTGATATGGGCTTTTGCCGTGACATTGTCTGTAAGGACCAGGACGTGGCGCCCGCGTACCTGAGGTAGGAAACTGCGAAGCGCCAGGTAGACGGCGTGGAGCTCCAGCCAATTTATGCTGCAGAGTCGTTCTGTTGCTGACCATTTGCCCTGGGACGAGAGGGAATGGACGTGAGCTCCCCATCCGAAGAGGCTCGCATCTGTGGTGATGGTCAGTCGGTCGGGCTCCTTGAAGTAGTGGCCCTTGTTGATGGCCGGTCTGGTCCACCAAAGGAGGGACGTGATGACTCTTGGAGGGACTTTGACCGGGAGTCTTGAGTTGCTCCTTCCTGAACGCTGATGCGGGAGCAAGAACCATTGAAGGGACCTGGTGTGAAAACGGGCCCAAGGGATAACAGAGATACATGAAACCAGCTTCCCCAACAGCCTTGACAGATCTAACAGAGACACTTTTTTTGCCCGCCTGATGTGCTTGATGGATTGTTGAATGCTGAGAAACCTGTCCGGGGATAGGAAAACTAGCTCCCGAACCGTGTCGATCACCGCTCCCAAGTGGGTAAGCCGGGTAGAAGGGGGAAGGTGACTTTTCTTCCAATTTATCAGGAACCCATGGTCCTGAAGGGCAGTAAGGGTGAGCCTGGTGTCTCTTTGAGCCTGATCTTTTGAGGAGGACAGGATGAGGATGTCATCCAGGTAACAGTGGAGACGGACCGGGAAGGATCTCAGGTGGGTGGCCAGGGCCACCAAGACCTTGGTGAAAACCCTGGGGGCAGAGGACAGACCAAATGGGAGTGCGACATACTGGAAATGCTGTTTATTATAGGAAAACCGCAGAAACTTGTAGTGGGAGGGCCGGATTGCAATGTGCAAGTATGCCTCTGAGAGGTCAATTGAGGTGAGCCAGTCCCCTTGTCGGGTTCCCAGGAGTATTGATTGCAAGGTGTGCATTTTGAATTTGCGGGGGGCTAGGAAGCGATTCAGCCTTTTTAAGTCTAAGATAGCCCTCCAACCCCCCGAGTGTTTGGGCACTACAAACAAATGGGAATAAAACCCTCGTCCCCGCTGGGCTGGGGGAACGGGTTGGATAGCCTTTATGTCGAGGAGATGACTGATGGCGGTGTCCATAAGGGCCCGCTTAGCAGGGTTCTTGGAAAGGGGGGAGGACATGAAAAAATCAGGAGGGGGGGACTGGAATTCAAGGGCAAGGCCGAAGTGGACCGTGTCCCTGACCTATGCATCGGTAGTGGTGGTCTCCCATCGGCTGGCGAACTTGAGGCGGCCGCCGATGGGGGGGGTTGAGTTATCTTGAGTGGTGGAAGGGCCTGTTCCCGGATCCCTGGAAGGGCCTCTTATAGGGACCACCCCTTCTGGACCTCTCGGTTGGATCCGCCCGGTCTTGCGGTGGAGGGGGTCTGTAGGAGGGAGATTGAAAGTACCTAGGGGGGAAAGAGGCCTGGGGGGAGGGCCGAAAGGAACCTCGTCGAAAAGAGGCAGGGGCTCTGGGGTCAGACCTCCGAAAAAGCGAGGGAAGGTATTTGCGCTTGTTGCGGCTCTCAACCAGTAAGGGGTCAAGGACCGGGCCAAACAATTTACCTCCCGAAATGGGAGCGGATGCCAATTTCACCTTGTTTTTGACGTCCGCTTGCCAGTGGCGGAGCCAAAGCAAGCGGCGAGCAGTGACCTGAGAGGATATGGCTCTGGTGGAGAATTTCACGGCCTGATAACTAGCGTCAGCCGAGAACTCGGCCGCGGCCGTGAGCTTTGCAATGTCCTGATGCGCCCTGAGATTGGACGCGGGGACATGTTGCTTAAGCTGTCGGAGCCACCTAATTGAGGATCTGGTGAAAAAGGACGTGGCTGTGGCCGCTCTAATAGCCCAGGCGTCGGATTGGTGGGCACGGCGCAGGGCTAGCTCGGCTTGCTTGTCCTCTGGTTTCAGGGCCTCTAAGGCATCGCTAGGGGTCGAGGAGGAAGCCAGACCCACAATGGGTTCGTCAACAGAGGGGGGATCGAGCAGGAGAGAAAATTCGGGGTCAAGGTTGAAGAAACGTTTGTCCTGACTGGAAGGGGCCGGAGGCGCCCCCGTAGAGGCCAGTTGTCTGGAAACCAGATCAGAGAAGATAGGTGGGACCGGAATGACGTCGGTCTCTACCACAGGCTGACTGAAAATGGAGTCGTGGGGGCCCACCGAGGCTACAGGCTCAGATGGGGGGTGGAAGATCAGGCCAGAGATGTTTTTGGCCTTGAAAAGGATTGACCTGAACAGGTGCGGTTTAAACAACCCCACAAAGGTGGGCTGGTCTGGGGTGAGGCCTTCATCCTCTGACATCTCCCCTTCCATTGGGTCTGCCCACGAGAGGGGTTCGCTGTAGGTGATGGACCCCAAGTCAAGGTCCTCCTCTTCCCCAAACTGGGTAGGGTCCCTGTGCTCCTGCTCCTCCTCCTCTACCCCAAGAGAGAGAGGCAATTCCCTCTGGGATAGTACCTGACCATGTGAAGCATCCGACCTGGAGAGCGATCTGACGGATGGAACCTGGATTTCAGGGGCCGCAGGCCGCGGGCCCGGACCGGCCATCTGCTGGAGCCCTTGCGCGATTCCCTGGCGGATGGCAAATTCCATCCATGATCTCATATTCTCAGGGATTTCAGCCATGGGATGTTCCGGTGGTTCCTCCTGGCGCAGGCCAGCAGCAGTGGGGGTGAAAGTAGCTTCAGGAGCTTGCTTAGGCAGCGAGGCTGAGGATTGAGCAGGTGAGGAGGGGGGAGGTTGAGAAGAGGTTGAGGGAGTGGGCGGGAGGAGGGGCCAGAGGCACGGAGCTTGACTCTCTAGACCGCCTGTCTATCTCCCTCTCTAGTGCCTTGTGGCGTCTGAGGGCATCCTTCTGGGAGGCTTTGGAGGTCTCCTGTGCCTGTTTGCGCAGGTAGTGAGATTTGGATTTGGCCTTCAGAGAAGGGCCACGTGAGGAATTGTCATCTGCCATCTAGAAGAAGCTGGAAAAAAAACATTATTTAAGTTAATATAAGACGGTTGGCTCATCTGGATGCAACCTACACCAAGGCCGGGTATCACAACGGTTGTTTCACACACCCCTTTTAGTGAAAAAATGTTTTATTCAATCCTAATGATTGTTCTGGTTTTTGTTTTTGTTTTATCTTATTTTATTATTATTCCATCGAGAACATCATTAAGTCATAATGACTCTCCTTGTTTGCCTGAAACAGAGTTTATATAAGGAAGCTGGGGCTAAGCCCAATCAGTCTCGTTGCTTTGTTATTAGAGCGTGTCCAAATTAGCCGAAAGAACGCCAGGCCTGTGAGTAATATCATGGCCTACGGCAGCTATCCCCCAGACGAAAACCGGGGGTGGGGGGGGAAAGGTGAATGCTGCTACATCGCCAGCTGAGGGGGCTGCGGAGGCAACGGACCTTATGAATGCTCGGGAACCCTCGAAAAAAACCTTGAGGGAACGAGCTAGAGCTATAAGCAGTTCCTGGGAAGCTGCTTAGTGAGAGATTAATCACGCAGCCTGGAAAGAACTGTTAGACAAGGCCCCAAAATGGCGGTTGGCCATGCGGCCGCATCCAAAATGGTGGATGCCACATGGCCACACCCAAAATGGCGGACGCCACGCGGCGCCCAAAATGGCGGCCGCGAGTTACACGAGGGGCTATCAGCAGCGGTACTCTCCCATCAGGTGAAGAGGCCTGAGAGGCCCTAAAAGAACGGGAGGAGCAGGGGGTGATTATCTCCCCTAGCTTTAGATTATAGGCGTTCAGTGGGGGGGAAACAACGAAAGGAGGCAGGAACGAAAGCGGCGCTCAGCGGAGAGCGAACGAAGCGGTAGGCGAGGGGTGGGGGGGGTGGGGGGGCGCCAGCAACTCGAAGCGCTGGAACTTGCCCCAGGAAAAACAATTAAAGCTTCCCCCCCTTTTTCCGAATGGGGGAAAAACTCCCATAGGGAGTTGAAGACCCCAGGGCAACTGCGCAGAAATAAGAATTAAAGGTCCAACCTGAGTCGAAGTCCTACGAAAAAAACCTGAATCGGCCAAGAGCTAATAGAAACACAGCCTGACTGTCTCGAGGCTGAGCTAAAACTGGGGAACACTACGAGGACCACGTGATGGGGAGGAGTGTTCCTCAATTCAAGCTCAGCCTGAGAGAGCTGAGACTGGAGCACCTCCCATCCTGGACGCTCGTAGCAGCTCTATGGAGAAACAGCAGTACATTTAATGAAGTGGAAATCCAGTTTTTGAGATGTGATAAAACAAAAAGTAATGCAACTTCATGGTTGTGACAGAGGTGAAATTTGTTGCAAAAGGTCTTTATCAAAATCAGAACATTGCTTTGGTTGTAGACATAAGGGGATACAGCATACCATTCTTGGAGATGGGATAGTGTAAACAGTAGGGAGTAAGGTGGAAAAAGAGATAAACTGTAACTGCAGGCAAAAAAGATAAGAAAAAAAACGTAAAGTTAGAGTTCAGCGCAGGAGCTTTTTGTCTCAAGAAATAAACATGCAGAGATGAGGTAACTTTAAACAGAAAACTGAAACAAGGAGAATGAAGACAGCATGAGCAAGGGGTGCATGCATGTTTGTTGGCCAGGAAAACAAGTTTCTTGGAGTTTGAGTGTATAAAATTAGAGCCTGCCAGGGAAAGATGCTATGCAAAGAAGCAAGAAAGGGCATTCTAAGAAAAAAGGACGAAGATGTGAAGCACTGATATCATTCTCAACTCCAGCCTATTTGTTCTACACAGTGATTTTGTAATTCTTACATTACACATTAAATTACCAGTCAACACATGCTTCCCTTAAATAGCCATCAAACCTCACTTCCCATCTTCAGAATACTGATTATATTACCCAATAATGAAACATCAGCAAACAAAACCTCCAGATTCAGAAAGTATCAAGAATCTGACAATTGAACACTGTGTTACTTATATTCTCCAATATTGCAAAAGATATTCTCACTGGACAATCAGAAAAAAGAGCTCTGCTTGGAGTTCCACTGAAGCAGTAGTTCAAATGGTCCTCATTTTTGCTGGTGAGGCCAGTTTCAACTGCTTCAAGACAATTTTGTGTCTTGAGAAAAAGCAAGTGAGGAATGGAGACAGCTCTGTTAGAGCTGTCATAGTCACATGACTGGGGGTGGGGAAAGGCAGCACATCCTGTGAAAGAAAAAAGGGAGGTGACACAAGGGGTGGGGAGAACACAGTGAAACAAAAAATGAGGCAGATCTGAACCTCTAGTTCATTTTTTAAATATAGGTAGTCCTCAACTTACAATCATAATTGAGCCCAAAATTTCTGTTGTTAAGTGAGTTTTGCCCATTTTACGACCTATCTTGCCACAGTTGTTAAGTGAATAATAACTGCAGTTGATAAGTTAGTAACCTGGTTGTTAAGTGAACCTGGCTTCTCCATTGACTATGCTTGTCAGAAGGTTGCAAAAGGTGATCACATGACCTTGGGACACAGCAACAATCATAAGCATGAACCAATTGCCAAGCATCTGAACTTTGATCACATATTCATGGGAATGCTTCACTAAACGAACTGTTGTAAGTTGAGGACTACCTGTACCTCTTTACAGTTTGGTAGGCTTACCTCTTATTTTATTTCTTGGCTGATTTCTGTTCATTTTTAAATCCTAATTTAATGTATAAGTTTACATTTTAGCATATTTTATCTATATCTTAAATTATTTTATTTTATTCTAATTTCATTTTAGACTGTATTTTATTCCATTATCATTTTAAATCATATTTTATTCTAATTTCATTTAAAATTGTATTTTATCCAATTTCAGTTTAAATTGCTTTTATCAAATTTCAGTAATAATTTGTTTCTTGAATTCTGCACTTTCATATGGCCCAAGGGCTAATCAATAAATTGAATTGAACATAAGCTTACATTTTCATCAAACAACCTTTTCTCTGTATTCTTATCATGTTGGGTCATAAACTGACCTGCTCTGGTTTTAGTTTTTTAGACTTTTTTTATTATCATTGTATTAAATAATTATACTTAAAATAATTGTAAAATAAAATTATTTTTTTAGATCCCTTATGAATTTGAACTATAAATATGCATTGAAACATATGGCCTACCTACCAAAGCCAGGTATAATATAGTAGTAGTAGTAGTAGTAGTAGTAGTAGTAGTAGTAGTAGTAGTAGTAGTAAAAGTAGGGAGACAAAGGATGAAGGTGAGCTGATTCTGCTCAGCATTTGCTTTCAATATTGGAACATTGTTCACCCTATCCTATCTTTTTGCACATAGATCTGCTCTTGATTTTAGCAGTCTAACTCAAGAGAAAGAAAATCTTATTGCTATCTATATTGCTCAGCCATTGAGATGTAAGAGCTATGTAAGTAATCCATAAATCTACCTATAAATCCTGGCTTACCTTCTCTCTTGCACTAAAATAAGAAGCAAGCAGCTGTCAACAAAATCTCTTCCTAGGTTGCATTTACACAATTTTCTAATTCATGCTCTTTTGAGAAAACAGCAAGAATTCACCCCTGACTCTGAAGCAGAATCTTATTACATTCTGGGAAGAACCAATATGAGTCTTCTGTTATCTATATTTGTCAATTCAAGAGCTAAACAAAGATCATTTCATGGACATTCCATTTCGTCATTTCAATATACTAAATTGATTATGTTGCTATAAACACAATCTCCCCCCATTTTAGGTTGGCAACTTGAAAACAAGGATATATATCTCCCAAGTACAGAAACCTCTAATTATGAAATAAATGACTTATTTTCAATATTGTCTTGAGGATCATACAAGTAAAACTGTTCTGATACAAGATTAATAAAAGAATAAAATTTATATTGCCTTAGTGATGTCTGAGTGATGCTATAAGTAGAAGGCATTGTAAACCATCAAAGAAGCAATGCCCAGTATTAATCTTGGAATAGAAGTCCTCCTTGAATTCTTTCACTCATCCTCATCAGACACTTCTGAATGCATTCCTACATCCACCTGCCCAGCAAAAAGCTTTCCAATGTGTTTAATTTCCATTTCTACAGCCAGCATGATTCTTGGTTCAACATATTTAGGTTCTTGAGTGATTCCAGGTTGAAACTTTATTCAACTTGGTAACAAATATAACTATCATCATCTATACCTCCTCTTCCTTCCCATTTTCAAATTGAATAAGGTTTACTTCAATACCTATATTAGCTGATACAACTATCTCAACCAAGAAATGGCTATTTTCATTAGCTACCCCTTCTTTTTGATTCATACTCCAGAAGGGTGGTCAATAACAGAGATAACTGGAGGACTAACGGATTTAGTGTAATACATTTTCTTAAATTAAGCCATGGTATAGACTCCCAAAGCAAGCTATGCCATAGGGTTGTTTTTTTTTTAATGGTACCATGACTGCAGAAGCAGGAGATGCTGTATCCAGGACAGCAGCATCTCAACTCACTAGAACAAATGGATTTCTTGTTACAAATCGGAATTTCATCGCAACCGACTGAGAGATGCCTGAAAAAGAACGGATAAAGAACCCCAAGTAAAGCAATCTGATCTTTCTCTAGAATGTACAGCCTGGAGCCTGAACTGGGGAACAAGAGACCTTCCCTTTCTGCTTTACAGCTAAGTGACGAGGGCTGGGAACGAACCCAGCTTTCGAGGCTGGTGGGCGGCAACGCCGGCTTGATACCGATGTGGGGGGGCAACGCTTGTCTAAATCAGATCAAAGGCTCAAAACTCATAACGTCAAAAAGACAGGAACCCCTTTCAATTGCTCGCCCGCGCTAAAGGGGGCTCTCCCCGTAGATCACGTTCTCCTCCCCGCTTTCTTCTCTCAACAGTTGCCGCCCGGGAAAACAGCAGCAAATCGGCCGTGTCGGCGCCGTTACGGCTGGGCCAAGGCGGGACACCCAATGGTTCCAGGCAAAAAGAAACAAGAAAAAAAAGGCGCGGTCCACCGCAGCTACCGGCCCACTATCCTAGTGCTGCCTCTGCCGCTGCCTCGGAGGACGCTTTCAAGGGGCCACATCTCCAGCGGCGGGGCGCATCTCTCTCAGCCTGCGCCTGGAAGTAGCGAGTGCCTTTACCGTGAGATTCGTTTGCATCATCAGGTTCCTTGTTACTGGGATCGCCATTCATCATTGCAGAAATCAGACGTAGCTTGCTATAAGACAATGCAGAAGCGCCTCTGAGGCGCGGCCCCCGAGGGATTGCGAGTAGGCAGGGAGGGGTAAGAAAAGGAAGTGCACGGGTCCGCAGCCTGGATGACGCCCTCGTGATGGTCTTCCGCTGCTACCCTGACGGCTGCTGACCCGCCAGTAGCCCAAGCCGAGTGGGCGCGACTACAGATGACCGAATTGTGCATTGCTCCTATTTCTCGGGCGCGACAAACAGCAGTACAATAGACATCAATAGAATGCTGGATAAATTCCGGCCAAGCATTAAAAGAGGGAAACGGCAGGGAGAAAAGGGCAGAGATACTTGGAGGTAAATTTAGTTGTTTATTTATTTTTATTTTATTTATTTATTTTGGTATGTAAATTGCTTACAAGATAATAGGTACAAGTAAAAACATAGTTATGAATACATGGATACATATAAGAAAAAAGAAAAAAGAAACAATAGGACAGGGACGGTAGGCACGTTGGTGCGCTTATGCACGCCCGCTACAGACCTCTTAGGAAAGGGGTGAGGTCAATAGTAGACAGTCTAAGGTTAAAGTTTTTGGGGTTTGGGGAAGAAACCACAGAGTCAGGTAGAGTATTCCAGACATTGACCACTCTTTCTGAAGTTGTATTTCCTGCAATCAAGTTTGGTGCGATTAACCTTTAGTTTGTATCTATTGTTTGCTCTTGTGTTGTTATGGTTGAAGCTGAAGTATTCATTGACAGGTAGGACATTGCAATGTATGATTTTATATACTATACTTATATAGGACTGAAAGCGGTGTAGTTGTAGGTTTTCTAGGTCTAGAATTTCAAGTTTGGTGGCATAAGGTATTCTGCAACGAGTAGAGAAGTGGAGAACTCTTCTTGTGAAATATTTCTGGACTTTCTCAACTGTGTTAATATCAGATACGTAATGCGGGTTCCAGATTGATGAGCTGTATTCAAGTATTGGTCTAGCAAATGTTTTGTATGCTCTAGTTAGTAGTGTAATATTTACCAGAGGGAAAGCTACATAAGATTAGGTTAACAACTCTTAATGTCTTTTTGGCTATGTAGTTACAGTGGGCTCTAGCACTTAGATCATTAAAGATGAGTACTCCAAGAGCCTTGACAGAGTTTGGATCATCAGCAAGGTCTTGACTATTCAGCCTGTATTTTATTTTCTGATATATTTTTTTGCCAATATGAAGGACAGAGCATTTATTTGTTGAGATTTGAAGTTGCCATTTGTTTGACCATTCTGATACATAGTCAAGGTCTTTTCGAAGGGTAGCAGTATTGTCTGTGGTGTTGAATAGCTTTACATCATCAGCGAAGAGAACACAGTTTCTCTTAATATGATCACAGAGGTCATTTATGTAGAGTATGAAAAGAGTTGGTCCTAGAACACTGCCTTGGGGGACACCACTGTTGACAGGTACAGAATTTGATAGGACACTCCCAATTTTGACCATTTGTTGTCTGTTTGACAGGAATGCTTCTATCCAGTTATGCAGGTGTCCAGAGATACCATAAGATTTTAGTTTTAAGAGTAGTTTGTCGTGTACCACTGAATCAAAGGTTTTACAGAAGTCCATGTAGATTGTGTGTATTGCTTTGCCCTGATCAAGTTGTGTAGTCCATATGTTTTTGCAGTGTAAGAGTTGCAGATTACATGATAGTTTTTTCCTGAAACCAAATTGTTTATTGGAGAGTAGGTTGTTTGTTTCGAAGTGGAGGATGATGGATTGGTTAATAATCGATTCCATGACTTTACAGGTGACGCAGCATAAAGAGATTGGTCTGTAATTTTCAACTAGGCCAGGGTCTCCCTTTTTGAAGATGGGGATGACTGTGGCTTGTGACCATAGTTTTGGCAAGGAGCTGGTCCTGAAAGATTTTTCAAAGATTATGCTTAGAGGTTCGGCTATGGCAGTGGATAGCTTTTTAAAGAAGTAGGCACATATTCCATCCGGTCCAATAGATAGAGATGATGTTAGATTGTGTAGTGCTTTTTCAACATTGTCTTCTGTAAAATCGATATGTATTAGATCATTGTAGTTGTCTGTGGTTCGACTAGGAAATACTGGGCATGATCCATTGCTGTTTACAAATACTGAGCCAAATAATGTGTTAAAGAGGTTGGCTTCATTGCAGTCTTTACCATTCGGTCCTTTCAAGGGTGGGATGGACCTTGAGTCTTTTAGTTGTTTACAAAATTGTAGAAAGCACGGGTGGAATTGGTGCATAGAAGGTTTTCTTCTTGTTTAATGTGATAATTGGTGCATTCAGTCTTTATCTGGTGGCATAAATTTTTGTATTGTCTTTTGAAGTTGGCAATGTGACCAGATTTGTTTTTCCACCAAAGTGATTTCTTTTTGGATTGAAGCTTCCTTATTGTTATGGGTAATTTGTTTTTTCTGGTTTTGGGAGTTGTTATTGGTACATATAGTTTGATGACTCTTTTGTCTTCAAGTAAAAATATGTTATAATGGTCTTCTACGGTATTGCATCCAGTGAATAGAAATTGCCAATCAAGAGATGAGAGATTATTGTTTATAAGGTCATAGTTGCCTTTTTTGAAGTTATAATAGGGGATTCCATCGTGATGATTTTTGTGTGGACGTATGTTGAGACAAAAATCAATCTTGTTGTGGTCACTGTTGGAAAAGGGTTCTTTAATTTGTATTCTGTAAATTGAATTCAAACTATTGCAGAAGATGAGATTGAAGCAGTTAAGTCTAGTGTTGTTGGTTACTAGTTGTTCTAGTCCCAGATTTGTTACTGCATTGTTGAAGGTTGCATGTGTGGGTTCAGTTGTACATTCGTTAAGGGCCCAGTTAGTATGAGGTAAATTGAAGTCACCAAGAAAGATAAAAGAGTGTGGGCAGGATGCTGCCCATGTTAGTAGTGTATTTAGCTTGTTTGCATGTTCAATGTCATAATCAGGGGCTCTGTAACATAGTAAGAACCGAAATGTGATATTTAAGGACAGTTCACAGATGATGGTCTCAGGAATATCAAGCTCCTGGGTAACTTGGATGTTTTTTAGATGTAGGGACTTTTTATAGAAGATAGAAACACCACCTCCTCTACAGATTTCACGATCTGATCGGTAAACATGATAGTCTCTTACTGTGGTAATGGAGTGAGGGAGAGATGTGTTGAGCCATGTTTCACAGACAAATGTAATGTTGAATTTAGCCATATTTAGTAAGAGGAGAAATTCAGGTATTTTATTTACAAGGCTTCTTGCATTGAGTAGCTTGCATTTAAGGCCAGTTGTGGTTGGAATAGATGCATGCGTGCCTAGTTTTGTTGTGAAACTTCCTTTAAAATTCTTTATCCCTAACTACTCCATAAATGTTTCCAATGTAAAAATTATTTAAAGAAAATCTACATATTAGGAATATTTAGGGGGTATATTGCACTAGCAACAGCCCATCTCTATTATTCTATTAGACTTCTTAGTGTGTTTCCAGGCTGTTGATCATGATATTGAACATTCAGCTGAGTGTTTTCAGAACATGCTGTTGTAAGCTTATTCGCAATGAGATGGGGGTTGTAGGTTCCGTCTCTGCAAAAACCTGTCTCTAGATACAGTTCTATAAAAGTCACTGGAACCATCATGTTAAATAACAACAGTGACTTGAGTAACCTATGACAAATAATTACGCACACCCTGATCCAATCTGAAGTATCATTTAAAAATCTCCCCAATACTGTGGGAAGCCCCCTCCCAAGAATGAAATATTTTGGGATATATTAAAAAAGGCAGAATAATATATTTCCCTAAAGGAGAAATGGAGAAACATGTTTTAGAGGCAGAAAACCCCCAGTCTTTCTTAATAGCCCTCAGCAGATGCCAGCACTTAAGGAGATAAAGAGCTTATTGAAAGAGAAAACCAACTCTCTATTCATAAGCAAAGCAAATAGAAAGGCATTCAAGACAGGATATTTCAAAGCTCCTTGCAGCAAAGTTTGATAGCTAACAAAGGCAAAATGGTAGGATTAGAAAGCAGCCCTCACCCAACATGCAACACAGGACAAAAGCCATTAGCCACAATAGGAATTGCCCAACACCCTTTCAGAACACAAGCCCCTTCATTGCACCACCCCCAGAACTGTTCAAACGAAACCTAAAAAGATACATCCACACATTCAACCATTTGTTCAGCTGAACCAGAACTGCTGTTGGCTCTGTTCATCATTAAACCTTCTTTCCAGTCAGACTCTGTATTGTTTCCAGTGTCTTTTTCCCAAGCAGCTTGGAACTGAACCAGATGGATTTTCCTTCCAACACCTTAACTCCTCCCTAAAACCACACATGGAGTTCACTCAATATTTTGGGCTGGGTCCACCACAATACCAAAGAACGGGACTAACAAATGCCTCCCAGTCTCAAGGTGATCAAGAAAACACTCAATTTACTATTAACTGGAAAAGATGAGAGATTGGGGCGTGGTCTGCTCAAACCTAAGGCACATTATGTTGAATCAGAAGAGCCAACCGTTCTCTCTACATCAACATCTTATGTACATTTTGTGACTTCCACATAAAATATATTAGATGGGGTAAATTCAAACTGAATCCAGTGCATAATTTATAACAACAGTAAGTAAAATTTAAAAACGGAATCATCCATCAACAATGAACAGAGGTTATTTTCTCTAAGGAAGATCAAAATTCACTTGCATCTTTTAATGGAAGGGGTCAGTCCTGGTGGTCTTTGAAACTGACCTCAAATTAAAATGGGATATACTCTGTTCAGGTATAGTGACCATATATTTTTATTATAAATGATAGTATTTCAAGAACTTGACCTGTTATTTAATTACCTATTATGGTGGCACAGTGCTTAGAGTGCAGTACTGCAGGCTGCTTCTGCTGACTGTCAGCTGCCAGCAATTCAGCAGTTTAAATCCCACCAGGCTCAAGATCGACTCAGCCTTCCATCCTTCTGAGGTTGGCAAAATGAGGACCCAGATTGTTGGGGACAACATGGTGATTCTGTAAACTGTAAGGCACTTTGAAACAATATATAAGTCTAAATACTATTGCTATTTTCTAGGTTTTATTCTTGAATTTTGCTTTGTAAAACATAATTATAAACCAAATTTTTATTCTAATGAACCTAAAGAAGGAACCCCTGAATAGTGCAGGAAACAAAAACAGCCTTTTCCCTTAGCAGAGTAAAGACCCAGAGGCAAACACTCCAGAGGCAATTGCAAGTCTGGGCAGACTACCAAAAGCTATTACTAGAAATAACAAAGCAGATTTGGAAAATACTCAAACCCAAGCTAAAAATAATTCATCAAGGCAAAACCAGAATTCCCCTTTTCCTGCTCCCTGACAGGATTAACCCCCAGGATAGGAAAGATCCTGGGATTAACCCATTAAGGCAGGAAGACAGGATCCAGGATGATCGCTTCAATGAAAGGCACACATCAAAACCATCAAACTGTAGGAGCTTCAAAGGAAAATCAAGTATAAGAAGGCATGCGTTGCCTCCGCAAACTGCTTGCAAGCCAGGAACACTCAAGCTGTGTCACTTTTGCTTCTTGCCTTCCTATATTAAAAGAATTCTGCTTTCATAATGAAGGGGAATGTAAATAAAGTTGACACTTATTTAATTATACACATAATTACTGCAGCAAGAATAACATTCGCCCAAAACTGGAAAGCAAGGGAGATTCCAAGTGAAGACTCCTTGTTTGGGAAAATATTACATTACACCAAAATGGACAGGCTAACAGTTGAATTGAAAGAGTGAGATGAACTAGAATATTATAAAATATGGAACAAATGTTACAGATGGAAGGACATGAAAGGATGTTCATAGATTTGAAAATAAATAGAAAAGTGATAAAAAGGAATAAAAGAGAATTGGAAAAATGATATACAGAAATATATATATGTATATAAATGTCTTAACTTCTTTTTTCTTTCTAATTGTAAAGAGATTGGACAGAAATATGTTAAAGAAGAGAAACCACGTTCACTGTTTTTAATGTTTATATTTAAATAAAATGTATTTAAAAAATTTAAAAAAAGAATTCCGCTTTCTGGCAGCTGGCTTCTGAATCCATTTCTTCTCGGCATCCGTAACTATATCCCAGCTGGGAAACGAACACAGGCATTTTTCTTCCAACACATCTTTTAAAGGTTTTTTTATTTTTATCCAAAAAAATATGGTCACTGTATTTATAAGGTACTTTTATCTGAATCCTAACACACACTATAGGACTTTTTTAAAGACCACATTGTAAAGAAGTAGCCAAGAAAAAGTGAATTATTGCATGTTTGAAATGGATTTTGTTTTCAAAACATTTAACAATATAAAAATATTATAACCAGGGGTGGGATTCAGATGGTTTGACCCAGTTTGAGTGAACCGGATATTAAATTTACATCTGGTTCACTCAACTGGTAGTTGAACTGACTGGGTGGCCCCGCCCACCTCACCCCTCCCCTCCCAAGAGTCTCCATGCATTTTGGATGCAGGTAAGTGAATGGTCTGCACAGAGGTTCTGGGAGGATGAAAAATGACCCTCCCAGAAGTTCTGGAAGCCCAGAAACAGGCCTGTTTCTGGCTTCTAGAGGGCCTCCAGAGCCCCAGGGAAGACATTTTCGCCATCCCAGAGGCCCAAGGGAAGCCTCCGGACTCTGGGGAAGGTGAAAAATAGCCCTCCCAGCAGTTCCTGTTGGCCATGCCCACCCAACAACCAAGCAGAGAACCAGTTGCTGGGATTTTTGAATCCCACCCTGATTATAACCACACACTAAACACACAGAATTGTTTTCAATCACCTTTTGGATGTGGATGTGTTTGTCTTCAATAAAAACTATTAACTAACAGAAAGCTCGACCACAACACCAAAAAAAATCAAAAATTGCTACAAATAATCATCCTATAATTTCTTCCATCTAGATTCAGGAATAATTCTCAGCTGTTAGCATCAGCCATTTCTCCACTCCCCTCTCTTTCTCCCCTCCCCCCTGTATGTGTGTACATGCATGTGCACATTTGTTCTGCAGTACTTTAAAGGGGCAAAGGCAGCAGTGTGAGTACTTAGTTTTCATGAAATGGGGCGGGACTGTTAGAAATAGGTTTTGCTATAAAAAGGCTCAAACTATCTTTCCAACAGTTTGAAATACAGTACATTTATTTTGCAGGCAAAATAATTTCCTTTGCTTTTTCTAATCTTGAAAGTCTACATAGATCAATATATGATACCAAATAGTCACACAGTCATGGAAAATATGCAACACTGCAATATGCTTCTTCATATATTTCATAGAAATATTCTTAGCCATGAGACTGAGACCATTAAGAGAACGGGATTGGGATTTTTTTCTTATTTAATTAAGCAGAGCAGAAAAAAATGTTTACATGCAATGTTAATGTTTCCATTTATAGATTAATGCAATTAATACACATATTGTATAATGTAACTTGAATTGTAAATTTAAATACACTTTGGGTTCCAGTTGAAAAGTTTCTGGGTAAACAGAGTTTTAATTTGTTTTAATTCATCAAATTAATTGGGGGTAGGTAGCCCTAGAGCTAGTATCCCTGTGCTCAAAGAAACCTTATTCTAGATCAGGGATACTAGCTCTAGGGCCACAAATCGGACACCCCCCAATTCATTCATGACTATTTCATACAATTAAATTACATTGCCTTTCGGGGAAGAAATGGTTGCTATGGCCAAAATATAATTAATGCTTTCTTGTATTCAATTATTTGCTAAACTTATTGCATGCTTATTTAAATCAGATTGTTCTTTCTGCAACATTCTGCAAGATATTTTTTATAGCCAATTTGAATAGGTGTGAACCAGCTGAGTTGCACTGTATGTAAAGGACCACTACATTCAGGGTGGGATTCAGCCGGTTCAGGCTGGTTCGTGTGAACTGGATGTTAATTTTGCACCCAGTTCGGTGAACTGGTAGTTCCAAAGGCCAGCTGCCCTGCCCTGCTCCACCCCACCCTGTCCCTCCCAGGAATCCCCATGCACCTGGTTCTGGCTCCCAGGTAAGTGCAAGGAGGCATTCTAGCACCAAAACAGAGTGCAGTGGGGTGTGGCACGGACCGCATGCCCCATTTTGGCTCTCCTGAGGCTCCAGGGAGGCTTCTTAGGGCCAAAAATGGGCACAGGGCAGGGGGCCCACATCCTGTTTTTGCTCCCAGGAGGCTGCAGGAAGGCTTATTAGGCCCAAAACGGGGCGTGGGAGGGTGCGGTGAAAGAAAGAAAGAAAGAAAGAAAGAGGGAGGGATGGGATGGGAGAAAGAAAGGGAGGGGAGAAAGAAAGAGAAAAAAGAAAGAAAGAAAGAGAAAGAAAGAAAAAGGGAGGGAAGGGAGAAAGAAAGAGGGAGGGAGGGAATAGGGAAAGAAAGGAAAGGAAGGGAGAAAAAAAAAGGGAGGGAAGGGAGAAAGAGAGAGAGAGAGAGAGAGAGAGAGAAAGAAAGAAAGAAAGAAAGAAAGAAAGAAAGAAAGAAAGAAAGAAAGAAAGAAAGAAAGAAAGAAAGAAAGAAAGAAGGGAGGGAGGGAGGGAGGGAGGGAGGGAAAAAAGAAAGGGAGGAAAGGGAGAAAGAGGGAAGGAAAAGTGAATGAGATATGGATGTACGGAGGGAGGGAGAGAGAGAGAAAGGAGAGGAAGAAAGGAGAGGAGAGGAAGAAAGGACCACAAACCCTGGCACTAGATTCAGCTTCAGATGATGCTTTGAAACAGCACAGCAATCCAGAGCTGGAAGGGACCTAGGAGGTTATGGACTCTCCCCGTTATGTTTCCTGGATTGTATGAGTAATTATCTTTGCTTGCATCGGAACTCTCGTGGTTTGTTTTGGTTTTTCTTTTGCCTCATTATTTACTTTTGTGACTTTAAACAGTGAAGTTTAAGTTGAAGGCATTACCGGACTTTAATGTATGTTTTGGGTTTGGGGTTATTTTGAGAGACTACGGCTCATCACACTATAGTCCAACCTACCAAAAACATAACTGTAAAAGACAGGCTAGAAATAAAATAAGCAAAAAAATTGTAAGAGAACACCTGTCTGATCTTGATGAATACAGATCACCGGGATCTGATGGGTTACATCCTAGAGTTCTATCATCTTAGATCCACTATATCACATCTTTCAGAAGTCCTGGAGCCCCAAGGAACTACCAGAGGACTGGAAAAGAGCTGATGTAGTTCCCATCTTCAAAAAAAGGGGAGGGAACCAGACCCAGGAAACTACAGACCTAACATCAATACCTGGGAAGATACTGGAAAAGATAATTTAAAAAACAGATCTGCCAACATCTAGAAACGAGTAAAGTAATAACTAGAAGTCAGCATGGGTTTGTTAAAACAGATCATGCCAAACCAATCTTATTTCATTCTTCAACTTAGTGACTAAATTAGTAGACCAGCAAAATACTGTGGACACAATATATTTAGATTTCAGCAAGGCATTCAACAAAGTAGACCACAACCTACTTCTTTGTAAGCTAGAAAAAAAATGAGATAGATAGCATCATCATCAGATGGATTTGTAACTGTCTGACAAACTGTACTCAACAAGTAGTCCTTAATGGTACTACTTTTATATGGAGGGAAGTAAACTGGGGGGTATCACAACAATGATGGCATTCAGCTGGTTCGCACCAGTTCAGGCGAACTGGTAGCAAGGGTTTGGCCCTTGGTCTCCGAAGTGGTAGCGACTTCTGGCTGGCCATGTCCCTGACCCGGTTACCCAGTTGCCACTCTCCCCTTCTGGCTGCTGCTGCTCACTCACCTTTTCCGGTTGCTCAATGCTTGCCCCACCCACTCCTGCCCTATATATGTTGCCTTCACCATGTGGCCCAGCTAATTGCCTCGCCAGTTGCCTTGTTGATTCCTGGCCAGCTCAGCTCACCAAAGGTAAGCAATGCATGCTGCCCGCTGACCCTTCGCCTTGGGTCGGGGCCTGGGGCCCCAGGGACGCACTATTCTCTGAGGCCCTGGAGCCGCCAGCTGCCTCAGCTGGGTTGGGGAATGCATGATTCCCCAGCTCCAGCCTTGCCCCGGAGCCACCACCCACTCACCACCAACTCTCCCTTAAGCGCAATGCGTCACCCATTTTTCCCTCCTCACAGGCCCTGGCCTGGCCCTTAATCTCACTTCCTCCCCTACAAATGCCTCTTTTGTCATCCATGGCTGCAACCTTACCTTCCTCCCGTGGCTGGCTGCCAGGGAAGGCAAGCCAGGGCTGAAAGCTGCTGGGCTCCCCACCAGCCCACATCTCATCCCCCTTTGTTGTGAGATGCCTGCAGGCTGCTGCCTCTTTTTTTTTTTTTTGGTGCAAGAAGCCTCCCACATGATGCCTCTTTGCCAGCCAGAATTGAGCTGTCTGGCTGGAGGCTTCTTGCACCAAATACTACCGACCTCTGCATTTCGAATGCGCCAAAAAAGAGCTTCAGTCCCAATGCCATTGCCGCCTTGTTCTTTGCACTGGCCATGCATGTGCACCCCATTTCCCTGGCCAAGTACCTCCACTCTAGTGCAGCAGGCAATGGGGGGCACCTGGTGCGAAGAAAAGGCGAGTCCCAGCTGCTGCTACTTTGCCAACCAGAAGTAAGCTGGTAGTTCATGCACCATCTTCTACCAGAAGGTCCCAGGACCTCACGTGCACATGTGAGGCTGGGACTTTCTGCAAGGAGAAGGCACATGGATGAGTCCCTCTGGTGCCCTTCAAGCTCTGTGTATGCCCGAGAAGGAGAAGACTTGGGCGAACTTTTCTGCCTCCCTTCCCTTTGTTCTGCTGCTGCTCAGAAAGCAGCCACCCCAGGCTGCCCCTTTAAGGTACTTTGATGCAGAGGGAGGGACCAAAAAGGGACAGGCAGGACACAGGAGCTGCTTTCTGACTCCTGGCCAAGTCTTGACATGTTCCCATCCCCCTGTCAAGAAGCCTCCAGCTGCCACCTCTGCCGGCAGGAGAATCCTCCAGCCGCTGCTTCTGGCTCAGTTCCAGCCAGCAAAGAAGTGGCAAAAAGATGCAGCGGTTGTAAGCTTTCTGCAGTGAAAATTACTAACCTTCAGCTTTGCTCCGCTTCTCCAAAGCGTCACCATGGCTGCATTCTAAGTACTGGCCATGCAGGTCCACCCCATTGACTGCTGCACCACTCCTCTTGGACTTGCTTGGGCAAGTCCCTCCAGTGCACCAGGCTATGGGGTGGACCTGTGTGACTGGTGCCTAGAACATGGCCACGGTGGCACTTTCCCAGCCCATAACTTTCCCTAAAAGTGGGAGGAGAGGAGCCTAATAACTTCAGGAACTCCTTCCAAAAGTTTGAGGTAAACTGGACTGAGATTATGCATTCAGGAACCTCATGTAACCTGTAGATATGTAAAATAAACAGTTTAGCCAACATTTTCGCAGATGGGATTTTCGGACAAGGTATGAAATGTACCTGTTTGGAAAACAAAAATATTACAACCCAAATAACTGTATTTCCCCCACTTTCAGGCAATTCCACTATAAAACCCATAGAGATTTCCTTCCATGGAGCAGTTGGTCTAGCCACATTTTGTAGTAAGCCTGCTGGTTTACCAGGAGGCCGTTTGGCTGAGGCACAGTTAGGACAGCTAGCCACATAAGTCTCAGTGTCCTTTTTCAAGGTAGGCCACCAAAATGGCCTTTTAACCAAGTGTAAGGTCTTCGCGAATTCAAAATATCCAGCGGCCTTAGAGTCATGAGCTTGCTGTAATATTTGGTTTCTCAGCTTTGCTGGCACATATAATTTGGCCCCCACCCATGCCAATCCATCTCTAACCGTACAGTTATTTGAGTGAGCAAGGAACCAATCATCAAGTTTTAGAGCTTCTTTGAATTGTGCAGTTAAATCATTTGATAAATCAACTTCCTTCTTTTTCTGGGCTCCGGTAACCACTGGAGCTGCCAACTGTTTGGTTGGGACAATAGGCCATACCACTTCTTGGCGAGCACTATAATATTGAGGTAATCTAGATAAAGCATCCGCCATGAAGTTCTTCCCCCTTGGAATGTACTTCAATGAAAAATTAAAGCATTTAAAGTACTGCACCCAGCAAACATGCTTGGGAGACAGATTCCGAGGTGTTTTCAAAGCCTCCAAATGTTTATGATCTGTCCACACCTCAAATTGGTGTTTTGCCCCTTCTAGGAAATGCCTCCAGGTTAACAGAGCCCAGCGAACTGCAAAAGCTTCTTTTTCCCAGATGGCCCATCTTCTTTTGGTTTCAGTTAGTTTACGGAAAGTATATGCACATGGTTGCAAAGTCCCTGTCTCGTTTGCTTGTAGTAACACCGCCCCGACTGCTACGTCACTTGCATCGGCTTGGATTACAAAAGGAGCGTCCATGTCTGGGTGCTTGAGTACTGGTTCAGCAGCAAACAGTCATTTCAGCTTCTCAAAAGCAGCTTGAACTCCATGGACCACTCCAGTGGTTTACTAGGCTTCAGTTTCACCTCCCCTTTGGTTTTTAGGAGATTTGTGATAGGCATTGCAATCTTTTCAAAAGCAGGGATATATTGATGGTAAAAATTAGCAAATCCCAAGAAACTTTGAAGTTGTTTCCTGGTGCGGGGAGGGGCCCATTCCAAATGGCACAAACTTTCCCCTGATCCATTTCTATGCTATCATGTGATATGCGATAGCCAAAATAGTCAATTTTTTCCTGATGGAATTCACACTTGGACAACTTTGCGTACAGCTCAGCAGCTTGAAGATTTTCCAGAACTGACCACACTAGTTTCACATATTCATCACGAGTCTCTGTGTAGATAAGAATATCATCAAGATAAACCAACACCCCTTTGTATAAATGTTCATGCAACACCTGATTGATCATTTGCATTAATACTGCAGGGGCCTTCTGTAGGCCAAATGGAAGAACATTGAATTGGAAACAGCTCATTGGGCAGTTAAAAGCAGTTTTCCATTCATCCCCTTCCTTCCCCTTCGAACTTGGTAGTATGCTTCTCTCAGGTTGAGTTTCGTAAAAAAATTTCCCTTTGGCAAGTGGACCAACATATCCTTCATCAAGGGGAGGAGGTACACGTTCTCCACCAAAATAGTGTTGAGGTTTCTATGGTCAACACATAAACACAAAGAGCCATCTTCTCATGGAACAATACTGGAGCTGCTACTCAGGGCCTAGCAGGCTGGATGAAACCATGTTCCAATTTTTTATCAATAAATGACTGCAGCTCTTCTAACTCCTGCGGTGTCATCGAGTACAGTTTCGGTTTTGGGAGTTTCACTCCTGGCAAAATTTCAATGCTGCAATCTGTTGAGCGATGGGGGGAGCTCGTCCGAGGCCTTTTCACTGAATACCTCCTTTAAGTCCCAATATTCCTCTGGAATTTTCTCTTCCCCCATCAGATTCTCAGTGCCAGTGGAGGCCAGCTCAGTGGGATTCTTGGGTTTTGGTTGAGATTGCCCCTCCCCTTCTGGGGGTTGGTCAGTACGTATGCGCAATGCTCCCCTCCTCCAGTTGATGGGGGGTTCCATTTCTGGAGCCAAGGCAAACCCAGTATTAGGGGGCACTCCATCCCAGGAGCCACAATAAAACACAAAGTCTCTCTATGCTTCCCCATCGTCATTTCTACTGGTTCCATTATGAAATGTGCAGGGCCGCCCCCAGCTACCGATCCATCCAGTTGGCATAAGGCTATGGGCGTTTTTAAAGTCTTTAGCCTTAAGCCCATTTTCTCTACTACCTCCAAGCTGATTACGCACCTTGTGCACCCAGAGTCTAACAAGACCAACATTTCCCCTTTGGCTCCTGACATGGGTACCCTTAATCTCACTGGAATGGTCATAGGGCCCTTGTTTGGACTTACCAGTGAGTCGTCTTCCGATTCAGATTCACTCTCTTCAGAAGAGGTTGGAGTTCAGGGAGGGCAGAGCTGGCGTCGCAACGATACAGCATGCGATCTTGGAGGTCTGATATCGCTGCCGATATCTTTGCTCCTGGACGGTCCTATCAGATCTAAACCATCCCGAAGAGACAGTGAAAGTGCATCCTGTTGATCCCAGGGATACCACAAAGTCCCTGGTAGATCCAGGAGAAGCTCTTCTTGCCAGTGGCAAAGAGACAGCCATTAAAGCTGCTGAAGTTGGGACAGCTCCGAAACAGAAGAGAGCAGAAAGAGAGAGTGTGCTGGTTTGGTGAGAACTTTTTTTTATTCTAAGATCTGAAAGGACACCCTAAGGAAAAGAAAGAATCTGTAAAAGTTTTGACAGATTTTGACAGCGGCGATTTTAAACAGGAATGTCAAAGTAAAGTTTTGGTTTTTTTTTTCTCATTGCTGGATTTTCTATATACGATCTTGTATTTTGAAACTGGACTGGTTTTTTTGTTCATATCTATTTTTTTTCTTCTCCTTTTTGATTTTGTAATATTTTAGGCTACAGGCTCCCTTTAGTTAATTCATTTTTTTAAAATATCTTTTTTTTTATTAATTCTCATTATATCCTGCTGGAGAAAGGAGGGGGAAAGTGCGAGCAAAGAAACTTTGTAACACTGCCAACTAGAGGCTTGAAAATATTCTTTTCCCTATGACCAGACAAAGCTGAGAAAGAAAGAACTGAGACTCTTTTTCAAGGACATTGCTATTTGATAAGATAGAGGGAAGAGCATGAGAGAGTATTATTGCAGGTGCTCTTCTGGGATTCTATAAACAGCTGGAGTCTGGTGTTGAAATGTGGGGGGGGAAAGGTGATAAGTTTTTGGAGAAGAGAGCTATAATAAGAGCCTTGGATAATTAAATAAAGTGCAGTGTGCCCTTTTTACTTTTCCTAAGTTGTGCTATCCCTCCTCACCAGCTTTACTGTATTTTTTTAATCGTTTTTTTGTAATAACTATTTGGGTTTTTGGCTTTGTTGGAGCTTGTCTTTGTTTTTTTTTGTTGTTTTTTTGGAAGTCCAATCTCTACGTTTGCTTTTTATTTTAAAGGGAAAGCCTTAAAAGTCTTTTTTTTCCCCTTTCCTGGTATTTTTGTTTTTTCATCTACCTTTTTGGTTTATTCTTATGCACTTTTTTCTATTTGAGACATTTCAGTTGGATTAAGGTGTTGAAGAACCTGAATAATTTTTCCCTTTTCTTTTTTTTCTTTTTCTTTTTAAGCTCTTTTTTTATCCTACTATTGACTGGATTAAGGTATACAAGGACCTGAAGAAATTTTGTCCTCTCTTTTTTTTTCTTTTTTTATTATTATTATTGGGCTTCTTTTCTTTACTATTTTTATTTTGAACTATAATTGGTTACTTCACAATTGGATTAAGGTTTAGAAGAACCTGAAGATTTTGAATTGCTTAAAATGAGTAGGAAATTTACAGCTCCTGGTTCTTCAACTTCTACTTCTTCCTCTCCACCATCTGGAGGACAACGTTCAATACAGACAATGTTAAAGCCAGGAAAAAAACAAGAAAAAGTGACTCTGCAGATGATTATGCAAGGAATTTAAAATATTCAAGCAAGATCAGAGAATATTGAAAAGAGAATAGAGAACATCAAACAAAGAACAGAGAACATTGAACAAAGAATAGGGAAAAAAGTGGAGAACATCCAACAAATGATGTTGAAGTATGATGAGAGATTCCAAAAACTTGAAGAAGAAGATAAACAAAGAGACAAGAGATATTGATAATAGATTAATGGTGATGGAGATATTGATAATAGATTAATGGTGGTTGAACAAGTTAAAAGTGGTATGTTGAGATGGGAGATGGATAGATCAGAATTCTATCTTAGATTCCAAAATGTAGAGGAAGAAAAAGGACAAAACCTAGCTGAGATAATGATAGAAATACTGGCTGAAGCTTTGGAAATAACTCAAGAGAAGATGATGGATGGAATAGATGAGGTTTATCGAGTTTTCACAAGATATGCAATGAGAAATAGCTTACCAAGAGAAGTTCACATTAGATTTACAAAGAAAGCCATTAAAATGCAAATATTGCAAGTGGCAAAAGAGAAAACATTGAAATACAAAGACAAGGAGATTGTGGTCTTGAAACAAATCCCCAGAAGAGTGAGAGAGATGAGAAGAGAATACCGATTCCTGACTAAAATGCTACTTAAAAAAGAGGTGAATTACAGATGGCTGATTCCAGAAGGTTTAATGTTCACATGGCAAGAACAGAGACACAGAATTGACTCAATTGAGAAAGCAGAATTATTTTATACAGAATTTTTTGGAAGGAAAGAGGAAGAGGCAGAAAAAGAGATCTCATTAATTGAATTCCAGGAGGACTGCCAAATGGTGACTGAAAAAGAAGAAGGCACAGTAGGTGGAAAGGTGGAAGCCAAAGAACAACGTGAATTAAGATCTACAAGGGCTGCTAAACCTAACTATAAAATATAACCATGGAAGAGAAAAAAATGATTACAATTAATATAAATGGACTTAACTCAGCTGTTAAAAGAAGGAAAAACTTTCATAAATTGGAGAAATTAAAATTTGATATAATCTGTCTACAAGAAGTACATATTAAAAACAATATGAACAATTGTTGGTGCAGCCAAAATTAGGAAAAATATTTACTTCCTTGACCCAATGTAAGAAAAGAGGAGTAGTTTTATATATTAAAGAGACCACCCCAGCAAAATTGATCTATACTGATGATGATGGAAGAATACTAATGGTGGAAATAATGGACAATAATATGAAAACACTCCTGATTGCAATATAGCCTCCGAATGACAAACAAGAAGAATTCTACAAAAAACTACATATGAAAATAATTGAACTGGTCTATGCTAATATAGTTATGATGGGAGATTTTAATGGAATTGTAGACAACAAATTGGACTATACAGCACAGAAAACAACAAAGCAAAACAGAAAGACTCTCCCTAAATCTTTTTTTAAAATGGTAGATGAAATAAACTTAAAAGATACATGGAGAGAAAGAAATGCTAAAACTAAACAATACACCTTCTATTCAAATAGACACTTATCATGGTCCAGAATAGATATGATATGGATGTCAACTGAATTAATATCTAACATTCAAGAAATAAATATTGAAACAAGTACTTGGGCAGATCACAATCCAATGACAATTAAATGGAAAGGACAAAAAAAAAAGATCTAGATATATAATACTATTTTAAAGGAAAAAGACTTCACACAGTGGATGGAGAAAGAATTGGCTTTTTTCTTTAGAGAAAACAAAAAAGAAGATACATCAATTCAGAATGTATGGGATACAATGAAGGCATATGTTAGAGGCTTGATAATTATACAAGGAAAAGGAATACTATGAAAAGGCTAGCCTTTAAGGCCCTAGAGGATGAGCATAAAAGACTTGAAAAAGAGCTACAGAAAATGCCACAGAAAAAGGACATTAAGCTAAAAATGGATATAATTAAACACAAAATGGGTCAAATAGAAAAAGAAGAATTAGCACAGAAAATTAGAGGTGCTAAACAGAACTACTTTGAAGACCCAAACAATGGTCTTCATACAAATTGAGAAAGGAGAAAGAATCAAGGTAAATATTGCAATTAATAGATGACCAAGGCCAAGTTTGCCATGGTAGCAAAGAGAAGAAGGAAATCATTCGAGACTTCTATGGGAAATTATATATGCAAGAGAATATTGATGAAGAAAGAGTCAAGCAGTACTTACAGAATGCTAATTTACCTCAGATACCTAAAGAGACTGAAAAAAAAATGTTAGAAAGCAACATAACAATGATGGAGTTAACTGAAGCACTCAAGAAGCAAAATAATGGAAAGGCACCAGGCCCAGATGGACTTCTGGCAGAAGTTTATAAAACATTACAAGAATCATTGAATCTTCCATTGCTAGAAGTTATAAATGAAGTTATGTTAAACAAGAGGATACCTAAATCATGGTCAGAAGCCTATATTACACTTATTCCTAAAGAGGAGGCCGACCCATTACAAATTAAGGACTATAGACCCATTTCTTTACTAAATGCAGATTACAAAATCTTTGCTTCAATATTGGCAGAAAGGCTTAAAAAAATATCTAGATAATTTTATTCATCCTGATCAAAATGGATTTCTGCCAAAGAGACAAATTAAAGATAATATGAGAGTAATCTTGGACACCTTGGAATACTACGAGGCACATCCTGAAAAACAAATGGCTCTGATATTTCTAGATGCACAGAAGGCATTTGATAAAGTGAATTGGCGATTCATGTTATTACTGTTGGAACAGATGGGTTTTGCTAGAAAATTTATCCAAGCAATAGAAGCTATATAGAAGCTTATAGTAGCAAACGGCAAAGGTAATGATAGAGGGAGAGCTGACAGACTCTATTAATATAAGAAAAGGAACAAGACAAGGGTGCCCACTATCACCCTTGTTGTTTGTGTTAACCTTGGAAGTGCTAAACAGAAATATTAAAAAAGAAAAAGATATAAAAGGGATGAAAATTAAAAAGGAAGAATTTAAGTTGCAAGCCTTCGCAGATGATCTGGTTTTCATTTTAGGAGACCCACTAGAAACAGCATCAAAATTGATAGAAAATATAGAAACATATGGAAAGGTGGCTGGTTTGAAAATAAATAAAGATAAGACAAAGATTTTGACAAAGAATATGCTATTAAGACAAAAGGAAGAACTGGCAGACCTATTGAAAATTCAAGTCACGAATAAGATCAAGTACTTGGGGATATATTTGACAGCAAGATGTAGTACATTAAAAGAGAATAATTATATTAAACTTAAACAGCAGATAGCGCTAGATTTGGTGAAATGGGAAAACTTACAACTCTCACTAATAGGGAGAATCTCAACAATCAAGATGAATATATTACCCAGAATTTTGTATTTGTTTCAAACAATTCCAATTAGGCTTTGAAAAGACTACTTTGAAGATTTAAATAAAATTGTGTTGACATATATATGGCAAGGTAAGAAAGCGAGAATAAAGTTAAAGCTTTTGCAAGATGCTAGAATTAGAGTGAAGCAGTCTGGAAAGTTACCAAGAAAGGACATATACATTTAACAGGAATCAGGAAACCCCTGACCCTGACTCTAAACTTTGCTTCTTATAAAAATATTGTGCAAAGCCACAAAGTTGCTGAACTAAGGAACTAGCTATGTTCCCATGAGAAAGGGTGGGCATGGAAAATAACAGATGGTGTAAGATAACTGAGTAATGAAAAATGTATTTTTTCACTTCCTCTATATTTTCTCTATACAAGCATATATGTTATTCTCCTTTTTTGGTAAAATGTAATAAAAGTACTGCCCCAGCCTAGCCTGAGGTCATGATGTGTATAAATGTGATAGATCAGGAAGAGCTGAGTGTTCAGAATTTGCCATGCTAATGCTCTGAACCTGGTGCACAAATAAACCCTGTATTCTCCAACCTTTCGTGGTCTTTTGTCCTGATTTGGAAGCAACAGTTTCTGCTACATTCAATGGCAACCCAGATGGGACAGGAGGGGCCCTGAGGCCCACTGGAGGGTCCACCCTGGGTGCCAGCAGCTTGGTGAGTTGAAGGGAACATCCCAGGCACCATCGGTCCTTTGAATCCGAGGGGACTTCCCGAGACTGCCCTGTTCTGGCGTCGGTGGTTGACACCCCCAAGAACCCACTGGTGAAAGGTGAGGAGACCAGGACATCTTCCAGCCGACTGGTGGAAGGAGGACTATGCCTGCAGGCAAGTATTGAACAAGTATTGGATTTGGGAAATAATCCCTCCCTGTAAGCAGGGACGGAGGAGAGGACTGATCACCCTCTCTTAAGGTAAGGTGGGTGGAATTGTCAGGAATGGTTGAAGTAAGTGACTACTGCAGTTCCCATTGGCAACTGTGAGTGTCCAGCACCATGGGCCAGTAGGAAGTGAGTGGCGTCCGCAGTTCCCATTGGAGACCGTGTGTATCTGGCTCCCTGGGTCGGATGTGAGTGTGTGGAAATCCTTGGTGTTCCTGGAAGAGGAGGGACCCCATACTCTCTTCTCCAAAACCTTTCTCCTGCTTGTCTTGTCTGAATGGATCATGGGTGGGGGAGAGAGTAAGCCCCTGCCCCGTTAGGAGCGATGTTAAACCATATTAAGGAAGCATACGAATCTCAGGATTATGGATTAAAGTGGAGTAGGCACAAGTTAAAGGTGTTTTGTGAGGGAGAACGGCCAACATTTGGGTTTGGATGGCCTCCCACAGGCACACCAGACATTCCTATAGCAGTAAAAGTTCATCAGTTAGTATATCACTCACTAGGACACCCAGATCAGGCTCCTTACATTGATGTCTGGCTTGACCTACTAAACCACCCTGCCCCATGGCTTAAAAAGCTAAAAATGCAGCAGTGCAGGGGGCAACAGGAACTATTTTACAACGTCCTTTTTTGAAGCCCCTTGTACATATGGCTAAAGGAAAAAGTATAATGCACCAATTTGTGTATATGCCTGACTGCCCTGTCCCACTCCTGGGGAGAGATTTGCTGTGCAAGCTTCGTGCACATATCTCGTTTGAAGAGGATGGGACCATGGCAATGGGGTATGGCAGGGTTAATGTAATGGTACCTCAAGAAGAGGAATGGCGACTTATGGTGGCCAGGGACAAAGGACCGGGGGAAGATGATAAGTGGAAACAGTTCAATGTTCCCCAATTGTGGGCGGAAGACAACCCCCCAGGGTTCGCTAGCCACCACCCTCCTATAATAATGGAGGAAATACCGATGAAGGAATCTGTGATGATTCGACAATGAACATACCCCAGACACATTATACAGGTGACCCAGGAAATTATTGACCTATATTTGAAGCACTGTATTTTGGTACCCACTGAATCCAAATGGAACACCCCAATCTTACCCATCCCAAAGGGAGAAGGTAGGTTTAGGCCAGTGCAGGATCTGAGGGTCATCAATTTGGCCACAGTGACCATCCATCCTGTGGTCCCAAACCCATATGTCATCCTAGGCCTTATCCCCCAAATTGCCAAATAGTTCTCAGTTATAGACTTAAAGGACACCTTCTTTACAATACTGATACATGCGAATAATCAACATCTCTTTGCTTTTGAGTGGGAAAGCCCTATAACTGCTCGAAAACAACAATACACTTGGACCAGACTACCCCAAGGGTTTAAAAATTCTCCAACTCTCTTTGGGGCTGCCTTGGCTAAGGATTTAGAGGCATTGAGTATACCACCCCCTGACGTGGTTTTGCAATATGTGGATGACTTATTGGTTACAGGGCACACAGAGGACTCATGTTGGAACAACACACACAAATTATTGCTTCTCTTACAGGAGTTGGGATACAAAGCTTCTAAGAAAAAGGCACAATTGGTCTCACCAAAGGTTTGATATTTGGGTTATGATATAGAACAAGGGAAGCGAACTTTAGGTCATGAATGCAATAACAGGAGAGATCTCAAAGGCTTCTTGGGGGCTGCTCGGTTTTGTCGTATATGGATTCCTAACTTTAGCCTTATAGCAAAGCCCCTTTATGAAGCTACTAAAGGACAGGATAAGGAGCCGTTACAATGGGGAAAACAGGAAGTGACTAGTTTTCGATTGCTCAAGCAGGCATTATTGCAAGCCCCTAGTTTACGCCTCCCGGATTTGGATAAACTGTTCTGCTACAAGAGGAGGATTTGGTTTGCCTAATTGGGAATTGTACTACCAAGCTACAAATCTGATGTGGGTTAAGGAATGGATAACACTAAGAAATGCTAGATTGTTGACATTAGAAGGACATGATCAGTTGTTGGGGTGGCATGCTTTTTTATGGTACAAAGGAACTAAAACACAGGGGTATTTTAGAAGACATTAGATATGGGAGTCTGTGGTTAAACTGGGAGAAGATTAAAAGACAATGTTATTTGAAAATTCCAGTCTGGTTATCGACTATTGAAGCATTCTCATATCCTATAATATACGAAAAGGAACAAACAGTAAGATATGGTGAAATACTGAATGAAAAGGGTGAACTTAAATCTATGCAAAAACTAGAGGAACAAGGTATAAAGATGAATTGGTTTTCATATGCGCAAATACATTCAAGGTATGATAAAGATTCTAAAACAGAAGGTTTCTATGATAAACTGACTGACTTAGACAAGATTTTGACAGGTACTGATGAAAAGGTGATTAAAAAATTGTATGGATATCTATTAGAAATTAAACTAGAAGAAGAACAAGTTAAAGAAACTAGGATTGCTTTGGGGAAGAATTTTGGATATGGGATTGATTTAGAGAAATGGCAAAAAAATGTGGTCTCAAAATTATAAAATGACAATGTCAACAGCATATAACGAAAATTTGTATAAGATGTTTTACAGGTGGCATTTCCCCCCGACAAGAATAGCAAGAATGTTCAAGAATAAATCCGAAAAATGTTGGAAATGTCATCAGACACCTGGCTTATATTACCACATGTGGTGGACTTGTGCAGATGCTAAAAAATACTGGACTAAAATCCACATGTAGTTGGAAAAAATGACGAAAAAACATATAGACTTGAAACCAGAGATATTTTTATTGGGAATTTTACCTGAAATATATAGTAAAGACTTGAAATACCTGATTGTAAATGTATTAACAGCGGCTAGGATTGTATTTGCTAAAAACCGGAAAAATGAGAAAATATCATCACAGGAGGAAATCATTAAGAAAATTTTGGAATGTGCTGAAATGAGTAGATTGACATTTGAAATTAGAGAACAAGAGGATAGACAATTTTATAAAATTTGGGATCTTTTCTATCAATGGTTAGACAACAAAGTACAGTAATGAAATATGTAGATTTTTAGAAAATAATATATAAATATGTACTTCTTTCTTATTATAACTACAAAATGATTTTAGGATAGATTTGGGATGATAATATGAACTGTTATAAAATAAATTAAGTAAATTATGGTTATCTTGTAAAACATGAATGATTAAAAGTAGAGTCAAATGATTGATTAATAATGATACTAAGGTATTTAATTTTTGATTGACAATATGAGATTATATGTAATGTAATTGTAATTGAAGACTTCGAAATGGAAGCACAAAACAATTTGTAAATCAACTGGCACACTGTATGTACACCTATGGAAGATAGCTTGATGTTTTTATGTTTTGTTTGTTTATGTTTTTTTTTAAAAAAACCAATAAATACTTCTTTTTTTTAAAAAAAGAAGAGATTGGAGTTCCTAGCTCCTCTCCTTTTGGAGGGGCGATCTCTACAACCTCCTCCGCTTTAAGTGCCATTTCACGAGGCATTGCTGGGGGTTTTTCAGGTTTTCTTCCTCCTCCTGGTACGCCCCCTTTGGCTCTAGCGTGGCATGGCAGTTTGCAGCCTGGTGACCTTCCTTCCCACATTGGAAGCATGCAGTGGTCTTGGATTTTGCCACCATTCCTCCCTTTTGAGGTTTTAAGGCTTCTCGAGGGCTGGTGGGGGAGGACTTACTCCAACCAAGCCCACCCCCTCATCTATTTCGGGTCAGATCAATTTCCACCTTTGCTGCCAGCACGTACCACAGCTGCAGCTCACTGGGGCCTCTTCTGGCAATACAGCTTTGATAAACATCTTCATTCAACCCATCTTTAAAAGCTTCTATCAGGGCTCCCTGGGACCAGCCTTGAATATGACACACCAGCTCTCTAAATTCCTGGGTGTAGTCGGCCACTGATCTCTGCCCCTGATTTATGGTCTTCATCCTAATTCTGGCCTTATGTTCAGCAAGTGGGTCTTCAAACCTGGCCTGCAGCGCACTCATGAAACGGTCATAATTCATCAGCTGGGGGGCATTATCATTATGCAAAGTCATCATCCACTTTGCAGCTGTTCCCTCCAGAGCCCTTGTAACACATCTAACTTTGTCTGCTTCTGAGGAAAAATCCTCTCCATATTCCTCCATATGGCTCCAGACTTGTGCCAGGAAGAATCCTAACTCCTTGGGATCCCCCCCCATATTTTACTTCCAACGGAGGCACCTTTGGAGTTCTACACCTTCTGGCAATTACTCCCCCCGCCGGGGACCCCTGGGCTGCTGCTGCCTGTTGCGCTAGCCCAGATTGATTTATGGGGGTAGCTGCTCTGATTTTTCTGGCTGGGGCTGCCTCTCCCTCCTCTCCCTCATACCTTTGATCAGTTTGAGGTTCTCCGATAGCTTCATTTATAAGATGCATAGCTTGAGTTAGTAAAAAATTCTTTCTTTCCTTCCCTTGCCATGGCTCTTCTCTTCCACGCCGATGGGTAATGGTCACTCCTGGAGGACGCTTTTCCTCAGGATCCTTCCAGACGACTCCCAGGGACCATTTGGGTTTTACAGCTGGTTTTTCACCAAAACTTAATTCTGCTAACAAATCGGCTTCCCCTGCCGCCTCTAACAGCAGGGAATCTTGTCCTCCAGTCACCCCCAGGTCTTCTTGGTCGCTAGCTGGATTAGACATTGTGTTCAGACCCCCTCGGAAGAAAATCTATTAATTCTCCGGGTGGGCTGGTAAAGTGCAGATTCAGAATAATGTCAGCTGGTGCTCCATTCAAAATCCAAGAAAGAAATACTTAGACTCCATTAATTAGACAAAAGATATCTTTTACTGGAAATCAAGTGGTAGCAATAAAAGAATTCTGAATCTGAGAAAATGAGCGCGTAAATCACAAAGTGATGGCAATGTTCCCACCCCCAATAGTTCAATTGGCTCATCCAATTAAAAGTTGTGTATATCATCATGTGGTGGTGGTGATGTGGCCTCTGTCCATTGACCTTGACATATTTTGATAAAGAGTTGCAGCTGTGCATAGCATAGGATAGAAGCCTAAGCAAGAACTTTACCCCCCCCAACTTATACAGTTCTGTTTTGTAACACTTCCAGCTCACTTCCTATAACCATATCCTCCCTCCTCCCCCCATTACACTTGACAGTCGAAAGATGCAAAGCAAAGGAAGAAAAACTTGAAGACTGACACCCTGGCTTCAGAAAACTCTTTGAAACAACACAGCAATCTAGGGCTGGAGGTCATCCTCTAGTCCAAGGGTCTTCAAACTTGAGAGTTTTAAGACTTGTGACTTCAACTCCCAGAATTTCTGAGCTAACATGATTGGAAGAGGAATTCTGGGAGTTAAAGCCCGCGAGTCTTAAAGATGTCAAGTTTGAAGACCCATGTTCTAGTCCAACCCGCTGCTCCAGCAGAAGATCTTATATCATTTGGAATCTGGATGATTTTGGTGCCTCTAACAGAGAGGAAAATTGGCTGAGGTGTTTACCAAGACAAGGCTGACATGCAGAGGAAGGCAGAGATAGTCCTTTACTTTTTTTTTTAAGCAATTTTTTTTGATTTTAACAACAAAGACACAAAACAAAACATCATTAAACATTAAAAACATAAAACCTCTTTCCATTATAAATCTTTACAAGGCAGGTAACACCTTATTTTATATCACATTCTTCTAATTTATCCCATTTCCATATAAACACAAAATTCCCTTTAACAAATTTCACATTATTTCTCTTTACTCTTATTCAATAACCTTTCTTTTCTAATTTATCTGCTATTCAATCATCACATTTATATTTTCCTCTGGCTTGTTTATAGTTATTCTCATCTGGCCTTCCTCCGAGATTTTAATAATTCTCAATTAAACACACACATATAAACCACAAAAAACATAAAACTTCCTTGTAGAAAGTAACTTGGCCCCAGATTACCTCTTTTTGTATGGACTTCAATTAAATACATGCTCTTCTTATATACCATTACCTATCTTATTTATCATTCTATATCTTCTATATAACTCCTCCCCACTTATGTATTTCATCTTGCTTTAAAGCAATATTTTTATATCTTTTGTACATTTTCCCATTTACATCTATCTCATTCCCAATATAAAAAAGAATAATTTCTCCTGAAATCACTAATCAGAGTATGATGCCTTTCTATCATTCCCCTAAATTGAAATTTGAAATAACACCTAAGTCCCAATCTGATTCTGCTTAGTACATTCTACTATTTCAAAAACAAATACTACAGTAATAAATCTATAATAATCAACACATTAGCCCATTAAACTCTATAATTAAACTAATATTTTAAACATTTCCTTTAATGTTTTATTAAAACTTAAAATCATTCATTATTAAACATTTTAACATTGTGCCTTAATATTTAAATCTTTTATTAAATCTTATAAAGTTCTAATTTTCTATTTTTAATACAAATACAGCTACTACAATACTATCATGTATACTATGCAGAATCCCCTTTTTTAAAAAAAAAAAATCATACGTTACCCTTTGTCCCTAAAATTTTTTTTCTTTTTCCCATCTTGTTTTATACCTTTATAACATTTTCCCCCCTTTTTCCTTTCTTTCTCGGCCCACCTAGACTTTTTACCCACTCCTGTCCAAACCTCTGCCTTCTTAGCTTCCCCTTTCTGTTGCATTCTTCTTTCCTTTTGCTTTCTGGCGTATTGTTTTTGCATCTTATTTTTCTCTTTCATATATATTTTTTTATGTCTTAAGTCCTTCCTTTTCCCTCCTCTCTTTCTCCTTTCTTTCTTAATCACACTATTTAATTCATTAAAAATGGCTTCTTCTTCTTCCGCTTCTTCCAGCTGTTGTTTAATTTGCTGACACATAGCAAGCGCCATATCTAGAAAACAAAGGGCTTCTCCCATAGCGTCCTTGCCTTCTTTCCTTATTTTTAGATATTGTTTTTTTAGTTCATCGAGAGGTAGAGCCATTATAAACTTTTTCTTCTTCTTTTTCTGTATCTTCTTCTTGTTATTAAGCCAGTTAAATATTTCCAAACTTGAAACAATTTCCTGAAATCCCAAAGTCCCAAAGTCATCAAACAGTCCAGGCAAAGCACAAACTTCTTCCTTTTACAGTTTCTCTTTCTGGGGTAAAGTCAATTAGGGAAAAAAACCCAATCTGTATTTTAAATCTTTTTTGCAGTTTGCTTCTAATCTTTTTATTTTCAAAGCATCTTCTCCAACAAAGTCTTGAAAAGATTTTTTTTCCAAGCCTCTCCCTTCCCACTTGTAACAAAGGGCTTTAAATTTTTACCTTCTGTTAGAGAGCAGATTTTCCATGTCCATTTGTTAATTCCATAAGGGAGGGAGAGTAACTTTCTCTTTCAACATTTCCTTTCGCCGCTGAAAACCTCCATTAGAGACATTGTAGCATCCAAAAAGATAATAATTTTCCAGGCATTAAATATATGCTTAAGGTCCCGGTTCAGCCAAGAAGACTTTCATTTTAAAACTTCCTTCTTCTTCCTCCTGCACATTCTTAATCCAGTTGCCGGCTTCTTCGTGGCGGCCATTGAGACCGCCGCTCCACCGCCTTGAGAAAAGGGGGTTGTTGCCGGCTGGGGAGGGGGTCTGCGATGCTCCTCAACCCCTATCTGGATCCCCCCTATCTTCAGCTACCCCAACAGGGCAGCCTTATCCTCCAAATCCGTCAGGATCGGAGGCACCAAGATGGCTAGCACAGCAGGGATCGTGGAGAGACGCGAATCCCTGCTGTCACTGAAGCCAGGCAAACAGGAAGTCCAGATAGTCCTTTACTTATGACCATAATTGAGCCCAAAATTTTGGTTACTAAGCAAGAGCATTGTTAAGTAAATTTCAACCGCATTTACTCAATCCATGACATCTCCTGGGTCTAACAGTCATATGCAGGCTAGCAAAGTAAATCTGAAGGTGTGTGCAATGTACTAATGTACAGAAGTTATAGTTAAATGTGTGGCAGAAAGTGGACTATAGGTGTGTTTTTCCAAACGCAGTGAGGTTGAATGTGTATAGTTTTAGAAGAGCTCTGTGTGTCTATGTGTGTGTGTGTGTATGTGTGTGTGTGTACATACACATACAGTATATATAGTAGATGATGTATCTTTTTGTGTGCCTATACACACACTATACTATATAATATGTATGTAAACATATGGCATACATACATAGGATTAGTGTATTTTGGATATTCAGTAGTAGTAAATAAATAGAGAGGGAAATTGTATCTCTTTGAGGCGAGGAGAGGCCAGGCAAGGCACCTGTTGACATGAGTTACGTCAAGTTGGCCACTCCCACCCAATCACATGACCACCCAGTCACATGACCACCAAGCCACACCCACCAAATAAGCCACGCCCACAGAACTGGTAGTAAAAAAATTTGAATCCCACAAGGTTCCATCTTAAGCCCAGTACTCTTCAATATCTTCATAAACTATTTACACGAAGGAATAGAAGAGGAACTTACCAAATTTGCAGATGATACTAAGCTGGCAGGAATAGCTAACACCCTAGAAGATAGGCTCAAGATCCAGGTGGATCTTCACAGACTTGAACACTGGGTCCTATCTAACAAAATTCAATTTTTGAATTTTATAAAGTCAAGTCTTAGGCAAGAAAAACCAAAAGTACACATACAGATTGGTGAAACCAAGCTTAATAGCAGTAACTATTAAGGAGGCTTAGTGGACAACCAATTAAATATGAGCCAACAGTGTGTGGTGACAGCCAAAAAAGCCAATGCGACCCTAAGTTGCATTAACAGAGGGGTATAAACAAGATCAGCTGAGGTAGTAATACAATCTATGAAGCCTTATAGTAAGATCACACCTAGAATACTGCATCCAGTTTGGGTCACCACACTATAAGAAAGATTTTGAGACTCTAGAAAAAGTGCAGAGAAGAGCAACCAAGATGATTATCCATTATTCAGTCAGAACTGAAGAAGCTTCTAGGATGAGAAACAAAGTGCCCTAACAAAAAAACAAAAAAAAGTCCAATTATCTTTTGAAAAGGCACCTTTGGAAGAACCATGATCTGGATAACTGAGAATCTCTATAGACATCTATAGTTGCTTGGTAGAAGCAGAGTACCTATTAGATTCATTGGTGATAAAGGTTAGTTACCCAGCATTATAGTATAGATGAATTATGAATTAAATACAACAACAAATCAAAGTATTTTGGAAATTACTAGTTTAACAATGAAATAAAAAAGAGACACTAGGTATAGAGAATCTTAACCTATTATCTTAAATGGCTGTACCCAAATGCACAAAAGGTAGTATCTTGTTTCCCTGAAAATAAGACCGGTCTTATATTTTGGGGGGCTCCAAAATAAGCATAGGGCTTATTTTTGGGGAAACACAATGTCAAGGTAATTAGCCCATCTGGGTGCCCCCCCCAGTGCATGCACAAGAAGCAGCGTGCATACAGGGACCCGACAGTGTCTAGCAGCAGCTGCAGCCTGTTGGCCCCTTGGTCAGCACACTCTGAACAGCCTGTGCATCATAGGTTAGATTAGATTAACAGAGTTGGAAGGGACCTTGTAGGTCATCTAGTCCAACCCCCCACCCAAGCAGGAGACCCTTTACCATTTCTGACAAATGACAGTTCCAAAAAGGGAAACAAGGAACAAAAAGGGAAAGGCCAGTGTGTAGCAGAGTTTAATGTGCAGCTAAAGGAGTGGTGTAAAAGGGAAGGCTTTGGTTTTACTAGTCATGATGTCTGCAGCTGGTCCAATGAAAAACTGCACAAAAGAGATGGTTTGCATCCATCAAAGAAAGGGACTGAGTTATTTGGCATTAAATTCACACATATCCTGGATAAACATTTAAACTGAACAGTGGGGACAGAACATTTCTGTACCCAGCAACCTAAAATTAATAAGGATACCAATGCATGTATAGAATAGAATAGAATAGAATAGAATAGAATAGAATAGAATAGAATAGAATAGAATAGTTTATTGGCCAAGTGTGATTGGACACACAAGGAATTTGTCTTGGTGTAAATACTCTCAGTATACATAAAGAAAAGATACATTTGTTAAGAATCAAGACTCATAACGTACAACACTTAATGATAGTCATAGGGTACAATCAACAATCAAATCATACTAGGAAACAGACAATATAAATCGTAAGGATACAAGCGACAAAGTTACAGTCCTACAATAACACGTGGGAGGGGATGGGTGATAAGGAGTGATGAGATTAACAGTAATAGTAGTGCACACTTTGTAAATAGTTGAACAGTGTTGAGGGAATTATTTGTTTAGCAGAGTGATGGCTTTTGGGAAAATACTGTTCTTGTGTCTAGAATAGATGTTTGTACACGTAAGATTATCAAATTTGCTGTCAACCGAAACCAAGCATTTAATAGTGAGTGCCATACCATGTGCACTAATCAAACAGGTGGCAAGAAAGTAGGGGCAGGCAGGCACAACACAGGTTATGTAGACAGTAAACTTTATGTCAGTAAACTTTATGTCAGACATAAAGATCTCAAGTGCCTATATACAAATGCACAAAGTCTGGGGAACAAACAGGGTGAACTCGAATTACGAATACATGATATGATTTTGTCAGAATAACAGAAACTTGATGGAATGAAACTCATGATTGGAACATACTGGTAGAAGGATACAAACTGTTCAAAAAACCAGACCCCATAAAAGAGGAGGTGGAGTTGCACTGTATGTAAAGGACCACTATATTGCTACAGAAATGCATAAAAGCAAAGATGAAAACCTCCTAGAATGCATATAGGTCAATATAAAAGAAAAAAAGAATGACATGGCCATAGGTGTATATTATAGGCCACCCAATCAAGCAGAAAAAATAGATATCCTTTTTGCCAACCAACTAACAAACATATGCAGGAAACACACAACAATAGTAATGGGGGACTTCAATTATCCTGATATTAATTGGAAAACTAATTCTGCACCAAGTGAAAAATCAAATAAGTTCCTAACCAACCTAGCTGACAACTTTGTTGTCCAAAAAGTAGAGGGTGAAACTAGAGGGACAGCCAGACTGGACTTAATTCTTACAAACAGAGAAGAAGTGATAGAGGGAGTTGAAACTGCAGGAACCTTGGGTGAGAGTGACCATGTCATATTAGAATTCAACATAACACAAACACTAGCAACAGAACATAAAGTCTTGGATTTTAAAAGAGCTGATTTTAATAAACTCAGAGAGAACATGGGAAAGATTCCATGGATGAAAATCCTAAAGGGGAAAACAACTCAAGAATCTTGGGAAACTCTGAAAACTACAATCATAGAAGTCCAGACTAACACAATACCACTGAGAAAGAAAAACAAGAAATCCAAGAAGAAACCAGCATGGCTGCACAAAGATCTCTCTGGCAAATTGAAAGAAAAAAAGGACAAGTAGGAAAAAATGGAAAGAAGGACATACAACTAAGGCAGAATATCAGCAGATAGTTAGAATCTGCAAAGACAAAGTCAGGAAAGCAAAGCCTCAGAACAAACAAAGACTTGCAACAAAAGTCAAAGATAATTAAAAAAGTTTCTTCCAACATATAAATAACAAGAAAAAAATCAAGGAAACAGTCGGTCCACTAAAGAGAGAAGATGGCAAGGAAGTAACAGACAACAGAGAGAAAGCAGAACTGCTTAACTCATTCTTTGCATCTGTCTTCACACAAAAAGAAACTATTGCTCAACCCACCAAAAACAAAACTGTAAAAGACAGACCAGAAATAAAAGTTAAAATAAGCAAAAAAAAAAAAATAGTAAGAGAACACCTGTCTGATCTTGATGAACACAAATCACTGGGGCCTGAGTTTTAAAGGAGCAGGAAGAGGTAATCTCAGAACCACTGCACCATATCTTTCAAAAATCCTGGAGCACTGGGGAACTACCAGAGGACTGGAAAAGAGCTGATGTGGTTCCCATCTTCAAAAAAGGGGAAAAAAACAGGCCCAGGAAACTACAGATCAATCAACCTAACATCAATATCCAGGAAGATACTGGAAAAGTTAATAAAAAACAGATCAGCCAACATCTAGAAACAAGTAAAGTAATAACTAGCAGTCAGTACAGGTTTGTTAAGAACAGATCATGCCAAACCAATCTTACTTCATTCTTCATCACTGTGACTAAATTAGTAAACCAGCAAAATACTGTGGACATAATATATTTAGATATCAGCAAGGCATTTGACAAAGTAGACCACAATCTACTTCTTAGTAAGCTAGAGAAAAGTGGAATAGATAGTACCACCACTAGTTGGACTTGCAACTGGCTGACAAACCATACTCAACAAGTAGTCCTTAATGGGTCTAAGTCTACATGGAGGGAAGTAAGCAGTGGGGTGCCACAGTACTCTTCAATATCTTCATTAATGACTTAGATGAGAGAATAGAAGTGGAACTTACCAAATTTGCAGATGATACTAATCTGGCAGGAATAGCTAACACCCAAGAAGATAGGCTCAAGATCCAGATGGATCTTGACAGACTAGAACACTGGGCCGTAACTAACAAAATGAAATTCAATGGAGAGAAAAGTAAAGAGGCAAGAAAAACCAAAAGTACACATTGCCATTCTTCATTCATACAGTGTATTTGCCATTCTTCAATGGAAGAAGAGGGGGGAGAAGTTGGTACAAATAATCTTTTTTATGTAACCTGAATATATTAAATCTTATATTGAATCTGTATAACTTGCACATGATATACAACTGGAGGACTGGAGCTAGAAGTCTAGAAACTTGTCACCTCTTAGAGAGATAGCAAGAGGAGAAGGGACCATAACAATTCCAGCTCTGGGAGACTTCCAGTTCAGGCTTCTTCAGTGACAGACTGAAATCCGTGATTGTGTGCAATTTTGAACCATGCTCGCTGCTGGAGCGCCCCGAACTGCCTGGCTTTGGGGCTGAAGCCACCCCATAGAGGTGGTGAAGAAGGGGGAGCCATCAGCAGGACTGGCCATTACTCCCTTTCCCAAAGGCGGTTGCAGAGGTGGTTAGAAATGGCCACCTCAAAGAAGAACCCGACCGGATAAGATTGTGCAGGAGGAAGTTTAAAGGAGAAAGTTTGATTGACCAGGTTGAATGGAGAACATCTATTTAAGGTACCTGGAATTGAATTTTAAAGACTAATACTATTCCTAAAAAAGATCTTAAGCGGCAAAAGAGAAAGGGAAAGGAAACAGAATTGACTTTTTTTCCTCTCATATTGACAGTTTTAATTGACTTGGAATGTTAAGAAGAAGAGATTCAAATAAGAAATTGATACTAATCCTGTCAGTGTGTGCTCCCTTCAAAATCCAAGAAAGAAATACCCAGACTCCATGGATCAGAGCAAAGTTATTCTTTTACTGGAAAATGAAGAGGAAGCTACAGATGGAATTCCGAAACTGAGAATTTGGCGCGCAGATCACACATACAAAGAAATGGAATTGTTTCCACCCCCCGAAGTCCAGAAGTCTCTTCCAATTAAAAGTTCTGAATATGATCGTGTGGGCATCTTCAGGTGGTGATGAGGCCTCTGTCCGTTGACCTTGACATATTTTGATAAGACATCGCAGCTGCGCAAAAAGGGATAGAGGCTAGCAAGGAAATGGAAAGTTGAAAAGAAGAAATCATACACCCCCTCCTTTTGCTTGCCCACAGTAAAGGAATGCAAAACACCTCCAGCTCTCTTCCCCCCACAATTACCCCTCCCCTGTTGCTAATGACAGCCGAAAGAATTAAGCCTAGCAGTAGAGAAGATAAAGTAGGTAGGATATGGGAGAAATAAATGAGATAGATAGCAGTTAGGGTACCCGAAGAGAACTTGAGGCTGACATTCGGACCCCCCTAGAAAAAGGACATTAGTCCCTGTAAGAGAGAACAAAAAAAAATACATTAAGCATTGCATACATTTCTATGGTTTATCAGGATACTTAGCATAAAATTTCTTTAGCAGTTCAGGGGCCCTAATGTCTTTTTCGTTCACCCACTCAGCATGAGATGGGGGAAAATGTTTCCAGGCTACAAGATATTGTAGACGACCCCTCCACTTCCGAGAGTCCAAAATCTCTTTAATCTCGAAATGTTGTTCACCCTCAATCAACAATGGCACGGGGGGATCAGTCTGGGTCGGTCTCAATGTACAGGTATGTTCGGGTTTTAGCAGGCTAACGTGGAAAATGGGATGAATGCGACGAAGAGTTTTTGGTAGAGTCAATTGAACCGTCACAGGATTCACAATCCGCTCAATAGGGAAAGGCCCCACGTACTTAGGACCCAACTTTTTTGATTTCTGAGTGGTTTGCAGATATTTGGTTGAGAGGAATACTTTGTCGCCTACTTGATACGACTTTTGTGGGGCTCTCTTCTTGTCCGCAAACTTCTTATGGGATTGGTGCGCCTCGTCCAGAGCTTTATGAGTGACTGGCCAATTGAGTTGCAGTTGAGATATCCAGTCATCCAATGACTGGACATTGGGTTTCTCATGAGGGAGTTCAGGTATGGGTACAAAATCTTGCCTCGTGGCCACTTTGAAGGGGGTAAAACCAGTACTGCTGTGAACAGAATTGTTATACGCCACCTCCGCAAAAGGTAGTAGATCCACCCAGCAATATCAGCAATTATCTTGCTGATAATTTATGTAACACCGGAGATATTGCTCTAACACCCCGTTAGTCCTCTTACAGGCCCCATTAGTTTGGGGGTGGTGGGCAGAGCTTAAACCCTGGGTGGAGACTATTAACTTCAAAAATTCCCTCCAGAAGTTCGAGGTAAATTGAACCCCTCGATCAGAAATTACACGCTCAGGGACACCATGCAGTCTGTAGACATGTATAATGAACAGTCTGGCTAACGACTTCGCCGAGGGAATCTTGGAGCAAGGTATGAAGTGTGCTTGCTTGGAAAACAAGTCGGTCACCACCCAGATGACTGTGTGTCCAGCACTCTCAGGTAAATCTACTATAAAGTCCATGGAGATTTCCTTCCAAGGGGCAGTTGGTCTGGCCACATTCTGCAACAGACCTGGCGGCTTGCCAGGAGGTCTCTTGGCTGAGGCACAGACTGGGCAGCTTGCTACATAAGTTTCAATGTTTTTTTTCAATGAGGGCCACCAGAACTGCCGCTTCACCAGGTGTAAGGTCTTCACGAAACCAAAGTGACCCGCTGCCTTGGAGTCATGAGTCTGTTGTAACACTTGGCTCCTCAATGTTTGTGGTACATACAGCTTTGCACCCATCCAGGCTAAACCATCTCTAATGGTGCAGTTATTCGCATTTGCCTGGAACCACTCATCTGTTTTCAGAGCTTCTTTAAATCGCTCGATCAAGTCATTGGACAGATCTGCCTCTTGTTTCCTCTTTTGCGCTCTGGTGACCACTGGTGCAGCCAGCTGTGTGGTGGGCACAATCGGACTTATCACTTCTTTTCGAACACTGTTGTATTGTGGCATTCTAGATAAAGCATCCGCCATAAAATTCTTTCCTCCTGGGATGTATTTCAGAAAGAAATTGAATCGCTTGAAGTACTGGGCCCACCTAACTTGCTTAGGAGATAATTTCCGAGGCATTTTTAAGGCCTCCAGATTTTTATGGTCAGTCCATACCTCAAATGGGTGCCTCGCACCTTCCAGAAAATGCCTCCAAGTCAGTAGGGCCCAACAGACTGCAAAAGCTTCTTTCTCCCAGACAGCCCATCTACGTTCAGTGTCAGTTAATTTACAGGAGGTGTAGGCACACGGTTGTAGTGTCCCCTTCTCGTTTAACTGAAGTAAGACCGCTCCTATGGCCACATCGCTCGCATCAGCTTGGATCACGAAAGGGACATCCATGTCTGGATGCTTTAGCACTGGTTCTGCAGCAAATAGTCTTTTTAGCTTCTCAAAAGCGGCTTGGCACTCCATGGACCAGTTCAAGGGCTGGCTGGGCTTTGGCTTCGCTTCTCCCTTTGTTTTTTAGGAGGTTGGTGATAGGCATGGCTATTTTAGCAAAACATGGGATGAATTGCCGGTAAAAGTTGGCAAATCCAAGGAAACTTTGAAGCTGTTTACGGGTTCTCGGTGGGGCCCAATCCAATACGGCTCGTACCTTCTCCGGGTCCATCTCAAGGCCCTCGGGTGAGATACGATATCCCAGGTAGTTGATTTTTTCTTGATGGAACTCACATTTGGACAATTTGGCATACAATTTGGCAGCACGCAGTTTGTGCAGCACGGACCGTACCAGTTTCACATGTTCGTCTCTAGTCTCCATGTAGATAAGGATATCCTCCAGGTAGACCAAAACCCCCTTGTATAAATGTTCGTGGAGCACCTGGTTGATCATTTGCATGAAAACGGCTGGTGCCCCCTGTAGGCCAAACGGGAGAACGTTGAACTGGAAGCAACCCATCGGGCAGTTGAATGCAGTTTTCCACTCGTCTCCCTCTTTAAATCGGATTCGGTAGTAAGCCTCCCTCAAGTCCAGTTTCGTGAAGATCTTCCCCTTGGCCAGGTGGGCTAACATGTCCTTCATTAGAGGAAGGGGGTACACGTTCTCCACGGACACCGCGTTCAGGTTTCGATAGTCCACCACCAAATGCTTGGAGCCATCTTTCTTCTCGCGGAACAACACAGGGGCCGCCACTCGAGGTCTGGCAGGTTGGATGAAACCCCATTTCAAGTTCTTGTCGATAAACGATCTCAATTCCTCCAACTCCCTTGGGGTCATCGAGTACATCTTTGGCTTCGGGAGCGTCACCCCCGGTAGAAATTCAATGCTACAATCGGTTGACCGATGGGGAGGGAGCTCATCGGAGGCCTCTTCGCTAAACACCTCTCTTAGGCCCCAGTACTCTTTTGGGATTTTCTCCTCCCCCTCTATGCGCTCGGCCCCTGCGGAAGCTGTCTCAGCAGGGGTTTGGGGCTTCGGATGGGGATTCTCTCCAGTTCCCGGGGGGGGTTGCTCCTCCCCTTCCGGAAGCCGGTTGGTACGAATCCGTATCCACCCCTCTCTCCAGTTCACTTGGGGATTCCATTTCCGAAGCCAGGACAATCCTAAGATTAGGGACTGTTCCATCCCGGGAGCCACAATAAAACACAGGGTCTCGCTGTGGGTTCCCATGGTCATCTCTAGGGGTTCCGTTATAAAATGTGCAGGGCAACCCCCTGCCTCAGACCTATCCAATTGGCAAAAGGACATGGGCGTTCTCAAATTTCTCAGTCCGATCCCCATGCCCTTAACTACTTTCATGTTAATTAGGCACCTCGTGCACCCCGAGTCCAATAAGGCCAGCATTTCCCCCTCGGTCCCTGAGGTGGGCACCCTTAACTTAATTGGGATGGTTAGGGGGGCCCGGTTAGGACTTACCGGGACGTCGCCTTCCGAGTCGGTCTCACTCTCGTCGGGAGGAGTCGGAGGTCCCAGCTCTTTTTCTGCTGGGGGAGTGACCTCTACAACCTCCCCTATCTTTAGCCCGGTTTCGCAGGGCCTGGTTGGGGAGGCTTCAGGCTTCCTCCCTGGGCCCTGTCCTTTCTTTGGATCTGGTTTGACCCGACAATCCGCAATCCGGTGGCCCTCCTTCCCACAACGAAAGCAGGCAGTGGATTTGGCCCTTGCCATCATCCCTCCCTTTCGGGGTTTAGGGGTCTCTCGGAGCCGGGGGGGAGCAGGTTGCTCCATGCGGGGCCTCCTCTACGTCTGCTTCGGGCTAGATCTATTTCCACTTCTTCCACTAGCAGGTACCACAACTGCAAGTCATGTGGATCCCTTCTGGAGATGCACATGTGGTATACCTCTTCATTTAGGCCATCTTTGTAGGCTTCTACTAGAGCCTCCTAGGACCAGCCTCGGATGCGGTATGCCAGCTGTCTGAACTCTTGGGTGTAGTCAGCAACTGATCTCCCCCCTTGAGTTATGGTTTTCATTCTGATCCTGGCCCTTCTCTCCGCCCTCCTCAAAGCAGTCATGAAAACATCAAGACTTCGCAGTTGGGGGGAGTTATCATTATACAAAGTCACCACCCAGTCTGCTGCCAACCCCTCCAGGGTCCTGGTAACACATCTTACTTTGGCTGCTTCAGAGGTAAACTCCCTTTCATATTCTGCCATATAGCTTCCGAGCTGTACCAGGAAAAACCCCAAATCCTTGGGATTTCCTCCAAAGTTCACATCTAAGGGGGGAAGGTGGCGTCTTCTAGGCATTACACCCATTGCTGGGGCTCCCCGAGCGGAGGCTGGTTGTTGTGCTGGCGTGGGCTGGGCTAGGGGTGGTGGTGGCAGCCCGACTTCCCCAGGCTGAACTCGCTCCCCCTTCCCCCTCATATGTTGGAGCCCTGCCGGGTTTCTCAGAAGCATCCATAAAGCTTTTCCTGGCTTGATCCAGCCTGCATTCCATCTCCTCCCCCTCTTGCCACAGCCGTTCCCTCGCACCTCTTCGACTTACAGTGATTTCAGGAGGGGGGGGGGTCTTCCGGATCTCTCCATCCAACTCCTAACGACCATCTGGGCATCTCAGCTGGGGTTTCTTCCAGAGTAAGGTCGGCCAACAAGTCGGCGGCTGGCATCTCTGGTAACAGCATTGGCTGGCCCCCCCGCAGCTCCCTGGTCATCTTCATCGCTGGCTGGAGATGACATGATGTGAAACCCCCTCGGAAGAAAAGTTGGTGTTTTCTCCGGGTGGGCTGATGGTGAGTTTCGGAATAATGTCAGTGTGTGCTCCCTTCAAAATCCAAGAAAGAAATACCCAGACTCCATGGATCAGAGCAAAGCTATTCTTTTACTGGAAAATGAAGAAGAAGCTACAGATGGAATTCCGAAACTGAGAATTTGGCGCGAAGATCACACATATAAAGAAATGGAATTGTTCCCACCCCCCGAAGTCCAGAAGTCTCTTCCAATTAAAAGTTCTGAATATGATCATGTGGGCATCTTCAGGTGGTGATGAGGCCTCTGTCCGTTGACCTTGACATATTTTGATAAGACTTCGCAGCTGCGCAAAAAGGGATAGAGGCTAGCAAGGAAATGGAAAGTTGAAAAGAAGAAATCATACACCCCCTCCTTTTGCTTACCCACAGTAAAGGAATGCAAAACACCTCCAGCTCTCTTCCCCCCACAATTACCCCTCCCCCTGTTGCTAATGACAGCCGAAAGAATTAAGCCTAGCAGTAGAGAAGATAAAGTAGGTAGGATATGGGAGAAATAAATGAGATAGATAGCAGTTAGGGTACCCGAAGAGATCTTGAGGCTGACAAATCCACTTTGACATTAATAGGCTATTTCTAGCTGAAAATAAAGTGTCAGAGGGATAAAAATTCTTGGATAATTTAAAAAATTTCTTTAAAAAAGAAAGAAACAGAAGAGGGAAAAAGGAAAAAAGAGGGTGGAATCTGGAAAATGGAGGAGACCACCTGGAACTTAAAAAAATCGATAGTGGAATTTTAACAAGGCTTGCAAAAGATACATTGTAGCTGAAACTTTGTTACAAGATAAAAAGCCCATGGAAAAAGAAAATCAGAAAAGAAGCAAGAAACAGTTTTGGATTATTGGATGATTCCTGTAATTTTGGATGGTGGATCCTAATGAAACAAAATAAAATCAATTGGGGGTTATTTAAATTTTTTTAAAATGGCATCACTCCTTGAAGAGTTAAAAACGAGACTTAAAGAACAAAAAGAAGACACACAAGAGGGAAGAGGATCTTTTGGCTTCGTATTTCAATTTTTAGAAATGGAGATTTTGAACTATGAAAAACAACAAGAAACGCTGGCAGAACAAAAAGGGCAGGATAAAGAAGAAGCCATCTTTAATGACCAAGCAACTTTAAGCGGGATAAAAAAAGGGAAAGTGGGGAAAAGGAGTTAAAAACTTAAGCATTGAAGCAACAACCAAAAAAAAAGAATAATTTGAAAAGCAATCATAATATCAGAAAGAAGCAGAAGGGAGGATCACAGACGGGAGAATCAGACAGAAAAGGGAATAAAAAGGGGAGGGAGAAAAAGAGAGGGAAGAGGGAAAAGAAAAGAAGCTACAAAGGACAGAAACAAGATATAAAGGTACAGGAAAAGCATACAAGAATTAAAGGTATAAACCTATTTAAAAGACACAGAGACAATGGTTAAAATTTAACTTAAGGAGAGGATTCTGCAAGGGTGCATGGCATAGCATTGTTATATTAGAAATAGAAAAGGGTTAGAAATAAATTTAGATGATTAAAGTGATAGAAAAAAATTGTGTTGATGTGTAATGGAATATTTGTTTGTAAAGAGAATAAGGGTCTCAATGATTTAAAAGGAAAGTTAAAAAACTGAAAAGAAACACAGTAGATTTTTATCAGTTGATAAGATGAATTTGAATAAGAATAATAATTTTATTGACTACTGTTAATAACTATTGTTTTGTTTTTTATTTAAAGACAGTAATAAGTAAAATATGAAATATAGATGATTAAAGTGAAAGACAACTGATATTACTAGGTAATGTTTGTCAAAAGAAATAGAAATGTAAAAGTTTGTTATTAATATAATGGCAGAGCTGTACTTGAATAGAATAATTATTCCATTTACTACTGTTATACATATATACATCGATATATGTACATATATACTTTTTTCTTTTAAGAATTTAGTGTGTATTTTTAAGGGAATGTACCAAGCAGAATTCGATTGAAATAGTTATGTGTTATAAAATAGGGGTTAAAAAATGAATGTTATAACTGTAAAGGTGTAACTTAATTTTTTAAACAAGATTTGAAAAAAGATAGAAAGGTGTTACACTCCAGTCTAGTAATTACAGGAGAAAATTTGTTTTATGAGAAAAGATAATATGGAATTGTAAACAGGACAGACAAAAGTATAAAAACATTGATTAGAAAGATTTTAAAAATTAGAAAAAGATATGTAATTGAATTAAGAAAGGAGTGAGATAATTTAAAATAAGGCTATAGGAAGTAAAGAAAGGAAAAAGCTATTGAAAAAAATGCAAAAATAGTTATAAGATATGGATTAGAATGTATAAGATAAATATGTATTGAGTTTATGTCTGTATGAAGAAATGATAACCCAGGATCACGCTGTTCTAAAAAAAAGATATTTTATGGAAGGCGGAGCTGGCATCGTGGCGGTACGATGCGCGATCTTGACCCTCCAAGTTTGCCGTTGATGTCTCAGCTGCTGGATGGTCCTCGTGGACCTAAACCGTCCCGTAGAGATGGTGATTGATAAGGGCACATCCTGCTGATCCCAGGGACATTGCAAAGTTGATCCAGGGAAAGCCCTTTTTGCTGACAGCAGAGAGGCAGCCATTCAAGCTGCTGAAGCTGGGACAGCTCCGGAACGGAAGAGATTGAAAGAAAATGTGTCAGTTTGGTGAGATGAACTTTTACTTATTACTTCTTGAAGAGAACACCCTGAAAGTCTTAAAGTTGAATTAAAAGTGAAGAGAAAAGAGTTTAAGCGGTGAGATTAAGCTAGTTAAAGTGAAAGGTTTTTTTCCCCCTTTTTATTGGAATTTTGAACTTGGTGAAGCTTCCTAATTCTAAACTGAACTGGTCCTTTTTAAATTTCCTATACCTGTTTCTATTTCTTTTTTTTAAAAACAATCCTCTTGAAAGTTTGTTCTTGATTAAGACTCTTCTTTCTGATTTGAGATTTATTTCCTTTTAAAAGAAAAGATTTTACTTTTTTTTAATGTTCCTGGCTTTGGATATATGAGGGGGAAGTGAAAGTGAAGGAAAAAAGTAGCACTGCTGCCTAGAGGCTTGGATACATTGTTTTCTTTTTTCTTTTACTTGTTCATGTATTCGTGTTATACTCAAGGACTGAGTTTGCACTGGAAATATAGTGGGATGAGCACAGCAGTTTGCTTACACAGATGCTTATCTGTGAACTATAGATAGCTGGAGTCCGGAGCTGAAGTTGAAAGAAAGAAGATTGAAGTGATCTTGAAGATACTGAACTGGAAACTTTGCTGATTTATTAAAGAGCCTTGGATATTTGGTGGCAGAGGCTTGTTTTACATTAGAATTCTTTGTTACTTTTTGCCTTCTTTTCTACTTCCCCTCTAGTTAGGTTTTTTTTTAATTTGGATTTTGATTTTTCAAACCAGGAATTAGAATGTAATTTTTTTTTATTTTTGCCTTTTTGTTTATTTTTATTAAGAGAAACACATAGACTATTTTTTTCTCTTTTTTCTTTTTCTTTTTGATTTTTCTTTTTATCCCTTTTACCAAATTTTCTCTTGCTTTTTTATTTTTATTTTTTATTTTGTATATACTATTGCAACTAATTGGATTAAGATATACAAGTGCCTGAAGATTTTTCTCCCTTTTTCTTTTTGGAGTGGCAACCATTTGCCTTTGTTTTTTTTCTCCTTTTTTCTTTTTCTTTTTCTCTTTCTTCACAGATAAGCATTACAAGATGAGTAGAAAGATAACAGCCCCAGCTTCTTCAATACCAACCTCCTCACCATCTGGAGGACAACGATCTATACAGACAATGTTACAACAGGAGAAAGAGAAAGAAAAAGAAGTGACATTGCAGATGATCATGCAAGGAATTCAGAAGATTGAGCAAAAAATTGAAAAGACAGATGAGAAAGTGGAAAGTATTCAACAGATGATGATGAAATATGAAGACAGATTCAAAAAAATTGAAGAAGAAGATATACAAAGAAATAAGAAAATTGGACATATTGATACTCGATTGAGCAAAGTTGAGAAGGGCAGGAGTGAACCATTGGGATGGGAAATCGATAGATCAGAATTTTATTTGAGATTTCAAAATGTGGAAGAAGGAAAAGGTGAAAATCTTGCTGAAATAATGACAGAAATACTGGCAGAAACATTAGAGATAAGCAAAGAGAAGATGATGGATGGGATGGATGAAGTGTTCCATGTCTATACAAGATATGCAATGAGAAATAAGTTACCAAGAGAAGTACATATTAGATTTACCAAGAAGATAATCAAAACACAGATACTACAGGTGGCAAGAGAGAAAACATTAAAGAAATTGTGATGCTGAAACAAATATCAAGAAGAGTAAGAGAGGTGAGAAGATAATATACATTTTTGGCTAAAGAGTTACTTAAAAGAGGAATAAACTATAGATGGTTGATGCCAGAAGGCCTCTTGTTCACTTGGCAGGAACAAAGCCACAGAATTGATACAGTTGGAAAAGCGGAGCTATTTTACTTAGAATTTTTTAGAGGAAAGGAGGAAGAAGAAAGAAAAGAAGAGTCACTAATTGAATTTCAAGTATAGCAGTAATTGAAATAGAAAAGGAAGAAGGTGCAGTAGATGGTGTATCCAGAGAGCAATGAGAATTAAGATCTACTAGAGCAATAAAACCCTCTTATAAAGACTAACATGGATGAAAGGAAATAGATTACGATTAACATAAATGGACTTAATTTGGCTGCTAAAAGAAGGAAAGTATTTCACAAATTAGAGAAATTAAAATTTGACATAATTTGTCTACAAGAAGTACATGTTAAAAAACAACATGAATATATATTGAAACAAAAAAAAACCTAGGAAAATTATTTACATCACTGACACAATAAAAACAAGGGGTGTGGTCTTATATATTAGAGACACAATTGCGGCAGAATTAATTTATACAGATGACGATGGAAGGATTTTGATGGTGGAAATAATGGACAATAATGTTAAAACACTTTTAATTGCAATTTATGCCCCAAATGACAATCAAGAAGAATTCTACAGGAAATTACATATGAAAATAATTGAATTGGACTTTGTTAACATTTGTATGATGGAATAATTAATGATCAGCCTTAATGGAATAATTAATGATCAGTTGGACTATAAAACGCAGAAATCAACAAAGAAAGCTAGAAGGATATTACCAAAATCTTTTTTACAAATGATAGAAAAATTAAACTTAAAAGATGCATGGAGAGAGAGAAATGTGGAAAGTAAGCAATATACCTTTTACTCAAATAGACATGCTTCATGGTCTAGAATAGATATGATATGGATGTCAGCAGAACTACTTACTAATATATGAGAAATTGAAATAGAACCAAGCACTTGGGCAGACCACAATCCAATGACAGTTATTTGGAAAGGATATGAGATCTAGATGGACTTTAAAGAATACGATATTAAAGGAAAAAGACTTTAAACAGAAAATAGAGAAAGAATTGGTTTTCTTTTTCAAATAAAATAGAAAAGAGGATACTTCTTTACAGAATCTCTGGGACATGATGAAGGCCTACACAAGAGGTTTGATAATTGAATATACAAGGAAAAGAAATATGAAACAGAAAAAGATTTTTAAAACTTTGAAGGATGACTATAAAAGACTGGAAAAAACTTACAGAAGTTCCCATAAAAAAACATTAAGAATAAAATGGATATAATTAAACATAGAATGGGATTAATGGAAAAAGAGGAATTAGCACAAAAAATTAAAAATGCTAAACAGAATTACTTTGAAGATGCAAACAAACCAGGCAGATGGCTAGCCTATAAACTGAGAAAGGAAAGAGAATCAACAAGGATTAATCAATTAATAAATGAAGAAGGACATGTTTGCTGTGGAAATGAGGAGAAGAAAAAAATTATAAAGATTACTATGGAAAACTGTATTTTCAAGAGAATATTCAAGAAAAAGTTAAGCAATACTTACAGAAAGCGAATTTACTTCAGATAAAGACATTGAAATAATGCTAGAAGGGAACATAATGATGATGGAACTAACAGAAGCCTTAAAAAACAGAATGCTGGAAAAGTACCAGGTCCAGATGGATTGCCAATGGAATTTTACAAGACTTTCCAGGATATACTGAATCTCCATCTGTTAGAAGTTATGAATGACGTTATGTTTAAGAAAAGAATACCAAAAACATGGTCAGAAGCATATATTACACTTATACCGAAGGAGGATACAGACCTGTAACAAGTTAAAAATTATAGACCTATATCCCTATTAAATTCAGATTATAAAATCTTCGCTTCAATTTTGGCAGAAAGACTGAAAAGATATTTAAATAATTTCATACATGTTGACCAAAATGGATTTCTGCCAAAGAGACAAATTAAAAAGAATGTGAGAATAATTCTGGACACTTTGGAATATTATTAGGCACATCCAGAAAAGCAAATGGCTTTGATGTTTCTAGATGCACAAAACGCCTTTGACAACGTGAGTTGGCAATTTATGTTATTGCAATTGTAACAAATGGGCTTTGGTAAAAAAATTACTCAAGCCATTGAAACGATATATCATGAACAAACTGCAAAGATTATGGTAAAT